>NC_133658.1:226228315-226541173 GCF_037893015.1 Macrotis lagotis | reverse complement strand
TCACTTCTGTGATACAATCTTCTTCAAGAATGAAGGACAAACATCAAACCTTGCCCACAAAAAAGTTCAAGGCTTCTGCATTAATTAAATTAAATTAATTTAAACAATTCCTCCTATCTTTATATATCTTTTGCATAAAAGGATGTTCCTTAATAAGTGAAATGTTATGACAGGGTTTTCTTAGACTACAGCTATGGTTTAGTGGGAAAAATATCACACTGAAAGTTATATGTGGTACTTAGTATAATCTCTGATTTTGTCTAAATCATTTCCACCCTTTCAGGATAAATCTCCTAAATAAAAAGGAGGGAGTTGGACAAGCTGACTTTTTCCTCAAAATTATGAGATTCTGCTTCTTGACTCAAAATTTCTTTGACAAATAATAAATATAGTGTGGCAAAGGTGAAACAGGACTGGATTAAGAAACAAGAAGCCCTGGAATCATATCCTGCCTTTGACACAGACTGGTAGTGCAACCCTAGGCAAGTAATTTCTCTCTCCAGGTTCTAGGCAGATTTCCAAAGCTATATTTTTCTTAGAAGCTATCAGTCTATCCTGCTAGAAGGAGTTTACTTATTGGAACATCCTTCGATCAGTGGAATCACAGACCTAGACCCCATCTCTTTGTGCTAACTAGTGGAAAAGAGGCAAATTTGGACAGCATACTAAAAGGCAGTGACATCACCTTGCCAATGAGGGTCCATATAATCAAAGTTTCTGTTTTTTTACAGTAGCAATGGTATGGTTGTGAAAATTAAAATTTAAGGGAAGTTGAACTCTAAAGAATCAATGATTTCAAAATGTGGTCCTGGAGAATACTTTTGAGATTCCCATGGACAACAAGGAGATAAAATCAATTAATTTTTAAAGAAATTAATTCAGGGGGTGGCTAGGTGGTGCAATGGATAGAGCACTGGCCCTGGAGTCAGGAGTCCCTGAGTTCAAATTTGGCCTCAGACACTTAATAATTACCTAGCTGTGTGGCCTTGGGCAAGCCACTTAACCCCATTGCCTTGCAAAAACCTAAAAAAACCCAGAAATTTAACTCAGGCTATTCATGGGAAGACCAAAAATTAAGTTTGAATACTTAATGACAAGATGGACCTCAATGAACATGCCCTTGTTCAGACATCAAAAGATAGTGGAAGCCAAGGACAGGTAGATGGTACAGTGGATAGAGCACTGGTCCTGGAGTCTGGAGGACCTGAATTCAAATTCGACCTCAGATACTTAATAATTGCCTACCTGGTGGGCAAGTCATTTAATCCCATTTCCTCAAATAAATAAAAATTAAAAAAAAAGAGAGAGTGGAAGCTAGGAAGCTAGAAGGGCCTGATATATTCTGGTCCATAGGGTAATGAAGAAGTAGACATTACTGAACAACACAAGAATAATTGGAGGTAGAGAAAAAAAATTAACCAGTCCCTGACCACAAGGAGTTTTGTTATTGTTCAGTTGTATCTGATTCTTTGTGACACTATTCTGGATTTTCTCGGCAAGATACTTGAGTAGTTTGCAATTTCCTTCATCTCATTTTAAAGATGAAAACACAGAGTCAAATAATGTCAAGTAACTTGCCCAGGCTCACACAACTGTTAAGAGTCTGAGGCTGGATTTGAATTCAGGTTATCCTGACTCCAGGTCTGGAATTCTCTCCATTGTGTTACTGGTTGCTATACAATCTATCAAAATTATGGGAATCCAAAAGTTAAAAACAAAACACTGTCTCATTTAATGTGATCAACTATGGTGAACCAATCCCACTCAATTAATTCATTTTCTTCTTAGCAATTGTTCCATAGGTGTCACAGACAGAGAATTAAGGGAATTTTCAAAGTTGCAGGGAATCAAAGCAACCACTTAATCCAACTACATGAAGTTTATCCTTCATTCTTGGACCATGACTTCAGGGAGGTGTTGCCACAAGTTCTTGAATTGGATTTAAGTGAGGGGGTGTTGTGCTAAGTAACCAGTTTCACTTTCTACCCCAGAACCATCTGGGTCCAGTGGCCAGATATGAATCAGAATGACTGGAGATGGCCCTGCATGTGAGACAATCAGGGTCAAGTGACTTGTCCAAGGTCACACAGATAGTAAGTGGCAAGTATCCGAGGCCAGATTTGAATTACCTTCCTATTGATTCCAAGACCAGTGCTCTTTCCATTATGCCACCTAGCCATCCAACTATGTATGTACCCAACTACATATGTACTCAAGAGATCATCCAATTTTTATTCAGAACCTGTAGGGGCATCTCCAGAAGCAGAGAAGAATAATGATTGTTAATAGGCACTTATTGAGTTCCTCTTATGGCTAGGTGCCAGGCACACATGCACAAAAAAACAATTCATGCCCTCACAAGGTTCCAGCGTTTTTAACTGATTGACATTCAAAAATATTTCCTTGCTCCCTGTTGCATAATTCTTCTATTCAGACAAAAGGTATCCATTCTTCTGGTTGTTTCTTTCCTTCTCAATCCTTTAGGCCATAGGTTGATTGAGAAGCTAAATGTTGAGATAAGTACTGTGGGGGAGGAGCTGGTGATTGACTTGTCTTAGTTCCCACCTCACCCGGCCTTTTATTTTTTCTCTTAGAGAAATGGATGGGGTTGACATATGGGTATCAAAGGAAAGAAGGACCAAATACTTTGGAACTGCTATTATTCTTCCTTGCATATATCTCTTACCAAATAAGGATCAGTCTGACAGCTGGAGTAGGTTGCTTAAGGATAAATACAATCTTTCAGTCTTCAATTTTGTGAAACTGCTGAATTTACTTAGGTGCATCAATACAATAAGTTTATCACCTCACCTTCACATAGCAAAAAGTCCTAAGGTGTGACTGTCTTTTAATCTCTTGCTACCTATAATTTCCCTTAGATATAGCACATTGGAAAATTTCTTCTGCCTAACATACCATAACTTAACTAATGATGGAAGAGAGAGAGAGAGAGAGAGAGAGAGAGAGAGAGAGAGAGAGAGAGAGAGAGCGAGCTTATTACCTTTTGGTCTTGAATCCACTGCCAGATTTTTTGGGGTCTGGATTCCATTGTCATTGTGTTGCATGCTTAGACATATGAGACATTGAGATTCCTTCAAATAAAACCAGAAAACTGGGAAAAATAGAAGATGTAAAGTGTCTTTTAGGAAAAACAATTGACCTGGAAATAGAACAAGGAGAGCTCATTTGTGAATTTTTAGCCTGTCCAGCCTGTTATCTTAGGGTTGTATTAAAATGAAATAATTATGTGGAGGCCTCACCCAGAATAAAGCATACATAATATAATAATATGTAGTGTTATCTTAGTTAAGTTTAGCAAGTGTTACAAAAAGTCATGGTACTTTTAACTTCCTAGGAAATGAGGAATGGATGTCATCAAACAGGTGACAGCATACACAAAACAACAAAGTGACAACACAACAGTAATGAAAGTAGGTACATATTCACTAGTCTGCAGCACACAGACAGAACATACATATCAATTGAAAATTCTGTGTGATATGTTCCATCTATAACATTGCTTAAAAAGACCAAAGAAAATTAACATAAATAAGATTATTTATTAGTGATGGAATTTAAAAACTCTAATACACATTCCATGAAAATTATTTTACTTTTTCATTTATGAAAATTAATACCGACAGGAGGTCCATATAAAATCACACTGCTGGTTGCTTGTCATATTTTGGACAGCCCTGGCCTATCTGAAAGCCATGATAAAAAAAAAAAGCCTTGAAAATATCTTTCTGGAAATTATCAAGAAAAACTTCCCTAACAAGAAGATAAAGCAGTCCTTGAAAGAATTCACTGATCACCTCCAGAAAGATATTCAAAAAATGAAAACTCTGAGGAACTATCAACTAAAGGAGAAAATACCGCCAGCAGCCAAAAAGAAGCAATTTGAATACCAAAGAGCCATAGTCAGGATTACTCAGGACTTATTAACTTCACATTAAAAGAATTGGAGAGCCTGGAATATGATATTCCAAAGGGCAAAGGAGTTTGGATAACAACCAAGAATGAATTACTTTGCAAAATTTAGCTTATTCTTTCAGGAGAAAAGATGGATTTTCAATGAAATAGATAACTTTCAAACTTACCTGATAAAATGATCAACACCAAAACAAACCCCTGATCTTCAAATGTCTTCTTGATGTTATACTTCTATATTGAGTTCATTTTTTTTAACGTGTTATAAAGAATCCATCATAGTTCCAGGAAATTGAAAGGTATTTAGAAAATGTTAACTGCTTTCTCAATCAATTGAAAATCATTAAAACACCTTTATAAAACACCTATAGAGGCAGCTGGCAGTACAACCAATAGAATGTTCAACTTGGAGTCAAGGAAATCTAAGTTTAAATTCTCCTTAAAATGCTTATCTTTCAGATTCAGTTTTCTCATTTGCTGAAAAGGGATAATAATGTAACTTCTTTCCCAGGATGACAGGATCAAATGAGATAACCCATGCACATTATTTTGTAAATTGTGAAGTATCATATAAATACTAGCTATCACTTATTCTGTATAAGACTGACATATTTTATCTTTGATCCTCTCAGTAGCCCTGAGAGAAATTCTACAATGGATTTTAATTGTCATTTCATAAATAAGAAAACTGAAGGGCAGTTAGGTGGTGCAGTGGATAGAGTACTAGCCCTGGAGACAGGAGGATCAGAGTTCAAATATGACCTCAGGCATGTGTCTTACTTAACTTACTTGCTTAACTGTGTGACCTTGGGCAAGTCACCTACCCCCATTGCCTTGCAAAAATCCAAAAAAAATCAATAAATGAGAAAATTGAGATTCAAAGAAGTAAAATTACTAGCATTTTTAGTAAAGTACCATGCCCTTCCCTGACAAGGACTCTGGTAAGTCCCTGTCCCCCCCAGTCAGAAAACAAGCCTCTATCAACAAAACAATTGATTCTTGCCTTAGGTTAAAGGATTAAGGCTTTGACCTACCAGCCCTCATCATACAGTGTGTCCTACTGTGGCTGATCAGATCAATATGAACTCAGAATGCCCTTGGGCACATATAATCCATGTGAACACTTGGGGTGGGTACTCTAAGCTTATTGATGTCACATTCCCTTTCAACTGCTTCAATTCTGCCTTCCATAGAGTGCAGCACCATCACTGATGAGGGCTCACCATGCTGGGTGGTCCTGTGCCAGTGTCTCCCATGCCGTACAATCAATTCTAAAGTTCTTCAATGAGTCCTTTAGAGTGTCTTGGTATCACTTCTTCTGACCCCATCTTGTGGGCACTTGCACTAGGTGAGTTCTCTATTAAATAGTTTTTTTGGCAAGCATGTCTGGCATTCTAACAACGTATCCAGCCCATCTCTATAGTAATGTTGGAAAGCTAGGCAGTTTAGCTTCAGAAAGGACCTCAGTTCCTTGCATCTTCTCCTGCCAAGTGATCTTCAGAATCTTCCTAAGACAATTTAAATGGAAGTAATTCACTTTCCTGATCTGGTAGACTGTTCGATTTCACAGGCATACAGCAATGAGGTTAATACAATGGCTCTGTAGACCTTCAGTTTGGTTGTCAGTCTAATACCTCTTTGCTCCCATACTTTCTTTCAGAGCCTCCCAAATACTAAATTATCTCTGGCAATGAGAGTGTCAAACTCATTGTCAATGTGTACCTCTTTCTAAAGGACACTTGGAAAGGTAAGTGAACTTGTCCACAGTACTTTCAAAACTTACCTATTTGCTGTAATCAATGGTTCCACATATGGATGGTGTGGTGCTGGCTGATAGATCATTTCTGATTTCTTTGTTTTTAACGTTAGACCAAAATTAGCACAGGTATCAGAAAACTCATCCATACCTTGTTGCTTTTCAGCTTTAGAGAGTGCAGACAAAATATCATGCACCAATAGACCCTCCATTTTGGTCTTGGCTTGCAGCCTTTACAAGTTGAAAAATTTACCATCATTGTGATAGTTGACCTTGACGATGGGTTCATCCTTAGTGAAGGCATTTGATAACATGGCTGAAAACATCATGATAAAAGTATGGTAGCAAGGACACATCCTTGTTTTATCCCATTGGTGACTGGGAAATCCCTTTAATTCCTTATGGGTCAGTGTCAGTCTTTTCCATGAATTTTTTTATGTTCCACTCTAACCTTTAATTGACTTCATTTTCCCCAGCATCATGAGGAAGAAGCAATCACTTCTGATTAGTATGATCAGGAAGAATTTCTTCCCTGTGCCTGACATTTAGAAGGAACTTTATACATACTTATTGACTAAATGAAGTAGGTGCCACATCATTGGGTCTTCAAGGAAGAGAAGAATTTCAATAGGTCAAAATATAAAGAAAGGGAACAGGAGGCCAATATAATCTATGCACAGGGTGGATTTAAACAAAAACATGGAAGTAAAAGATTACAGAATGTTGAATAATCCTATTTGATTATAATACAGAAAGAATAAAGGAAAATAGAATACAATTCATCTGGAAAAGTCAATTTGAGCCAAATTGTAGAGTGCTTTGAGTAAAAATCAGTAGTCTGAATTTTATCTATCAAATTCATTGTTGAAATAATTTCTAAGTGAAGTTAAGGAAGGATTTCTGGAAGGGTTTTTCAGGCATGGAGATCACTTATTTATTTATTGATTTGTTTGTTTATTTACTTATTTTTAGTATTTCAAGGCAATGGGGTTAAGTGGCTTGTCCAAGGCCACACAGCTAGGTAATTATTAAGTGTCTGAGGCTGGATTTGAACTCAGGTACTCCTGACTTCAGGGCTGGTGCTCTTATCCACTGTGCCACCTTGGTATTCTATGGAGATAATTTAGAGAGATTTTATATTCTTTCATATAAGAGAAGACTAGAACCAAATTAGCTTTGATAGTAAGGGTGAGGAGGGATATTATGAGAGAATACACTTGGCAAACTCTACTAATTCATTGGAGTTATGGAATGAAAGTAAAAGCACTAAAGTCTGAAGAAGTAAAGGAGTAAGGAATGGATTTTTATGTTTGTTTTCTTATTAAAGGATAGGGTGTGGGGAGACCTAAACATATTTGTTAGTCAATTTTACTTTTGTTGTCTTTCATTCTTTTTTTTCTGAACCAGTAGGGGCAGGGGCAGGGCACTACAATTTATTTTGTTATTGAAAGGAGAGAAATGGCTTGTGCCAATCTATTATTTAGCATAGTCTTCCAAAGGCATTTATCTTTTCATGTGAAGAAATCTAGAAACCCTAGGTAAAAATCCAAATTGATTTTGCAATACATTCAGCAAGCATTAATTAAGTTCCTCATATGTTCCAGGTACTGTGATGTTGAGAATTGGATGCAAAGTTAAAATGAAAATTTCTGACCACAAAGAGCTTTTATATTATTGGGTGAGGAAGCAAGAAGAACACAAATCATTGCAATATTCCATAGTCATGATGTTCTCTTTTTCCTTAATACTACTGAACTTCCTTGATGAAATTTAAAGGTCATTCTGAGAGAATGCAAATAGAGGTATAGTGGATAGAGTACTGGATTTGGAGTTAGGAAAACTTGATTTTAATTCATTTCAAACATTTAATAGATAGGCGAACTTCTATCTGCCTCTATTTCTTCATCTGTAAAATGGGGATAATAATTGTACTCTCCCAGGGTTGTTGTAAAGATCAAATGAGATGACATTTTAAGCACCTAAGTGGTCTAATGGAGAGAACACTTCACTTGGAATCAAGAATAATCTGAATTCAAATCTGGTCTCAGACACTTTCAAATTTTGATCCAGGGCAAGTCATTTAATGTCTCTCTCATTTTCCTCATTTGTAAAATGAAGAAAACCATAACATATGCCCCACAATAATGTTATGAGGTTGTCTTTTTTTCTTGAAGAGGTTCAAAATAGCATTGTTGTATTGGGGCTGAAGAAGAGTGTATTTGACTATGGCTGATCAGACTCAGTTCAGAAGGCTCTACCATAGCTTGGGTACACATAGTTCATGTGAGTATTTGGAGTTGAAATGTCTTTAAATTTGCTCAGCTTATTTTTCTTTTGAAGTACTACAATTTTGTTATGCTCATACAGAACCTCCTTTGATGTGAGCATGCCATGTAATTGGCTCTGTGTTTTTTCTTTAATGCCTTACAATTGATAGCAAAGTCCTTCAGAGAGAACCATCACTCTGTCCTGATATTACTTCTTCTGACCTCAATGTGAGCACTTGTCTTGTGTGAGTTCTCCATAAAACAGTTGGGCCTTCATACAAAAGTGTTTGCACATTCTATGTATTGATGGTGAATAAAATCATCTTTGCAAAATGTTTTTTACATTTTTTTTTGTTTAGACCACAAAATGTTATCCATATATGCCTTAGTAAGTTGCCCAGGGTTGTTTTAACCCCTTCCTTATGCCAGAAGTGAGCAATGTTTCCTTCAAAAAGATTGTTTTAGGCCAGTGAGAAGATTTTCTGGGCCTTATAGTCTTGGCTACTTACATATATGGTTGTGACTACAACTCCAGCTGTATCTGCAAAGGCTGCTTCATTTCTTGTCTGTTGCTACAGGTATTTGAGTTAAGCAAAAATGGTAAAATGGTATGGGTGATGTTTTCACCAGGAATTAGATTTAAGTGATGAAGAGTTTTACAAAGTCATGGGCTTTATTCTTGCTTCCAGAATCATTGAAGTACAGTATCAAGACAAAAATTAAAATGACTGGTAATAACTCAAGATGAAATGGACCTTTATAGCTTTGATGTCTAACCAAGTTCCAAGTGTTCCACAGTGTGTGCTTAAGCTACTTTCTTGTCTGTTGAAACAAATTGTTCTTATCTGACCATCCCACCAGGGGAAGTCTTCAGATGCTTGGAGGAGACAACTCTAACTCACCAATAGTTTTGAAATCCCCTCAATTACCCTCAACATGTTTAGTCTGTCTTCCAAAATGGTTTACCAGGGTGTGATCCCTATGCATGCTGCAGCTTCTTGGAGCCTCATGTAAGAGTTGGGTGAATCAAGTGGATACCAGATGTGGAAAACAGTCTTGAAAAGGGCTCAACAGCCCTTACACCAGAAGTAATAATCTTTCCTGAATACTCTGGAGTAGACAGAAACTAGAGAGAGCAGAGAATGAGACTTTGAGACACATTCTTTATCTAACATTTTATTTTAAAAATAGGTTAGCAGCAAGTTAGCAAGTTATCACTAGGATAATACACTATGATCTAGCAGGATTTATCCCAGGAATGTCGGGTTGTTTCAATGATCAATCAACAATTGATTATGTCAATATAAAAACTAACAGATATCATATGATTATCTCAATAGATGCTGAAAAGCTTTTGACAAAATACAGCCCCCATTCCTTATATAAACACTAGAGAATGTAGGAATATATTGGATTGTTCCTTAGAATGATAAGCAGTATCTATCTGAAACTATCAACAAGCATTATCTGCAATGTGGATAAGCTAGAAGCATTTCTAATAAGATCAGGGGTGAAACAAGAATGCCTATTATCACCATTACTATTCAATATTGTATTAGAAATTTTAGCTTTAGCAATAAGAGAAGAAAAAGAAATCGAAGGAATTAGAATTGGGAAGGAAGTAATAAAATTCTCACTCTTAGCAGATCACATGATGGTATACCTAGAGAATCCTAAAAAATCATCTATAAACAACTAGAAAAAATTAGCAACTTTAGCAAAATCTCAGGATATAAAATAAACTCACATTAAATGCTTAGTATTTTTATATATTACTAGCAAGATTCAACAGCAAGAGCTAGAAAGAGAAATCCCATTCAAAGTAACTTCAGATAATATAAAATACTTGGGAGTCTACCTTCCAAGGCAAGCTAAGAAACTCTTTGAAAATGACTATAAAACACTTTTTGCACAAAATAAAATCAGATTTAAATAATTGGGCAATTATCAACTGCTCATGAGTAGGCTGAGCTAATATAATAAAATGACAATTTTACCTAAATTAAACTACTTATTTAGTGCCTTACCAATCAAACTTCCAAAAAATTACTTTAATGAGTTAGAAAAAATTGTAACTTAATTCAAATGAAGAAGCAAAAATTCAAGAACATACAGGGATATAATGAAAAAAGTGCCAAGAAGGTGGCTTAGCATTATAAGATCTAAAAATACAAGGCATCAGTCATTAACACTATCTGGTATTGACTAAGAAATAGAGTGATGCATCAGTGGAATAGCTGATAAGTGCAAAAGGGACAACAGTAAATGATTATAGTAATTTGCTGTTTGAGAAAGCCCAAAAGTCCAGCTTCTGGGATAAGAACTCTCTCTTCAATAAAATCTGTTGGTACAATTAGAAGTTAGTACAGCAGAAACTTGGATTATACCAACAGCTCACACCCTATACCAAGATAAGGTCCAAATGGGTGAAGGATTTAGACATAAAATATGAATATTATAAGAAAACTAGATCAATGAATAGTTTACCTGTCAGAATTATGGAAAGGGAAGCAGTTTATGACCAAGGAAGAGAAGTAGAACATTACTAAAACCAAACTAGATAATTTTGATAACATTAAATTAAAAAGCTTTGCACAAAGAAAGACATTGTAACCAAGATCAAAAGAAATGTAGTAAATTGGGAAACAATTTTTACAACTAGTATTTCTGACAAAGGACCCATTTCTAAAATATATAGACAACTGAGTCAGCTTTATAAAAAAAAAAACTACTCCCCACTTGACAAATGGTCAAGGATATGCAAAGGAATTTACAGATGAGGAAATCAAAGAGCTCCGTAGTCATGCAAAATTGCTCTAAATCATTACTGATTAAAGAAATGTAAATTAAAGCATCTCTGAGGTACCACTTCACTTCTCAGATTGGCCCATATGACCAGAAAGGAATATGATCAATTCTGGAAGGGATGTGGGAAATCTGGGACACTAATACATTATTGGTAGGTGGAGTTGTGAACTGATCCAACCTTTCTGGAGAACAATTTGGAATTATGCCTAAAAGGCAATAAAAATGTGCATATCCTTTGATCCAGCAATTCCTCTACTGGGTCTATACTCTGAAGAGATCTTGACAAAAGGTAAAACCATTAATTGTACAAAAATATTCATAGCAACTCTGTGTTAGCAAAGAATGGGAAATCGAATGAATGTCCATCAATTGGGGAATGGTTGAACAAAATGTGGTATATGTATGTCATGGAACATTATTGTTCTGTTAGAAACCAGGAGGGATGGGATTTCAGAGAAGACTGGAAAGACCTTCATGAACTAATGCTGAGCGAGATGAGCAGAACCAGAAGAACATTGAACACCATAACAGCAGCCTGGTGGTGATGATGATGAACCTTAACAGACCTGCTCCTTCCATCAATGCAATAATCAGGGACAATTTTATGGTATCTGTGATGGAGGATACCATCTAAAACCAGAGAAAGAACTTTGAAGTTTAAAAAAAGACCAAATACTATCCCTTTTAATTTAAAAAGTTGTGTTATGTACTACATACTTTTACTATCTCTAATATTTTATTTTTCCTCAAGGATATGATTTTTCTCTCAACTTATTCAATTTTTAAAAAAATTATTTATTTATTTGAAGCAATGGGGTTAAGTGACTTCACCAAGGTCACACAGATAGGCAATTATTAATTGTCTGAGGTCCAATTTGAACTCAGGTCCTCCTGGCTCTATCTACTGTGCCACCTAGCTTCCCCCAGTACATTCAGTTTTGATCAATGTATAGCATGGAAACAATAAAACCTGATGGAAACAATGTGACCTGAAGGACATTTTATGAATCAAATAGCCAGATGTAAGTTTTATTTGCCCTGTGGGTGAGGGAAGGGAGGGTGGGGGAAAGTTTGTAAAATGCAAAATATTACAAAAAATGATAAGTAGAAACTACTGTTTTATATAATTATAGAACAAATAAAGTATATATATATATATATATATATGTTTGTGTGTGTGTATGTTAGCTCTATATTACACATGCTAAGGCCACTCATCTAATGTTAGAGGACTTAAACCAACTATTCAATGTATTGATAATATCTTTCATTGTTATCTAGCTGTCTTCTGGTCTTCCTTCTTCCCTCCCACCCCAAATCATGAGGCATGAAAGTAAGTATGGCTCTCATCTATAGATTCCACAATTATTTATTTTTCTTATAATTTGTCTCAATTCTTTTCAGAAAAACTTGGAACTGGTACATGAACTGATGCTGAGCAAAGTGATCAGAACCAGAAGAACAGTGTGAATATTAACAGCATCATCATGAGATGACCAACTAGGATAGTTATTCTTAGCAGTACAATGATCAAAGACAATTCTGAAAGACTTGGAATGGAAAATGCCATCCACTTTCATAGACTGAACTATGGAATCTGAATGTAGAATAAATCATATTATTTTCACTTTTAAAAAATTTATTTTATGTTTTTACTTTCTTTTTTATTTTGATTCTTTTTTCACAATATGGAATATGAAATATTCTTTCCATAATATGAAAATATGTTGACCATGATTGTATAAATATAACCTATATCAGATTACTCATTGTCATTTGGAGGTGGGAGAGAAGGAAGGGCAATAGAAGAATGTAGAACTCAATCTTACAGAAAATGAATGTTGAAAACTATTTGTAATTGGAAAAAATAGAATAATCAAAAAGTTTTTTTCTTATTTCTTTAATAAATATTGTTTTTTTCTATGATTGAAATAAAGTATTCCATTTTCTTCCATCTTTTTAAAGGTCTATTTTTAAGTGAAAATTTTTATTTGTCTTTTCCAAATTCATTGTTAAAATATTTTATAACATTTATTTTTTAAATTTTGAGTACCAAATTCTCTCCTTTTCTCCCCCCCCACCTTGAGAAGGCAAGCAATTTGATATAGATTAAATGTCTGCAGTCATGCCAAACTGATATCGTAGTTAACCAGATTAGAAATAAAATGTAGACAAAAAAGCAAATAAGAAAAATTAGGAACCTTAAAAATGTATCCTTCAATCTTTACTCATACTCTATCTGTTCTTATTTTTAGAAGTAGATTACATATTTTTTAATCCTAAATCCTTCAGAATTATATTGAATCATTATAATGCTTAAAGCATACATCATATAATACTGCTTTTATTGGTACCATGTTCTCTTGGTTCTACTCATTTCACTTTGGTTTAGATAATGCTAGTCTTTCCAGGTTTTTCTGAAATCCACCTGCTCAACATTTTTATAGTACAGTAATATTTCATCACAATCACATACCAGAACATGTTCAGCCATTCATCAGTTGATGGACATCTTCCCAATTATCAACTTTTTTTTTTGTTCATAGCTCCAAACTGCTCTCCAGAATGTCAGATCAGTTCACAACTCCATCAGCAATGCATATATGTCTCAATTTTCTCTCAACATTTCTCATTTTCCTTTTTTGTGCGGTTAGGTAAGTATGTATTGGTCCCTCTGAATTGTTTTAATGTACATTTCTCCAAAGCATTTTTATGTGACTATAGACAGCTTTGATTTCTTCTTCATATCCTTTAAACATTTATTAACTGGAGATCAACAATTTTTTTTTAATAAGTACCTGCCACATACATGCACAGAAACAATTGGAATCTGATAAGGTTAATTCTTTGGAACATTTGTGTTACATTAAAAAAGTAACAATTCGAAAATTTGACTCTTAAAAGAGATTTATTTTCCAAATAAAAAATTTACATTTATTGACAATAAGCATTCAATGAAATTTTGTTGGTTGTTTGATTGAAAGAGGATGCATGTAAAATAAAATTATCTTTGGGACTTGAAAGACATTTTATGAATAAAATAAGCAGATGCAAGCTTTATTTGCCCTCTGAAATCATCTGAATGCTGTTGTTTGCCACCCACTAAAACTACGTCTTCTGATAAAAGAGAGAATAACATGACATAGCTGAAACAGAACTCAACTAGAAATGAGAAGAGTATCTTTTAGTCATGAGCTCTCTGGAAATTAAGCAGGTTTTATAACATTCCATACTGAGATTTTCATCCAAAAAATGGGAATACAAAACCTTTACTGCCTGTTTCCTTAATTTAAGATTATAGCATCCCAGACTTGACCTATGTTGACTAATCCTGAAAACTAAGTAATATTATGTTACTAGAACTTGAATGAGATATCACTTGGAATATTACTTCTTTAGATAGAGAGAAGCAATATTGCATAGTGTTTGGTGAATACTCCTTGAGGTTCAAGTCTTCCTTCTGGTCAATACAGGTAGTGTGATTATGTATATTTTTCCTGAATTCTCAATGTCCTAGAAAATTCTTTGACCATGTAAGTTGTAGAACTGTTGGTAGAAAGGGTTTTCTCACAAGGATTTCCAAATGTCAATGAAATAAAAAGTACAATCATTTTAGTATATGTGCTGCCGAAGCGAGCACTAAAAAGTCCAGTCATTGCTAAAAGAGTCCCTCATTCATGGAGTTGCTTTGCCTATCAAGTGAAACAATATATATAAAATTTGACAATTGTCAAATACTATTTAGTTGGAAATTGCTGCTATTATTGGAAGTAGGACACTTCATTTGGCAGAAGATGGGAGAAAATGAAAGATAGAACTTAGTGATTTGAAAAGAAGTAATTTTAAGCTTCATCTCAGAAAAATATTTCCTAAGAGTTAGAATCATACAAAAGAGCATACTCCCTCAGAAAATAGTAAGTTCCTTTTCTTTGGAGATTTTTAATAGAAAGCTGAATATTCATTTTATAGGTATTTTATATTATGGATTATTTGTAGGTATGAGTTAGACTATATGGATACTAAGGTCCTTTTTCAGTATGAGATTCTGTAATTACATGATTTCTTCTCTTCACTATTGAGAATGCTTCCTTTGGGGATATGGGAAGGGAATCTCACCAGTGACTTCATGAATATCATTCTTTTAAATGTCTTGCCTTAAAAAAAAGATCTTACTTCAAAGATTTGGCTGCCAAAAGACATTTGTCAAATATCAGAATAATTTTACCCTCATAGATCCCAGGAAAGGATCATATATTCATCTAATTTTTCTCATTTTGCATTTTCTTTGACAAATAAGGGTATAAATTCCCAGGATTGTGCCATTTAAAATTATGTTTTCCATGTCTAATTATTAGTCAAGTATAGTCTCCAGTTTGGACTGTTTCCTAGTTCTCATTTTAGCAGCTCTTGTTCTCCCAGGCAAATGTAGCTAATATCAGAGAGAAATTTCAAAGATTTCTATTTTATATAATGACTACAATGATTTCTTGAAGCAGAAACTTCAACTCTCATCTATTATCTTCACTTATTCTATAGTATTAAGATGAAAGAAACTGATGCACTATGAAGCCCTTGGAAGGGAGAAATGGAAGGCTATCAAGTTAGGAAAAGGTGTTTGGTGGATTTACTTCTGGTGGTATCACTGTTGAAGTCATTAACATAAAACTAGAAACAATTTGAATTTGTGGTTGCTGTATGACAGTAAATAAATTGCTGGGGGGGTTTTCTTCATTATTCAAGTGACTTACTGTGTAAGTACTCTTCCTTTCCAAAATTATAGCACCAGGTTAAGCTTCAAAAAGGCTCAATTATTATACTTTATTAATCTAATTGTCCTCCCCCCAAAAAGACACACTTAGCAGATATACACAAACATATATACAAATCATTCTTCTAACTCCTGGGATAAAATGCATAAAAATAACTTTTGGTGTATTCTTACTTATAGAGGCTTCACTTCCATTAGAACTTGGAGAAAACAGAATAAATCATTTTGCCTTTTGTTCTTTACCTAGATTAGCATATTGAGGTGATAGGGAGTGGAGAGTAGTGAGAAGAATGAAGGAACCTGTTGTTATTATTAATTATGTGATTTATTCAGCTTGCTTTGTTTCACCTATATATATAAAACTCCTAATCATTTTGTTCATAACATTGATTGAGCTCTATGGGAACATTTAGATGAAAGAAACTCAGTAAATGCCTGTTATTTATTATCTCCATTACAGTGATGTAATGCAGTAATAACAGAAATGTTACAATTGATTTAATGGAGCTCACTAATTTGAAGCAAGTCTTAAAAATCATTCATGTGAATTCACTTTTGAATCTTGAATGCTCTCTTATCAACTCAAAGTCAGTGTCTCATTGTATCATCCTTCTCTCAGTAGAATAAGGATGCTGAGTGCAAGATCCAGTATGTTCAACCAATTTAGAAGAGCATTGGGTATGGACCCAGTGAAGGAATGTGTCTATATGTCTAAGGACCAATTAAATACCCTACAGTCATTAAGCATCTACTATGTTACAGGGACTATACTAAACCCTAGGGATAGAGACTGAACATTGTAACTGTTCTTGTCCAAAAGGAACTTATGTCATTCTGCAGAAAACAACATGTATATGGAATAATGCTAGTTAATTTATTTCAGGAGAGGTAATAGAAGATGGGAAGATCAGGAAAGATCCTCACATAGAAGATATTGAGTTGAACCTTGAGAAAAGCTAAAGATGAAGAGGTGCAGCAATATAAATTGACTTTTGGATGATGAATGAAGTTACTTAAAAAATTATTTTCTAAGGCATGGAATAGTCAGAAAATGTAGACATATTCACACAACTGATATTGCAGATTGTTGTACATTCTTAATTTTCAAAGAAGAGCAATGACATACCAGTGTTAGAGTAAAGGATAATGAGTGATGTCTTTATTTCCAGGTAAATTTGATTTAAGTGAGGTAGTGTGCAGTCATTGGCCTCACACTCTCTCTTTCAGGGTCATCAGTGTCTAGTTGCAAAATATAAGTCAACATGAGTAGTGATGACCTGGAATTTAGGGGATGACCTTGGTGTCTTCTACAACTGGACAAGCTCTGAGTGCTCTATAGTGTCAACTTTAGCTGCCTCCATGGGAATATTTAGATAGGAATCCAGAAAACTCACTGGTGGACTTAAAACCCATCAGCTACTCCTATAACCTTGCTTGGCCCATCTGCTTACAAAACATTTACCACAGCAAATATGCCACAGCATCTTGGACTATTGGATAATAAGGTTGATTAGCAACCCTTGAAAAGTTCACAAGCCCTATCTTAAGATGCAATGGTCCTCCCTGCACATCCCATACACCTCAGAATTGCAGATACTTGAGACATAAAGGTAAGAATTAGGCCTTATCACTCTAGTTATGGGTATTATTCTGCCAAAGAATGACTAGATGTAAATAAGAGCTCGGTGCCATTGGAAGCACTTCATGGGTGAAACAGCATGAAAGAAATAAAGCAGAAGAGAAGTTAATACAACTATTTTTTTTATTGTTGGGGCTACTTAAAGAACAACATTTTATTGTAGGCTTAGGCAAAATTATTTATTGATTTTTTTTAGGTGATGGGGAAATATAACTAAAAGAAATATTGTTTTTTATTGATGGTTTACTTGTTCAAATCCATGTTATGAAAGTTTTAAAAAATTCATCCATATGCCTATGCATACTTCTAAGTTACACAATGTCTTTCCACCCTCTGTTCCCAAACCTCTTTCCTCAGTGGTGAACAGTCATGTTAATATTGTACATATACATCTGTGATGAACATGTTTACAGGTTAGCTAATTTTGGTATGAGGAATTAGGATTAAGGGAAAGAACTACATAGAAGATTTTTTTAAAAAGTGACTGTAAACCGTTCATGCCATTTGACGCAGCAATTTCAATTCTAGGTCTATATCCAGAAGAAATTATAAAAAAGGGAAAAGTCCCACACGTTCATAATATTCATAGCAGCTCAGCTCTTTTTATAGTGGCAAAGAATTGGAAATTGAGGGGATATCCATCAATTGGGGAATAGCTAAACAAGTTATGATACATGAATACTATGGAATACTATTGTTCTATAAGAAACCTTAAATAGTTGGTCTCTAGAGAAGCATGGAATGACCTACAGGATCTGATGCTGAGCATAGCGAGTAGATCCAAGAGAATAATGTACACATTAACAACAGCATTGTGAGATGAATGGCCTTGATGGAAGCAGCTCCTCTCAGCAGCTCAGAGAGCCAGGACAACTTTATTAGACCAGCTATGTGCAATGTTATCCTTATCCAGAAAAAGAAAAACAAAACAAAACAAAACAAAAAACAACCCTTCAGGAGGTGGAGCCATGATGGTGACACGAAGGCAGGATTTCCTTGAAACTCCTTCCCCACAAAACTCCAAAAGTCATCAAATTATGACTCTAGCCAAAATTTAGAGGGGCAGAGCCCACAGAAAGACTGAGTGATACAATTTCACAGTCCAGTGCAATTTAGAAGATGCAAGGGAAAGGTGTATTTCACTGGGACTGGGGTTTGGAAAAAAGCTGGTGATGCAGTGCAACCCTGGATCACCAGGAGCAGCTTAAAGGGATGGTGACAGAACTCTGCTATATCAGACTGAATGTGGTGTGGAATTCCAACTTCAAAGAAGCCCTGCAGTAAGTACCTGCAATGGGAATTGGGGAAGCCAGCCTGCACCTACAGAGCATAGCTCAGGGATGGTAAGGGAATCAGGGGAAACTGTAGAGGTCTCTCTGATTTCCCTGGGAAAAGACTCTGCTGTTTGCCCACACTCAGATCCAGGGTGCAGTTTGGTCTTCCATGCTAAGATAGCAGGGAACCTCCTCATAGCTCCAGGGCATCTACATCAATGCACAGGAAAGAGAGCATAAGACCTTGAAGGAATAAAGGTCCCAGTGGGGTGTCCCCAAAACCCTCCAAAGCCTTGGAAGTGCAGTAAATTAGTCTTTGGCTGAGGAAATGAGCAAAAAGAAAAGAAAAAGAAGAATCAGATAATAGAAAATTACTTTGGTCCCATGGAAAATGCAGAAGATGACAAACTTGAAGCTTCTATATCCAAAGCCTCTAAGAGAAAAAGAAAAATGGATGAGCTCAAAAAAGACTTTGAAAGAAATTAAGGGAGATAGGGGAAAAAATTGGAGGAGAAATGAGAGCAATGCAGATAAATCATGAAAACCAAATCAGCAGCTTGTTGAAAGAAATACAAGATATAATGAAGAAATTAATATGTTTAAAACCAGTTTACGCCAAATGTGAAAAGCAACACAAAAGGAAAATGAGGAGAAGAATGCCTTAAAAATCATAATTGGCCACCTGGAAAAGGAGATTAAAAATTTCTCTGAAGAAAATAACTCCTTTAAATGCCAAATGGAACTAAAAGAAGCTGGTGACTTTCCAAGAAATAAGGAAGAAATAAAACTATTCCAACCCCACCCCCAATTAGAAGAATATGTGAAATATCTCATTGGAAAAGCAACCTGCCTCGAAAACAGGTCCAGGAGAAATAATTTAAAAATTATTGGGTTAATTATCTGAGAGTCACAACCAGGAAAAGAACCTAGACTTCATTGTTCAAGAAATAATGCAGCAAAATTGCCCTGAGATCCTAGAAGCAGATGTAAAATAGAAATTGAGGGAGTTTTCTAGTCACCTCCTGAAAGAGATCCCAAAAGAAACTTCCAAGAAAATTATCGCCAAATTCCAATACTCCAAAATCAAAGCGAAAATACAAAAATCTTCCAGGAACAAACAATTCAACTACCTTGGCTCTATGGTTAGGATTACACAGGATCTGGCAGCATTTACATTAAGGGCTCGTAGGGATTGGAATATGATATTCCAGAAGGCAAAAGGTCTTGGTTTACAAATGAGAATCAACTACCCAGCAAAACTGAACATCCACTTTCAGGGGAAAAGATGGACTTTCAATGAAACAGGGGACTTTCAAAGTCTCTTACTGAAACAACCAGATTTTAGCAGAAAGTTTGATCTTCAAGTACAGGACTCTGCATAGAGGGGGTGGATGAGAAGGACTAACTATGAGGAATTTAATGATGTTGAACTATTTATATTTCTTCATGGGAAGAACACATTGATAATTCATAGAGATATTTCACATAAGAGTCAAGAAAAAGCTTTTTCCAATGGAGTGGAAAGGGGGAAGGCAAGGGGGAATCAGTGAGCCTTCATTCTCATCAGAAATGGCTCAGCGAGGAAATAACATACACATTTAATAGGGTGAGGTAATCTATCATACCCTAGTGAAAAATGAGAAGAAAGGGAGGGGATAAGGGGGAATGGGGAGGGGGGAATAGGTGATAGAAGAAAGGAAAGATTGTGGGAGAGGATACTCAGATACAACACACTTTTGGACAGGGATAGCATGAAAGGAGGGAGAGAATAAAATAAATGAGAGTGGGGAAGAACAGAGTCGAGAGAGATGCAGCTTGTAATAGAAACTGTAGGAGAAATATTGCAACAACTTCTCTGGTGGACTTATGATAAAGCAGGCAACTCACCCCAGAGACAGAGCCATTGGAATCTGAACACAGACCGAAGTACAGTTTTTTTCTCTCACCATTCTTGAGGTTTCTCATCTTCTTGGGGAGGAGGGGGGGTTTATGTTTACACTTATAACAAGATTATTTTAATAACATAAAATAAAAAATAAAAATAAAAAATATTATTACATAAAAAATATTGAAAAAAATTCTAAAAAACCCCCTTCAGAATCTGATGAACACTTTGTAAAAATTATCTCTTATGCATCACTTTCCCTTAATTCTTATTCCTCATTCTGAAAAGAACTAATGTGTAAATATGTTCATCAAAAATAGGTATGTACAATGCTAACCTGAGTGTTTGTCCCTGAGGGGATGGGGGTGAGAAGGGAGCTTGGAAGGAAATTGTGTAACTTAAAAATACACATGTGCTTAAGGATGAAAAGTAATTAATTAATTAATTTTTTAAAAAAGCAACTGCAATGTTCCTCAGATTCTGTATGATTTTTTTTTTTATTTTGTTTTGTTTTGTTTTTTCCTCCCTTTGGATGGGGATAGCATTGTCCATACCTGGTCTAGTAGGGCTGTCCTACTGAGTTGCTGAGAGGAACTGCTTCCATCAAAGTTGATAATCTCACAACATTGTTGTTAATGTTCTTTGGTCATTGTTCTTTGGTTCTTTTGTTCAGCATCAGAGCCTAAAATTCCTTCTGTGCTTCAAAAGAGTCTGACCATTTATAATTTCTTTTAGAAAAATAGTATTCTATAGTATTCATGTAGTATAACTTTTTTAACCATTCCCTAAATGATAGGCATCTCCTCAATTTCCAATTATTTGTCACTTCAAAAAGAGTTGTTATGAATATTTTGGAACATATGGTACTTTTCCCATTTTTTTATGATTTCTTCTGTGTATAGGCCTAGAATTGGAATTGCTGGGTCAAAGGGTATGAACAGTTTTATTGCTATTTGCAAAATAAAGACATCATTCATTATCCTTCATATTTTTTGGCATATTTCTCTCCAGAATATATAGCTTTACTTTCTTCATTTGAAAACTATCTATTCATCTTTTGATCATTTGCGAATTGGGGAATGACTTGCAACTATATAAATTTCATGCAGTTCTCTATGTATTTTAGAAATGAGACTTTTATTAGAACTCCGAGTTGTGAAGAATGTCTTCCAGCTTTATGCTTTCCTTCTTATTTTGGCAGCACTGATTTTATTAGTGCAAAATCTTTTTTAATTTAATATAGTCAAAATCATTCATTTTGCAGTTTATAATGATCTCTATTTCTTGTTTGGTTCACAAATTAATTCCTTTCCCATATATCAGATAGAAAGAGTATCTCTCTTGGTCTATTAGTTTATTGATGGTGTTACCCATTATATCTAAATCCTGTACTCAATTTTGACCTTATTTTGATATAGAGTGGGAGATGTGGGTCTATGCCTAGTTTCTGCCATACTATTTTCCAGTTATCCTAACAATTTTTGTCAAATAGTGAATTCTTATTCCAGAAGCTGATGTCTTTGCCTTTGTCAAACAGTAGATTACTATAATCATTTACTGCTGTTTCTTTTGAATATATCCTAATCTGCTGATCCATTGCTCTATTTTGAAACCAGTTCCAGTCAGTTTTGATGACTGCTGCTTTATAGTATAGTTTTAGATCTGGTAGACCTAGGTCACCCTCCTTAATATTTTTTCATCAGTCACCTTGTTATTCTTGTCCTTTTGTAGTGCCAGATGAAATTAGTTCCTAGTTTTTCTGGCTCAGAAATTATTTGGTAGTTTGATTGTTATGGCACTGAATAAATACTTTAACTTGAGTAGAATTGTCATTTTTATTGTATTAGCTGGACCTCACCATGAACATTTGGCTTTTCCCCAATAATTTACATCTGCCTTTATTTGAATGTGAAGTGCTTTATAATTGTGTTCATACAGTTTCTGTATCTATCTTGTCAGGTAGGTTCCCATGTATTGAATGTTGTCTAGAGTTACTTTAAATGGAATTTCTCTTTCAATCTCTTTCTCTTGGGTTTTGTTGTCTGTAGATAGAAATGTTGATGATTTATGTGGGTTTATTTTATATTCTGCTTCTTTGCTAAA
Organism: Macrotis lagotis; assembly: GCF_037893015.1. Taxonomy (NCBI): domain Eukaryota; kingdom Metazoa; phylum Chordata; class Mammalia; order Peramelemorphia; family Peramelidae; genus Macrotis; species Macrotis lagotis. The sequence goes on along the minus strand of NC_133658.1, from coordinate 226,518,743 downwards.
TTTGTTAATTGTTTCAAAGAAATTTTTAGATGATTTTTTCAACTTTTCTAAGAATTCCATTATGTCATCTGCAAAGTGTGAAAGCTTTGTTTCCTCATTGCGTGTTCTGATTCCTTCAATGTCTTTTTCTTTTATTGCTAGAGCTAGCATTCCTAAAAGTACATTGAATAGTAATGGTGGTAATGGGCATCCTTGTTTCACCCCTGATCTCATTGGAAATACTTCATTTATCCCCATTATATACTTTATTTGTTGATGGTTTTAGATAAACTCCATTTATTCTTAAACTTTCTAGTGTTTTTAATATAATTGATATTATATTTTATCAAAGGCTTTTTCAGCATCTATTGAGATAATCATGTGATTTCTGTTGATTTTTCTATTGATATGTTCAATAATGTTGAATGTATTTCTAATATTGTACCATCCCTTCATACCTGGTATAAATTCTACCTGATGATGGTGTATTATTCTAGTAATAATCTGCTGTAATCTCATTGGTAAAATTTATTTAAGATTTTTACACAACTGTTCATTAGGGAGATTGTTTTGTAATTTTATCTGTTTAGGTTCTTCCTGGTTTAGGTAACAGCCCCATGTTGGTGTCATTAAAGGGATTTTGCAGAGCTCTATCGTCTTTTTTTAAAAATACTTTATGTAGAATAGGAATTAATTATTCCTTAAAAGTTTGGTAGAATTCACTTGCAAATCCATTTGGACCTGGAGACTTTTTCTTAGGGATTTTTTTGATGGTTTCTTCAATTTCTTTTAATGAAATGGGGTTATATTTAAGGAATTTATTTCCTCTTCTATTAATGTGGGAAATTCATATTTTTGTAATATTCATCAATTTCATTCAGGTTGTACATTTTATTGTTACACAGTTTTGGGAAGTAGCTCTGAGTTATCTCTTTAATTTCCTCCTCAAAGGTGATTAGTTGACCTTTTCATTATTTATACTGGTAATTTGTTTATCTTTTTATATCAGATTAAACAAAGGTTTATCTATTTTATTGACTTTTTCATAAAAATCAAAACTTAGTTTCATTCATTACATAAATGTTTTTCATGCTTTCACATTTATCAATCTCTCCCTTGATTTTCAGAATTTCTAATTTTGTATTTAATTGGGAATCTTTAATTTGTTTTTCCTAGTTTTTTAGTTGTATACACAATTTATTGATCTCTTTCTCTATTTTTTCATATAAGCATTAAGAGATATAAAGTTTGTCCTTTAAACTCTCTTGGCTGCATCTCATAAATTTTGCTATGATGTCTCATTGTCATTTTCTTGGGTATAATTATTATTCCTATGCTTTGTTGTTTGATCTACTCATTATTTAAAATTAAATTATTTAGTTTCCAATTAGTTTTTAGTTTCTCTTTCGGTGACCCTTTATTACATGTAATTTTATTGCCTCATGGACTAAATATGCATTTATTATTTCTGTCTTTCTGCATATGATTAAGAGGTTTTATGCCCAAGTTCCTGATCAATTTTGGTATAGGTGACATGTACTGAAGAGAAGATATATTCTTTTCTATCCCAGTTTTCGCCAGAAATCTATCATATCTAAGTTTTCTAAGATTTCATTCACCTTCTGAAATTGCGAGAGGGAAGTTGAGTTCCCCGGTTATTAAAATTTTGTTGTCTTTTTCTCCCTGTAATTCACTCAACTTTTCCTATAGGAATTTGGATGCTATACCACTAGTTGTATAACTGTTTAATAATGATATAGTTTCATTACCTATGGGGCTTTTAAAGAAGATGTAGTTTCCTTTTTTACCCCTTTTAATGAAAGCTATTTCTACTTGTGCTTTTTCAGAGATCAGGATGATTACCCTTGATGTTTTTTACTTCATTTGAAGCCTAGTTTATTTTCCTCCATTGTTTAACCTTTACCCTGTATGTATCCTCTTTTTAAGGTTTGAAGGAACATTTATATATATTAGGAATGATGACTGTTTTCTATTCATATTTTCCAAGCAATTGGTTTGTCTTACATTTCTTCTTTATTGCAGAATTTTGTTGTTATACAGACAAGTGATCTCCAACCTTTTTGATCTCACTATCTATTAATAAATAAATTTTGAACAAACACCTTATATGATTATATTTACTTACCATAACATATACATTTCAAATATATACATATAACTGTATTGTCCTAGCAATTTTATACATTATAAAACTTATAGAAATAAGCTAAAAGAGAAGATAAAAAGATAAAATAATATTTGATCCTAGAATCAAGAGGGAACAATGGAAATTTGTTGAATAAAGGTGTGTTTTGATCATTCATATAAAAATTGTAAAAATTTTAAATCTGTGTAGAAGATGGATTATAGGGTAGAAATTTGAAGTAAAAAGACTAATTAGTAAGTTCTTCCAAAGATAAGCACCTTAACTAAGGTGATGGATATATGATTAGATGTTTGAGGATAGATAAGAGATGTTGTAGATCTCTTATTTGAGATTAGAGCACAGGTAGAGATGCCTAAGTCAGGGAACTAATGGAATAGGATCCAACTAAGGTGCTCTTGGTTGACAGGCCCCTGTGCCTGTTTTGGGTCCTTTTCCCTTCATTTTCATGGAATGAAATGGTACAAGGAATGTCCTATTCCATGATAGGTAGATTCCTTTGTCATATATGTGTCAAAATTTGATGTCCTTGATTATAGATGACAATGTCAGCAATTAGCAGAACTTGAACAGAATCTCAAGTGGTGTTGATGGGCATTCTTCTTTTTTTGTTGATAGGCCCATTTTCCTAGTCCAGAGGTTGGGACTGGGGCATTAGGGGTTTAGGAAGAACTTCTAAAACCTATTGGATAACACATTTCATTAGTACCTTCATCATGATTTCATCTAATGGTTGGAAATCTATTTGATATAGACAATGGAAGAAGACGTGATGTCTAGCAGGAATTTGTATAAAAGATATGTCATGAAAATCTTATTTAATATTATGCTATGATTTTTATACAAGACATTCCCAGTATTCTTGACCATAGTAGAGGGCTATCAGTTCACATAATTCCAGTCAACACAGATTTTAGCCAGCTTATTCTCTCATTTTTCTGCCCCTGCAGACCCAGGGTATGCGAATGCTGTCGTAGCTGGAAAATCTTTAAATTTTTCTCATCATTCTTATTTACAATGGATGCCTTACACTACTCATAGATATAGAAATATGTCTTAAGTAACTTTCTTTAAGGTCTTATAATATCTTGCTGTCTCTCAAAAGCAAGCTTCATTTCATCTTAAAACTACATACTTACAAGTATGTATTTTTAAATTGTGTTAGTAAAATTCAGTCTGTAATTTTATATCTGTAGAAGATATGGTATTTATTTCAACTTTCCATGCAATGTAATTTGTCTAACAGATCAGCTGGAAATGTACTGTTGGGCTTATAAAGGGAAATTCAAAGCAAGTTATAGCATCTAATTTTCTAAACTTAAAACCATTCCCTCTTTGCTCATAGTATACATAAGTAAAGTTTATTTCTGAGGACAAGATTGGGCAAAAGTGTCTGTGAATCAGGACAAGGCTTCAGAACTTGTGTTTAGTAATTTCAATTTGCATAATTAACTTTAACATTAATAATGGAAATTCCATTGTTTGTGTACCCTCAATGAGCAATATATATATATATATGTATATAAACATATATTGTATATGTGCATATAGATGCACATACATATGTGCATATGAATGATGTGATTAGATTTTCTTGAAAATTTTACTTTTAAGAGAAAATTTTTGCTTTTAACTCTTAATATAGTCTAATGATATAATTATTTAAAATTATTGCAATTGCTTAGTATTACCTGTGAGTTTCTGAGACTCATGGCTTTAATGAAGGAAATTTATGTTTCAATTCTATTCAAAGTAACAGAGTAACAAAATAACATTTCTAAAATGAAATGATATTGGAAATTTCTGCAATAGATTTATATTCCATCACCATGGGGCCCTGCTATTCTATTTTGACTAGACCTGGTCAAATAAAGCACCTGATGGTGCCTTAGTTTGAAATTAATTTAGCAAGTTTAGTTAATATAACTAGCATTTATGGCTAATATGACTAGCATTTTCATAACCTTTTTAAGTTTGCAAGATGTTGTATCCCATTTGATTCTCAGAGCTATGAGGTAGATCATAATATTTTCAACACTTTAAAGATGAGGAAAATGTGGCTGAGTTGTTTCGGTCCCAAAGCTAGTAAGTGGGATTTGAAATTAGATGCTCTCGACTCTAAGTCCATCACTCAAACCACATAACTGTATATTTTAACTGAAAAATAATCATGAGCTCTAGAGCCATAAGCTATCATGTACTTAATATAGATACTGTAGTTAATTTATACTCAATCATTCTTCCACATAATTGAAGCAAAACAAAATAAGGCAGGACAAAACTTTGTTCTTTCTTTGAAACACATCCACTCCTAGACTTATTCTCATCTTAGGTTCAAGTATGAAGACACTCTTGACAAGACATATTTTAAGGTAAAAGTTAACTACTAGAGTGATAAGGTTACTTATGTTTAACCACTTAAAATTGTTTTGCTTTCCAAAAGCAACCTGTAATGGTAATCCAGAATATATTGCTTTCTTCTTTTAAGCAGTACTTTCATTTTTTTTCTAAGTTGAGAATTTAATATTCACAAAGTATGAATGACTTTGTAAAGGCACACTCAACACACACACACACACACACACACAAACACACACACAAACACATACACACATTCATATATGTTCCAGGAGTCATATTCTCCATCATAATCTTTACACAAAACATTTTTCTCCATAATTTTTCCCTGTCAAACTCCTTTGAGTGTATATGAATTTTATTCAGGAATTTGTGCAATATTGTAGGTTTTGATGCACCAAATACAGCACCACCCTAAATAGATTTTTAGGTTACGGTAGAGAAAATCTGAGTTCAGTCTGGTGAAAAATAAACTCAGAGCCTGTCCTTTTGTTCTTTGCTCCCTTTCTTTTGAAAGTTATCATACTATTAGCATTTTCATTGTGATACCTTTTGTTTTTTTTTTGAAAAGATGAGCAAATTGTTATAGAAAGTATATTTCCTTTGGGGTGAACATGAACAACTTGGGGAAATGAATGTCAGGGGGATTGAGAATAATGTGAAATAAGAACTGGTCAACTCCTGCTCTCATTATTTAATAAAATCAGTATTTGTTATGTAAAGAAGTTTATTCTGCAGAGGTCAATTCATAACAAACAGGTAAATTCATGACAAAAAACGTACTATTCTTATGAAATCTCTTCTTGTAAATGAGTTACACTGGTCAAATTATTATCAACATTGAATGACACAACCTCCTCTAAATACTGAGTTGTTCAAACGACCAAGGCAAAAGTTCATTCAGTAAAACAAATAATTCTTAGATGAAAACTTCATAGGTATGATTATATTCAATTTGATCTATGGATCTTTTTTTCTTCCTTTATCTTCCCCTTTGCTTTTCCATCTCATTTATTTCTTTAGTTTCAACTACTTGCTGTAATCTCTACAAATGGCTGAAAACTGTTTCTCTGGTCCTGACCTAACATCTAACCCCAAGCCCACATTTTCAATTGGATATCTCTACTTTGAGGTCTCCCTGGCATCTTTAAACAGCATATAAAAAATCAAATGAATTATTATACTTCAAAAACTTGCTACTCTATTGAATTTTACCATTCATTGATTTTGTGATACCACCCACCCTTCATCCAGCCCCTCTGGTCTCAGGTATAATTCTTTTGAACTCTTTCCTTTCCCATACTTCTCATATGCAATCATTTACCAAATGCCATTCCAGCTACTTCTCCTGCATCTGTCTCTCTTATGTTATAATGGCCATCATGGTTTAGTGGCTAGATTTAAATAGTAGACATTAATAGTTTGATATTAACTCATAAAGAGGTATTTAATGGAGCAGACTGGGGAATTTTGCTTAGTGTGCTTAATATTAAAATGTTTTGACAATGACTTGAATCAAGTCATTGGTGATACATTTATCAAATGTACATCTAACACAAAGTTATAAGAAAGCTAATATTTATATTAGAGTCATGATTAAGAAATATCTTAACAGGTTAAAAAATTGAGATAAAAGCAATGAGATTTATATGTGAATCTAATATGGATCATTATAAATGTCTTACACTTGGGTTTAAAAAGCCAAGGAAAAATAGCTTCAAAAGGGCAAGATGAGGGAGGCACTGAAAAGAATCTGTCTGCAAAAATATGAGAGTTTTAGTAGTCTGCAAGTTTAATATGGAAAATATGATAAAGCCCCCAACAAAGTTAATATATTTCCATGAGGAAGCATAATGATCAAGACTAGTGACATGAGAACATAGCTGGGATGGTTGTGTTCAGCTTGGTACAACAAATTTTAAAAAGTATATTGATGAGTTGGAGGGCATTGATAGAGGATGAGTAGTATGGTTAAAAAGATCTTGCAATTGTACCTCTTCAGTATTTGGTAAAGAGAATGGTGATATAAAGAAGAGAATTTAAGAAGATTTTGAAGGACCAAGCTGTGTTAATTGACATGATTTACTATCAACAATAGGATGAAATTTTTTATTTCAAAGTAAAATTATAATGTCTTCTTATATTTTTATATAAAATAAATTTTACATATGGGAGAAGTTATAGTATAATGATTTTAAAAATATATTCTATCAATGTTCAATTGTTGTTCCTGGTTCTTCTAGTGTTACTTAAGCTAGAAAAGGATAGAAAGTGGAAGGAATGCATTATAGATATTTTCTAGTATTTGAAGGATTCTAGTATGAAAAGAGGATAGGACTTGTCCTGCTTGATCCCAGGGGGTAAACCTAGAAAGAATGGATTCAGGTTGCAGAGGTAGATTTTGTTTTAATGTAAAAAAAATCTATCCTTCATAAACCTAACAGAATATTTTTCTTTTAGGTTTTTGCTAGGCAATGGAGTTAAGTGGCTTGCCCACGGCCATACAGCTAGGTAATTATTAAGTGTCTGAGGCCAGATTTGAACTCAGGTACTCCTTGCTCCACGGCTGGTTCTCTATCCACTGTGCCACCTAGCCACCCCAGAATATTTTTTCTTAAGATTACATTTGTTCATTTCATTTCTCTTTTCAGAAATATTCAGTATCTTCCTTATTCCTTACTTAAGGAAGTAAAAGACCTTATGCCTAACATTAAAGATTTTCTACAAGCTGATACCACTGTACCTTTTTTATTCTTATAGTTCTTAGATAATTTCTTCTTTCTAAAATGATATCCTTATCTCAGAAATGTTATTAGGTCTAAATGTTATAGTGGATGTATTGCATTCTGCAAACCTTAAAGGTGCCAGTTATTATCATTATTATTATTATTATTGGTGTTATCCTATTAGGCCTCCTGTCTGGTGATGATTTCACTCCTTCTATTTCTACTCAACTCAAGCAGTGTATTTTTTTTGGGGGGGGGCAAGGCAATGGGGTTAAGTGACTTGCCCAAGGTCATACAGCTAAATTTAAGTGTCTGAGACTATATTTAAACTCAAGTCCTCCTGATTCCAGGGCCAGTGCTCTATCTATTGCACTTCCTGGCTATCCCCAGCAATGTATTTCTTGAGCAAGATAGACTGTGCTGGTAAATGATTAAAAGCCAAGTTCTTTGGGAGGAAATAAATAAATGCATATACCTTTTGTAATTTGTATTATTAACATTTTCTCCATCTCTTTCTTAATCTAGACAACCAACGACAAATAAAGCTCTGATCTATACCAATTAAGGTTTCCTTTTTTCATTTTTTTTTAACAAGGCAATTGAATTTAAATAACTTGTCCAAGATCACACAATTAGTAAAGGTCTAAGAGTGGATTTGAATTCAGGTCTTCCTGACTCCATAGATGGTGTTCTATCTATCAGCCCATCTAGTTGCCCTACAATTGCAGATTTCCAAGGTGTTAATGCTCACATTGAACAATTAACAATAGGTTTTAGCAAATTTATTAGGACTGGTTCCAGCATACCTTAGCTCTCTTTAAATGTTTATTTTTTACCCATTCTATAAAACCCAGATCAAATTCCATCTCATTTCTGAGTTTCCCAGATTGTCTAACCATTCATACAAATGTATACCTCCCTTCTGCAGTTTCATATAACACATTGTTTTCTGCCTAACATATTTGCCATACACATTTATTGGAATTATTTGTATGCCATATTATCCTGGAGTAGATTACAAGTTATTATGAGTACAGGGTTCATATCTCATGTAAATTTTCTGTTTTCCTGAATTCCTAGCAAAGTGCCGTGCAAATTAGTAGAAGTTTACCTCTGAAAGAACGAATCAAATCGAAGCATCTCATTCAATATGCATTCTGTGATGCCTAAGCACAATAGCTGTGATGATGGAATGATTTAAATGCTAAAGTTAAACAAATATACTTTGGCAAATGTGTCCTGCACAGCTGACTCAGAATTATGCATTTGAAGGAATTCAAGCCAGAAGAGATAAATTTATATTGCTAAAAATGAGATGTTTTTTTAAAAAGTCTATTTATATGCAGGAGAATTTGTTTAGATTATGGTACTATATTGAATAAGAAGACAGTGCTGAATATTTTTCATAACCTAAAGAATATTAGAAATATTCATTGTCTTCCAAACCCTAGACATCCTTTGATATCCACCTTAAGTTCTACCTCCTCAAAGTAGGATGAGAATACAAATCTAAATTTAGAGTGGGGGACAGGTCTTGGAAGCAGGTAGAACTAGGTTCAAATTGTATCTTTTAAGCTTACAATCTCTATGAAAATAATAAAGACATTTAGAATCTCTGACCCTGAATTTCCTCACCTTTGAAATGGGGAGGGCAATTCCAGTAGTATTTACTTTAACTGTTGATGAAAGGCTCAAATGTTTATGATGTGCTTTGCATACTTTGAAATGCCTATCTAAAATATATCTTTTTCTTAATTGACTGTTTTGCATGTTACAGAGTTTTTCTATAAATTAATTCTTGATAATATGAACCTATGATGATAGGATTCCAGAAGCCAAGTTTGAAAAACTAGGTTAAATTCTACCTCTGATGTTTGCTATATATGTGACCAAAATCAATTTACCTTCCTCAGTTTCAGTTTCCTCATCTCTAAAATGCAGCAATTTTACTAAATAGCTTCTGTGGGTCTTTCTGGTTCTAGATCTATGAAACTATTAAAAATAAAGAATCAATGGAAAACTAGGAGAATTGGGAAGAATCTTAGAAAAGGATATCTATGTTCAATAGCATGGTCTCCATAACTCAATCACCTTTACTTTGCAAATATGACAAGATATGCAGACATTCTCATGGAAAGAGAAAAGGGTAGCAAGTGGAAGGAATGCATTATAGATAGGGAACATTTTTTTGTTATCCAGTTTGTAAGAACAAGCTTTAAAACAAAAAAATTGCATACTTCTGGGGTGGAACCAAGATAGCAGCATGCAGCTAACATGCTCCTGGAGGTTTTTCCTACAAAAGATAAATGAAGACTCTGTACTGGCATTAAAGCTACAAGTCCCACCAAGAAAAGAGGAGAACCAAAGAAGTTTTCAATGGTAGATATCTTGGAGGATCTTCAGTGAAGGTTTGTCTCTTTGAGGGGAAAGGAGAAGTAAAGTCAAGAGAAGCAGGAGAATGGGAAAGCCAGAGGGAGACTGTTAACCACAGTTCAGTCCAGCTACTGACAGCTTGACTGTAGCATAGGTCCCAGCAGCTAGATAGCAAGACAGCAGGGAGGGTCCCAATCCCAAAGTCTGAACCTTGAGAACACCAGGGCAAAAGATAGGACTGGGTTGGGAACAAATGACTGCAAAGGCAGAACCTGGATATAAAGGAGTAAATAAAGCCCTGCAAAGTCAAGGTCTAATCTTCACAGGCAACATCTTAGCCAATGACAAACCTGGGATGAGATCCCAGACCCAGTATAAAAAGCTTGGACCTATACTCCCTATTACCCAGGAGCAGAGCTAAGGCAACAAAGATGAGCAACAAAGCTAAAAGAGTACTCACAAGAGAAAACTATTTTGCAGATAAAGATAATAGCAATGTTATGTCAGAAGAAGAAATCAGTGAAAAATTACTCATGGGGAAGTCTCAAAAAAGTTTATGAATTGAACTCAAATGCAAAAACTCATAGAACAGCTTTAAAAAGAATTTAACCAAAGAAGAGAGGAAGGAAGAAAAAAGAAATGAGAATTATGCAGGAAAATTATGAAAAACTGGCCAAAGAAATCAACTCCTTTAAAAGTAAAAATAACCAACTGGAAAAGGAAACACAAAAGTCAGTTGAAGACAACAAAATCCTAAAAATTCGATGTGAAAAAGTAGAAAGCAATGAATCTATGAGACTATGAGATTCCATCAAACAAAACAAAAATAAATAAATTGAAGAAAACTTAAAATATCTTTTCGGAAAACTAATGATTGGTAAAATCGATCCAGGAAAGATAATTTATAAATTAGCAGATGACCAGAAAGCCTAGGGCAAAAAAGAAGCTGGAAAGCATCATGCAGGAAATTATCACAGAAAATTGTCAAAATCTGCTAGAACAATAAGATAATATAGTCAATGAAAGAAAGAGTTCCCCTAGGATAAAAACTTCAAGGAATGTCATAGCCATATTCCAGAACTCTCAAATAAAGGAGAAAATACTGCAAGCTGCAAAAAGAAAACAATTTAAATACAAAGGGAACATAATCAGACTCAGACAAGACCTATCAGCTTCAACATTGAAAGATAGAAGGACCTGGAATACTATAGGTCATCAGGCAAAGAAATTGGGATTACAACCAAAAATTTACTACCCTGAAAATTCAGTTTATTCTGACAGGGGAAGAGATGTATGTTCAATGAAATAGAGGCTTTCCAAAATTTTCTGACAAAAAATCCAGATATGAACAGAGAATTAAATTTCCAAATATACAAACTCAAGAGATGCATAAAAAAGTAAATGAAAGGGGAGAAGGAAAAAACAAAGCAAGACGAAACACAGTTAGTCAAAACAATCAAACTGTATACAACTCTAAAAGGGGAAGATATAACTTATAATTCTAGAGAATTATACTTCTCTTAGGATAATTAAAGGGTAAAAGTATAATTGAAGAAATTGGACTTAGAGGATATGATTATGGTTAAATCTTGTCTTTCCACTGAAGAGGTCCAAGATGATATTACTATGTTTGAGACAAAATGCACTGATGAAAAAAGCAGGAGTTTTTGCTCTAAACTTAAGTGTCTCAGTTTCTTTTTGACCTATTTTAATTCTGTTGCACTCACAGGGTTTAGAATATTCTCTGATGTAGGCATCATAAACTGGATGGTCTTGAGTCAGTGTCTCCCAAATCAATTGTAAAGTTCTTAAGTGAGACCTTCAGAACCTCCCAGTACTTAGAGAACTTTGAGATTCTGAAAGTTAATCAAATCAGGGTTTGACTTAATCTTTATTTACTTAACAAAAGGTTAGGTACTGGGGTGCCAAGTGGGGGCGGGGAGTATGGGAGAAAGTATGCTAGGGGGAGGGGTACAAATAGTTCATGAAATAATTTGGCTTTGGATGATACTTTGGCTCATGAGGATTATATGTCCTTGGTGGGTACATGAAAGGGGGAATGAGGTGAAAGATGATTATAATTTGATGTAATTCAAGACTTTTAAAAAGTTTTGTTCTAATGAGTCAGAAGAGGGGAGATCATTTAGTGACTTGGAGGCAAAGCTGCTTATCAGTCAATCACTCAACCTGCAGTGGTAATTTGAAAACACTTGAGTTTATCAAGCAATCAATTAATGAAACTGTTATTGATGATGTCTGATTTCTAGTACTTGAATGATAAATAACATCAAGAGAAGAGACATAAAGATTTATAATTTTTGAAGAAGGGAAGATGTGAACACTGAGTAAATTCTATTCAATAGATTTGACCCAGAGAGTGTTTAAGATACATTTCCACTTGGGTTAAAAAATCCATCCCACTCTACAGGAAAGTGGTGGAGGGGGCAGGGGAAAGAAAAGATAAGGGAAGTAAGGACTGATAAAATGGAAGGGAATGGTATAAGAGAAAATTAATTGAAAGTAATTTTAAAAGAAAAGTTAACAGGTAAAGGGAATAAAACATTGGAGAGGGGGAATAAGAGGAAAGGAAAGAGAAAAATATAAATGGGGACAATTAACATGGAGCAAAATACAGATTTAGTCATCTTAACTATAAATGTGAATGGGATGAACAGTCCCATAAAATAAAAGCAAATAGCAGAAAGAATTAAAAGCCAGAATCCTACAACATAGTTTACAAGAAACACATTTGTAGCAGACAGATACACACAGGTAAAAGGTTGCAGCAAAATATATTATACCTCAGCTGAAGTAAAAAAAAATCAGGGGTAGTGATCCTGATCTCAGATAAAGAAAAGCAAAAAATAGATCTCATTAAAAGGGATAAGGAAGGTAACTGCATATTCTTAAAAGGTACCATGGGTATTTAAGATTTATCATTATTAAACATGTATGCAAGAAGTAGTATAACATCAAAATCTAAGAGAAAAAGCTGAGTGAATTACAAGAAAACAAAGACAGTAAAACTTTAATAATGGGGGGGAGCTCAATCTCCCTCTCTCAGAATTAGATAAATCTAATCACAAAATAAACAAGAAGCAATTAAGAAAGTGAATACAATATTGGAAAACTTAAATATGATAGACTTCTGGAGAAAGTTTAATGGGCATAGAAAAGAATATATACCTTCTTTTCTGCAGTACATGGCACCCATACCAAAATTGAATGTGTATTAGGGTATAAAATCCTCTTAATCAAATGCAGAAAAGCAAAAATAATAAATGCAAACTTCTCAGACCATGATGTAATAAAAATTACTTGTAATAAAGGGTCATTGAAAGAGAAACCAAAAACTAATTGGTAGCTAAATAACTTACTTTTAAATAATGAGTGGATAAAACAGCAAATCATAGAAATAATCAATAATTATATCCAAGAAAATAATAATGAGACATCACACCAAAATTTGTGGGATACAGCCAAATCAATTTTGAGGAGAAACTGTAGCTCTTAATGCTATAAATAAATAATAGATATATGAATATTTATGAATAAAATATTCATGAGTATTCATATGAATAAAATAGAGAAAGAGGAAGTAAATGAATGGGGTATGCAATTTTGATAAAAAAGCTAGAAAAAGAACAAAGTAAAGATTCCCAATTAAATGCCAAATTAGAAATTCTGTTTTTTTAGTGTTTTTCTTTGCAAGGCAATGGGGTTACTTGGCTTGCCCAAGGCCACACAGCTAGGTAATTATTAAGTGTCTGAGGCTGTATTTGAACTCAGGTACTCCTGATTTCAGTACTGGTGCTCTATCTACTGTGCCATTTAGAGGCCCTCCCCCCCGAATTAGAAAAATCAAGGGAAAGATTAAGAAAATTGAAAGAAAGAAAACCACTGATCTAATAAATGAAGCTAAGAGTTGATTAAGTGAAAAAAGCCAATCAAATAGATAAACTTTTGTTCAATCTGATTAAAAAAAAGGAAAGATGATAACCGAATAACCAAATTTCAAAAATGAAACAGGTGAACTAACCACCAATGAAGAGGAAATTAAAGAAGTAATTCAGAACTACTTTGCCAAACTGTATGGCAATAAATTTGATAACCTGAATGAAATGGATGAATATTTACAAAAATGCAGACTGCTCAGATTAACAGACAAGGAAATAACCCCATTTCAGAAAAAAGAAATGGAAGAAACCATTGATACCCTAAGAAAATGTCTCCAGTTCTGCATGAATTTACAAGTGAATTCTACTAAACATTTAAGAAGCAATTACTTCCTATTCTATTTAAACTATTTTAAAAATAGAAGTAGATAGAGTTCTTCAAAATTCCTTGTATGATACCAAAATAGTGTTTATACCCAAACCAGAAAGAACCAGAAGAGACAAAGAAAATTAAAGAGCAGTTTCCTTAATGAACATTGATGCAAAAATCCTAAATAAAATTTTAGTAATGAGATTACAACAAGTTATTAATAGGATAATACCCCATGATCAGGTAGCATTTATACCAGTTAGGCAGGGATGGTTCAATATTAAAAACACTAAACCTAATTGAATATATCAATAACAAAACCAACAGAAATCATATGATGCTGAAAAATCCTTTGATAAAGTACAACATCCATTCCTATTATAAACACCAGAAAGTTTTAGAATTAGTGGAGTTTTCCTTAAAATAAGAAGTAATATCTTTCTAAAACCATCACCAAATATTATATGTAATGGGGATAAACTTGGAGCATTTCCAATAAGATCAGGGGTGAAACTAGAATGCCCATTATCACCATTATTATTCAATATAGTAACAGAAATGTCAGCTCTAGCAATAAGAGAAAGAAAAGAACTTGAAAGAATCAGAATTGGAAATGAAGAAGCAAAACTTTCACTCTTTGCAGATGATATGATGGTATACTTGGAAAACCCAAGAAAATCATCTAAAAATCCTTGAAGCAATGAACAAATTTAGCAAAATAGCAGGATATAAAATAAAGCCACATAAATCAACAAAATTTCTACATATGAAAAAACAAAGCCCAAGAGCAAGAGATAGAAAGAGAAATGCCATTTAAAATAAAGTAGGCAACATTAAGTACTTGGGATTCTAACTCCTGTGACAAACACAGAAACTGTATCAATATAATTGTAAAGCATTTCTCACCCAAATAAAGTCAGATCTAAATAATTGGAAAATGTCAGTTGTTCATGGTTGAGTTGAGATAACACAATAAAATGGTAATTCTACCCAAATTAAATTACTTATTCAGTGCCATCCCAATCAAACTACCAAATAATTCTTTTACTGAGCTAGAAATAATAGTAACACAATCCATTTGGAGCAACAAAAGGACAAGAATAGCAAGGAAAATGATGAAAAAAATGTAAAGAAAAGTATCCTAGCTCTACCAGATCTAATTATACTATAAAGCAGCAGTCAGCAAAACTGCCTGGTACTGGTTAAGAAATAGAATAAGTGGATCAGTGGGTTAGGATAGATTCAAAAGAAACAGTTGTAATTGACTACAGTAATCTACTGTTTGACAAATGCATAGACATTAGCTTCTAGGATAAGAACTCATTATTTGACAAAAATTATTGGGAAAACTGGAAAATATTTTGACAAAAATTAGGCAGAGAACTACCAATGTAAGATCAAAATGGGTAGAGGATTTACACATAAAGGTTGATACCATAGATAAATAAATAGAGTAAGAAATACCCTATCAATTCCATGGAAAGGGACAAATTTATGACCAAACAAGAAATAGAGTATGTTATAAACTACAAAATGAATGATTTTGGCTATATTAAATTAAAAAGGTTTTGCACTAATAAAATCAATGCTCCCAAAATTAGAAGGAAAGCAGAAAGTTGGGAAACAATCTTTACAACCAGGAGTTCTGATTAATGTCTCATTTTTAAAATATATAGAGAACTATATCAAATTTATAAAGTCACAGGTCATTTCCCCAATTGAGAAAAGGTCAAAGGACATGAATAAATATTTTTCATATAAAGAAATTAAAGATATATATGAATATATGAAATTATTAATTAGATAAATGCAAAATAAAACAACTCTGGGGTATCACCTCATACCTATCAGATTGACTAAGATGAAAAAGGGGGGAAATGATCAATTTTAGAGAGGTTGTGGGAGATTGGAACATTAATAGATTGCTGGTGGAGTGGTAAACTGATCTAACCATTCTGGAGAGCAATATGGAACTATTCCCAAAGATAAAAAATCTGTTCATACCCCTTGACCCTGTAAGAAATCATAAAAGTAGTATAAATCCCACATGGTCCAAAATATTCATAGCACCTCTTTTTTATAGTGGCAAGAATTGGAAATTGAGGGGATGCCCATCAACTGGAGAATAGTTAAAAAAGTTATGTTATATGAATATTATCATATACTATTATTCCTTAAGAAACTATAAATGGTCAAACTCTAGAGAAGCATGAAATGAATTACAGAATTTGAACTTAGGGAAGGGAGCAGGAAAAAAGGAACATTGTCCCCACTCATATGATCTAACTTGATGGAAGCAGTTCATCTCACTAGTTCAGAGTGCTAGTACAACCCTATCAGACCAGCTATAGAAAATGTTATCCCCATCCAGAGGAAGAAAAATATTACAAAACAAAACAAAACAAAACAAAAGTTCTACAGATCTGCTGCTGCTTAGTTATTTATTGCTACTAGTAGAAAGCAGAACTGCTCTAGGAATGAGGGCACTGATCCTACATGTCTCCTTATAAACATTATGAATCTAGATCCATATATTAGCTTAGAACCATGACTGGGGAAAAAATGAAAAAAGGCTATTCTGTGTGGTAGAAGCATCTTTAACAATTAGTTTAGGAATATGTTTTAGAAAAAAAACTAAATGATGCCCATAAAATGAACCTGCCTCAGGTGAAGATAAGCCTTCCAATGACTAAAACAAAAGGGAATTATTAGAGGAAAGTGAAGAAAGCAAATACAAAACCAATAAATAGTGACCTTAATTCTAAGACATAAAACTTTTTGGGCTAAAAATGGATATACTTTTCCTGTTCAGAGAGAATGACTAAAAGGACTGTAACAGCTGAAGAACAGAAATGAAGGATGAAAGAGCCAGAAGGGACAAATTTGTTGTCTCTGTAATTGAGGTTTGTGTAAACAGGACTAAGAGGCCACTGGTGGAGTGAGTGAGGAATCATCAGACATGATGCTGATATCAAGTAGATTTTTGTCTTGGACTAGCATTATGAGTAGTTTGACTTAGGAAAGGCTGACATAATGAAAAGGAATCAGTTGAGAGACTTACTAAACAGATAATTAAGTTATTGCTTGGACAGATATTTGTTGAATCAGGAAAAGTTTATGTGCTCAGTCAAGTTCTTCTGTTACCTTTTAGTTTCTTTTACATGTAGATTTCTCTTTGGGCAGCACTTAACTTTCTTTTTCTGATCTGGAGAAATTACTGACTGTGTTTATTTTGATGATATATCATATCATATTATGTCCTGTGTTGGACTCTGATTATTTTGTGTGTAAGTATTTCTGTGTAATTTTGGTTTCCCCAATAATATTCTAAACAATGTGAAGTCAGACTCTTCGTTATGCATTTCCTTTCTATCATTTGTAATATCATCCATATAGTAGATATTCAATGAACATTTGTTGTATTGAATTATCATAATTTTTGCAGGAAAATTAAAAAAATAATTTTCAAGATGTCAAATGTCGCTTGCCTAAATAAATTACCTTTTATAATAAAATGTAGAAATGACAAAGAAAAAGAAAAATGTTCTCTCTGCCACTGTTCTTAAAATTTCTAGTCATAGAATATGACAGTGGCCACCTCATGTGACAGGTTAGCATTGGTTGTTGTGCTTCTTGCTCAAAGTGGAACAAAATGACATCACTATGTCAGGATCAAGGCATAGCCAATAAACCAATATAAGCTCAGAAGGTTTTAACATAGATTTGGCACAAATAATCCATAACAATTTTTGTGCTTCTCACATTTCCTTTGAGCTATTCCAATTCTTTGCCCATAGACAATTGTACTTTCTTTGATGTAGCTGATGATATTGGGAAGTCCAAAGCTGGTATTTCCCATGTCTCATAGTCAATACCAAAGTTCTTCAGAGACCTTGACTTGAAAATGTCCTTCTGATTCCCATTTGAGCACTTGCCTTGTGTGAATTGCACATAAAATAGTCTTTTAGGCGAATTGTTTTTGACATTCAAAATAATGTGATCATTTCATCCTAGTTGTATTCTCTGAAGTAGAGTTTGAATGCTTGGTATTTCAACTCAAGAAAGGAACTCAGTTAATTCTGCTTGTCTTGCTAGATGATTTTCAGAATATTTCCAATATAATTCAAATGTATTTGATTCAGTTTCCTGGAATGGCACTGGCATACTCTACAGGTTTCACTGATATCCTACAATGAGCTCCACACAATGTCTCTTTAGACCTTTAATTTTGCAAGCAGCTAAATACCTCTCCCTTCTCATACTTTCCTTTGGAACCTCCCAAACAATGAACTACTCTAAAAATGCATGTATAAACTTTATCATCTTTGTGAAAATTCCTGGAAAGTATACTACTAAGATAAGTGAACTTATCTAGGGCATCTAAAATATTTCTATTTTTTGTAATCAGTGATTCTACATATGGATGGTGGTGTGTTGGCTGGTGGAAAACCTTTATTTTCTTGGTGTTAATTATAAGACCAAAATTAGCACAAATACTTAAGAATTGATTCATATTCTGTTGCATATCAATCTCAGAGGCTGCTTTGATTTCACAATTATCTGCAAATGAAAAGTCATGTTTTCACTCTCCTGCCACTTTACTCTTGGCTTACAAGTCTTTTAAAGTGAAATATCATCCTCATTGTGGTAGATTATTTTGCTATTTTCTTTTTTTATCTTGCTATTTTCAATTTAGTTGTAGACATTTTACAATATTGTTGAAAACATCATGTTACAAAGCGTGAGAGAAAGTACACAGCTCTGCTTCACTCTACTGGCTGACTGGAAAGCACAAGAGCATTATCCATTAACAAAAACTTGTGCAACCTTATTGTCATGAAAATGACATATAATACTGATGAACTTCTCTGACTGTAGAGATATAATTTTTTTTTTTATTTCGCAGCTCCTAAATTTCCTCATCAGTTTCATCAAACCAATTCTGATGTATGTGGATATTCTGGGCCATATAAATAAATATGGTATGGTTTATGAAAATCTCTGAAAGTTGTTCATTCTTTTTCTGATTCACTCTAGTCAACTATGTATTGGCTCAGCCTTCCTACCAAATTAGCAATAGACAATTAACATTTGAAAAAAAATAATGAAATAAATTTCTCTAATAAAGATTTCATTTCAGACTTCTGGCTAAGATAGTGGAGAGAAGTCAGGCACTGTTTTAAGCTCTCCTGGCTTTCTTTCACATGAATCAAGCATCTTAAAGGATTTTGAATCCACAGAACCCACAGAAGAACAGAGGGGAACATCTTCCAGCAAGGTCTATTCTGGGGAAGTGCAGGCATGCCCAGGGCAGAGAAGAGAGACCCAGCTCAGGGGCAACAGGTTGAGACTGGGGACATCCCTGACAACTGTAGTGGGAAGCCTTTGTTGTGTACATGATGTGTGCAGAGAGGAGAGCTTCAGCTCTGCTACCCAGGACACCAATTCAGCCACCTTAGCTGTCCAGGAAGACCCAGATGCCAAGCTCCCCCTTTTTCCTCAACCCCATGTTTCTCCCTTGTTCCCCTTTGTTTCCAGCTGATCCCTCCACCCCCTTGTTCCTATGGGAATTTACTACAGCACAAATTCAGAAACACATCTTGTGCCAAGGGCTATGCTTTTCTTGCCTGAGGGATCTAGGTCACTGACATCTCCAACACAGACAATTCAGAGAAAACTTCTGGCATTCCTTAGTGGTGGGTCCATTGAGTGACACCCTAGAGCTCCAAAGCTCAGTTAGCAAGGCTTCTAGGAATCCTAACACCAAAGACCTGCAAACCAGTCCCTCCCCTAATACAAGAAAAGGGCCCAAAATGAAGAAAGGTCAGCACAAAGCAAGTTCTATTGAATTTTAACTTGTACTTAAGGATATTAGCTCAGAAAAGGACAGAGGGATGAAACTTCAGAGGAGAATATAAATAGGTCTCAGAGCCAAACATACTTCTTAGAGAGGAGATCAGAAAGGCATTTAAAAATCAAATGAAAAAATTTGAAAAAGAAATTCAAGAGAAGATGAATACTAAGCAAGAGAAAATGATTAAAATGCTAAAAGAAAATGATTCTTCTAAAAACAATTGGGAAATTGGAAAAGCATAACAACTTCAAAAATTAAACTGATGATTTGTAAAAGGAGATATAAAATGTAAATGAAGAACATTCTTTTTTAAAAACAAGACTGGAATCTGTGAACATTACTTCATGAGACACCAAGAATCTGTTAAACAAAATCAAAAAAATAAAAAATAAAAGAAAATACATACATATATATATATATATAATATATATATATATAATATAAATACTTCATTGACTGAACAACTGACTTGCATAGAAAAATCTATCCAAGAAATGTAATTTATGAATCATAGGATTTCTTAAAAACCTTTAAAAAAAGCCTGAGGGGGCAGCTAGATGGCACAGTGGATAGAGCACCGGCCTTGGAGTCAGGAATACCTGGATTCAAATCCGACCTCAGACATTTAATAATTACCTAGATGTGTGGCCTTGGTCAACCCACTTAACCCCATTTGCCTTGCAAAAACCTAAAAAATAGGCTGAACTTCATACTTCAGGATATTGCTAGTTAAGGAGAACTGCCCTGATATCCTGGAACCAGAAGGAAAAATAGTCATTAAAAGAATACATTGATCTCCTCCTAAAAGGGATCCCCAAATGAAAACACCAAGGAATATTGTGGGCAAATTCCAGAATTTTTAAATCAAGAAGGAAATAGAACAAGTGGTCAGAAAGAAACAATTCAAATACCAAGGAGGATAGTCAGGATTACACAGGACATGACTGCATCAACATTAAGGGATCAAAGGGCCAGGAATATAATATTCTGAACAGCAAGGAAACCTGGATTACAACCAAAAATTTACTCTCCAGTAAAACTGAGCATTCTCTTTCAGGGGAAAAGACTGACATTTAATGAAATAGGAGACTTTTACTCTTTCATGATGAAAAGACCAGAGCTAAACAGAAAACTTGATCTTCAAACAGCAGACTCAAGAGATACATGAAAAGTTAAACAAGGGAAAAGAAAAAAAAAAACTGCTATCCAATAAGTTTAAACTGATCACATCTCTACCTGGGTGGAAGATTTTCATAACTCATGAGAATTGTAACTCTGTTGGAGGGAAGATACACATGACATATCCATGACTTTGATGTAATGATTTGAAAATAATGTGAAAAATGGAGGGACAGTAAAGAGATGAAGGATAGGGAGAGATTAAATGGGGTAAATGACATGTCATGAAGAGGGACAAAAGACCTATTACAATAGAGGGGAAGAAAAGAGGTGAAAACTGCCTGAATCTTACTGTCATCAGATTTGGTCCAAAGAGGGATACTCACACATTCAGGTGAGTTTAGTACTTTTCTCTTACTTTTGAAGTATTTGGAAGGAAAACAGGGTGCAGGGAAGGAGGGACTTATAGAAGGGAAGGAAGGAAGAAGGGGAAAAGGGAAAGGGAAAGGAAAAGGAAAGGGGTTGAATAAAAGAAGGCAAATACATTGAAGGAGGTGGTTTTCATCAAAAGTACTGGAGAGGAAGGATAAGGTGGAAAAAGAGGAAAATACAAATGGAGGGGAGACAGCATGAAGGGCAATGAAGAGTTAGTAATTATAACTTTGAATGTGAATAGGATGAACTCTCCCATAAAATGGGAGTAAATAACATCCTTTTTTTTTTGGACTATGATCCAATAAAAATGTCATGCAATAAAAGACTATAGAGAGATAGACCTCAAACTAATTGGAAACTAAATAACCTAATTTTAATTTGGTTTTTTTCAAGGTAAATGGGGTTAAGTGGCTTGCCCAAGGCCACACAGCTAGGTAATTATTAAATGTTTGAGACCAGATTAGAACCCAGGTACTCCTGACTCCAGGGCCATTGCTTTATCCACTGTGCCACCTAGCCACCCCTAAATAGCTTAATCTTAAAGAAAGAGTGAATAAAACAATAAATCATATACAGAATTAATGAATGATTTTGTGAAAGGCAATGACAATAATGGGACAACATTCCAAAACTTATGAGATACAGTCAATGCAGTTATTAAGGGATATATTATATTTCTAAATCTGTACATGAATAAAATAGAGAAAGAGAAGATCAATGAAATGAGCATGCAACTAAAAAGTTAGACAAAAAATTAATAAAAATCTCTGATTAAATACCAAATTAGTAATTCAGAAAATTTAAAGATAAAATTAATATAATCAAAAACAAGAAAACTATTCAAGTAATAAATAAAATTAAGAGTTGGTTTTATGAAGAAACAATAAACTAGATAACTGGTTAATTTTTTAAAAAAGAAAGAAGGAAATCAAATTATCAGTAGCAAAAATGAAAAAGGTAAATTCACCACCAATGAGGAAGAAATTAAAATAATAATTTGGAACTATTTTATCCAACTGTATGCTAATAAATTTGATAATCTAAGTGAAATGGATGAGTATTTACAAAAATATATGTTGCCCAGTACATTTAAGAAGAGGAAATTAAATACTTAAATAACCCTCTCTTAAAAAAAGAAATTCATTAATTATCCCCAAGAAAATTAATTCCCTTATGAAAAATTCTCCAGGGTCTGCTGGATTCACAAATGAATTCTATCAAATATTCAAGGAAAATTGCTTCCAAGCCTACATAAACTATTTGAAAAATAGGTGAAGTCAGAACTCTGCCTAATTCCTTCTAGGCATCAGTATGATGCTGATACCTAAACCAAAATGAGTCAAAACAGAAAGAAATTTATAGAATAATTTTACTAATGAACGTGGATGCAAATATTTTAAATAAAATATTAGCAAAGTCATTACAGCAATTTATAATGTGTATAATATACTATGATTAAGCAGGATTTATCCCAGAAATTCAGGGTTTGTTCAACATTAGGAAAACTGTAAGATTAATTGACTATATCAATATCAAACCTAACAGAAATCATAATTATCTCAATAGATGCTGAAAAAGTTTTTGACAAAATACAGCATCTATTTCTACAAAAACACTAGAAAACATATGTATAAATGAATTGTTCCTTAAAATAATAAACATTATCTATGTGAAACTATCAACAATCACTATATGCAATGGGGATAAGCTAGAAGCATTTCCAATAAGAAACAAGCATGGTCATTATAACCACTGTATTATACTGGAAATCTTAGCTTTAGCAATAAAAGAAAACAAATGGAAGGAATTAGCTTCTGTAATGAAGAAACACTACTATCATTCTGCAGATGATATAATGGTACACCTAGAAAATCCTAGAAATCATTTTAAAAAAAACTACTGGAAGTAATTAGCAATTTTAGCAAAGTTGCAGGATATAAAATACACCCACATAAATCCTCAACATTTCTATATATTACGAGCAAGAGGTAGAGAAATTTCATTTAAAATAACTTCAGACAACATAAATACTTGGGTGTCTGTCTGCCAAAGTAGACTTAGAAACTCTTTGAAAACAACTGTAAAACACTTTTCATAAAAATAAAATCAGTTCCAAATAACTGGGCAAATATCAATTGCTCATGGGTAGGCTGGCCTAGTATAATAAAAATGACAATTTTACCTAAATTAAATTGCTTACTTAGTGCCATAACAATCAAACATCCAAAAAATTACTTTCATGAAAAAGGTCCAGAATATCAAGGGAAGTAATGAAAAAAAATTGCAAAAGATGGTAGTCTAGCCATACCAGATCTAAAATTATATTATAAAGCATCAATCAACAAATCTGTCTGGGACTGACTGAGAAATAGTGTTGAATCAATGGAATAACTTAGGTGCAAAAGAGACAGCAGTAAATGATTATAGTAATCTACTGTTTGATAAACCCAACTTCAACTTCTGGGATAAGAATTCACTCTTAGATAAAAACTGATGGTAAAACTGGAAGATTGCATGGTAGAAACTAGGAATATACCAACATTTCATACCCAATACCAAGGTATGGTCTAAATGGGTACAGGATTTAGACATTAAAGGCAATATTGAAAGCAAATTAGAAGAACAAGGAATAGTGTACCTATCAGATCTATGGAAATAGGAGCCATTTATGAGCAAAGAAGAGATAGAGGATATTATAAAAAGCAAACTTTATAATTTTGATTATTTTATATTAAATAAAACCACAAACACACCACTGTAACAAAGATCAAAATGAATGTAGTAATTGGGAAACAATTTTTAGAACTAGTGATTTTTGACAAAGGACTAATTTCTAAAATATAGAGAACTTAGTCAAATTAATAAAAAAGCAAGTCATTTCCAATTGGAAAATGATCAAAGGATATGTAAAGGCAGTGCTCAGTTGAAGAAATCAAAGTTATCTATAACCCTATTAAAATTTGACTAAATCATTATTGAAGTATCTCTGAGATATCATCTCACACTTCTCATATTGGTCAATATGAATAGAAAGGATAATGATCAATATTGGAGAGGATGTAGGAAAGTTGTGAAGCTATCAACAATCACTGTATGCAATGGAGATAAGCTAGAAGCACTTCCAATAAGAGACAAGCATGGTCATTATCACCACTGTTTTCAATATTGTACTGGAAAGCTTAGCTTTAGCAATAAGAGAAAAAAATTTAAGGAATTAAGTTGTGAACTGATTCAACCTTTCTGGAGAGAAATTTGGAATTTTGCTAAAGAGTCATAAAAATGTGCATACTCTTTGATCCAGCAATTTCACTACCGGAACTATATCCTGATATATATACATATGCAGTTCTTTTTATGGTGGCAAAGAATTGGAAATTGAGGGGATGTCCATCAATTGGGTAATGGTTGAGCAAATTGTGGTTTTTGAAACTGATGGAACATTATTGTTCTATAAAAAATCATGAGGGACAGGATTTCAGAAAAGCCTGGAAATACTTTCATGAATAGATGCTGAGTGAGATCAGAAGAACTAGAACAATATACACATTAACAAGAAAATGGAATGAGGATCATCATGATGATTTCTCCATTCCATCAGTTCAATCATCAGGGTAAATTTTAAAGCATTAGGAATGAAGAATACTATCTGTATCCAGAGAAGGAATTGTGGAGTTTAAATTAAGTTCAAAACTTATCTTCAGTTATAAAAAGTTGTCATATGTATTATGTAATTTTGTTATCTCTAATGATTTCTTTCTTCCTTTTGGAACTTTTTTTCTCTTACAATACATTCAATTTTGATATATGGTTATCATAGTTGCAAATGTAAAGCCTATGTCAGATTGCCTTCTATTTGGAGGAGCAAGGAGGGAAGGGAAGGAGGGAGAAAAATTGCAAAATTCAAAACCTTGAAAAAAAATTGGTGGAAACTGCCATTGTATGCAATTTGAAAAACAAGCAAAATATTTATATAATAAAAACAAAAAAGACTTCATTTTTCAAACGTAGAGAACTGAGTCAAATTTATGAAAAAATAAGAACCATTCTCCAATTGAAAAATGATCAAGATATATGAACAGTTTTCAGATTAAGTTATCAGTGCAATTCATTTAAATAATTTAAGAAATCTTCTAACTCACTATTGATTGTACAAATTCAGGTTGTAAATATTCATCCACTTTCCTTAAATCATCAGATTTTTTTTGGTATACAGTTGGGCACATGCTGTTTTTCCACAAGTAGCAATTGCATTGCTATGAACCTGTCATTTAGTCCTTTTGTGGGGTATACAAGTGTGCTGACTTTGGAAACCTACAACAGACTCATGTTGCTCCCCATCATTGAGCCCACTTTAGGAAAAACCTGTATCTAGTTCTGACTTCTATAAATTGCCCTCCATTTGCTAGACTTCTTTTTCCTCAAGGGTGGTAACTTGGATGTGTTACCTGCTGAGTTCTCTTCTGATAAGAGTTATTCATCTTTCAGACCTACCAGATTTCATGTTGTCTATAGTGTGGCACATTCTTTGTGCCAATGATGAGTGTAATCAGCTTTGCAAAAGTTTTTGTACATTGTATTTTGTTTTTCATACAGGCCACAATTTAAGTCTGTGTGATAATCAGATCATGGTTAAATTAGGTGAAGCATGCAATTCATAGGGTACCTTCTCTAGCTCCTTACAGTAGGACTTGAGCAATGTGGACCTTAAAAAATGACTGCTCAGGAGTGCTTCAATTTGGTGAGATGATGTTATGGCCTTGACTACCTGTTTGCAGGATTGTGACTTCAGTGTTTCAGTGTTCAGCATTTACACTCCTGTTTTGTCACTTGCCCATCAACAGGATTTTGAAGTACATAAAATTTGGTAAAATGGTATAGGTGATGTCATATATTTATTGTATTTAAGTAAGGCAAAGTTGCTTGTAATTGTGGGATTCACTTTTTCCTTCAAGAAACATTTAAATCCAATAGCAAGACAAAAGTCAACATGACTGATGATGGCTCAAGTTGCAGTAGCTGCAGTGTCTTCAACGTTTAACCAAACTGAGTGATTTATAGAGCTTTCTGCCATTGTCTTCATCAACCATTGCAACACATTGTTCACTTGCTCCCTATCTATTGAAAGGTAGACTTGGGGTAGACATTCTGCTGAATCACTGATGGGTTTGAAATCCATCAGTTATTCTCACTTTGCTTTAGCCTTTCAAAATGGTTTACCAGGATTTGTCTCCTGTGCATCCTAGAATGTCTTGGAGCAACAGGTGAAACTTGGATGTCAGACACCATAGGACTGCTGAAAAGGGATCACTGATCTTCATACTAGAGGTTCTAATCTTCCTCGAACATGTGTATACCCCAAAAAGTTCAGAATAATTTCAATTAGAAAATCATGACAAGTCTTTCCCAATACCCGTAGTTATTATCTCTTTTCTCCCTCAAACTATTACATTAATTTTTTGTGAAGATTATGGTTAATTATCTGCATGGTAGCATTTGTTTATCCCTAATAGAATATAATCTCCTTGAGAGCATGGAAGATTTCCATTTCCATCTTTATATTCCTCTGCAAATTGTATTGCATATAGTAGACATTTAATAAATGTTCTTTGCATTTTAGAGAAGGTGAGAACTGATTAGTGTATTGATTCTGTGACTGATCTCTATAAAACTGATTAATATTTTGGTGATCTGGATATTTCTTTCTATTGCACACAATGGTTTTAAAAGCTGTTCTTCTCTTCCTTTAATAAATTACCAAATAACATCCTTATATATGTTTGCTTATATTTGTGTGACTATACATGTCACTATCTCTAGGAAAATATCTGTATATTAGACTCTATAGATATATCTACACATGTTTATGTTTATTGATTATATCTGTATTTATATATATGAATGTCTATAGAGACACAAAAATATATTCACAAAAATATGAATATAGAGACATAAATTTTTATATATATTTATTTTTATAGTCACATGTACATGTATACTATACAAATTCAGACTTGCAAATATTTATATAGACATATAATCACAATACATATAACTCTATATCTGTTTACACATGTGTGTAATATTTGTATGTATTTTACTAGATTTTTGATTTCATTAGATTAGGGAACTCTCATTGAAGAATTTCTTCTATCAATGGAGAATGCCAACACAGTCTTAGAGAATTACCTGCACATTTAGAGATTAGATTTGCTAATAGCTACACAGGCAGTAAGTATTTCTGACTCCATCTAGCACAAAACCATGCTATCCCTCATGAGTGTATACCATATAACATACAAATATTATTGTAATAAAATTAATACAAATTTGTGTCTAGAAATGTAAAATTACTTAATGGTTTTATCATATATAGTGCTTGATTATTGAATAATTTGATTATTATGCTGGAGGAAAATTATTATATATTTGAATGTACAATGTATTTTATATATAATTGTATATTTTCTGATATAACAATCAAATGTTTAATAATCAGTCCTTGCATATGAAACTTATGACCACATATAATTGAAGTAAATTTGAATTAATGTATGGGAAACCTTGTTAAACACTGGCAAACTATCACATGAATATAGGATTTCTAGGCAGCCTTAGTTACATTTAATGCTTACCATAAATATCAAGTTTCTTAAAGAAATTGTTTTCCATATGGTCTTTCCCATTTTTCTCAAAATGAGAGAAATTTTTTTCTATTAAAAAGTATGGCATTCTTCTCTTTAATTCTGAGATAGAGGCTAGTACAAAAAGGTTTTCTCTTATACCTTTCTGTCCATCTTATCTTTATTTCCAGCTGTTATGCTTTCCTTAAAATCAACTTCTCTTGGTGAGGTTTGTTAATAGGTAATAAGACTAGTGATTTAAATCCTGATTACTCTCTTTAAACTTTCAAACTGTTCTAACACACTCATAGTTAGAATAATGATTCAAATGGTATGTCAATGTGAGAAGATGGCAATTTTACACATTAATGCACATTGAGCTTCTTAGATTTACATTAGCTTTTGCAGTAATAAAAAAAGTGTTAATAGTAAAAGAAATATTTATGGTCATCTGAAATGTATAACTGCCCTGCAGGGATACTTGAGACCTGCATGGGGTTTATAGACCTTTATTTTGTTGAAACAAAGTATTTCCAATACTGGAAGTGATTTATATTCTCATGCTTTTATTGTGTTCATTAGTTCACAATGCTACACACTTTTTTCAGGCGTAAGTAGCTATAGCTACCTCTGAGGGAACTATTTACAGCTGATGAATGCAAATTATCTAAGACCTACAAACCTAAGGTCTATAAGACATGAGATCTGATTCAAAGTAAATTCTAGACTCCTAGAATGTGAGATTTGGAAAGGACTTCATTAGCAATTTATTATAACACATAGACAAAAAGAAAATACACCAAGACATACCTGGCAAGTGAAAATATAACCCCTACTTTAAGGTTTCACTGTGTGAGAATCCATTACTTTCCAATGCAGCTTATTCTAATTTGAGATAACACTAATTATTTTAAACTTCTTCATATCAGATCTAATTTTACCAATTCACAACTATCTTCTACACGTTACCCCTGGTTCTATCATCTTGAGTTAAATAGAATAAATTTAGTTACTTTTTTTGAAAGATAGCATTTTAAATAATTGATTACAATTTTAAAGCCTTCCTTGATTTTTCTTTACTCAGGTTAAACATCCCTAAGTCTTGCAAGAAATGCTCATATGAAACAAATTTTCCTTTTTAATTTAGTTTAGAAAAGGACAGAAGCAAAAATGATATTATGATTCATGATGATTGAAGTATTCTATAGGTAACTTACCTATATCTGATATGGGATCTTTTAGATTGGTAACTGGGATTTCCTGATATCTTACATTGTTTGATAATTATGGGGAAAATGTATAATGCCTTTTTGTTATTTGGCAGCCTGAAGAATGATATGTTAATTCATGCAAAGAGGAATAGGTTTGGTAAAGATCAAGACCTCTGAGTAAGTCATAACAGATATTATAACTAGTTCTAGGAAGAATTTTCAGAGCCAGGATAAGGGAGGATTGAAAAGATGTGGGAAATCTGCAATACCACTTGTTTCTTGGTAAAGTTCATTGAATGAAGGGAAAAAATGATAATTGAGCTGAGCACAATTAAACTTAAGGCTCAGAAAAGAGGTGAGCTGGAATGGAATTTAGTAGAGCTGAACTGAGAACTGGGAACAGTGGAGAAGTCAAGTCTAGGAATAAATCTCGGAGCTTGTATTGCCTCCTGAGGGGGGAAAAAACCTGTAAAAGAGCTCTGCATTTCTTGGATTAACTGTTTCTGTTTTGCAATAGTTTAACACTACTATGACCAACAAAAACAATCTCGACAAAAAAGAGATCATGATTAGCAGTAGAACAGAGGGTTTTAAAAGAGAAATAATCTTACATACCAGGGAGAAACAACATAAATGCATGGAACTCAGAATTGTGAGTTGCCCTTGGTACATGTTTCTTTAAACAAATATCTCCTTGTTATGGTTATGTAAGTTTGTACCAATTCCACCACACTCTTCCCCCTGCCCTGCTTCCCATTGATACTATGCAACTTAAAGAGGGAGTATGACCCTATTTTAAGGATGTTTTACTTATCCTTGTTTTATCTTTACTTAGTAAATATTTCTAATGAAAAGTGAATAGAGCTATCTTGATTGACTTATAGTAACTCATATGTTACTATCATTTGAGTAATAGGAGAATATGTTCTCCCCCAGTACTTTGGTTGTTTAAACTGTAGCAGTGGGACTGACCTGTTCTGGAAATTCTCCAATTTACCAGTGGATTGGATGAGGTAGTGAAACTAGAGAGAGAAAGGAAAGTTTGAGTGGCTACAACTCTCACTATACTTAAGGGCTTTCACCATCTTAGATGACATCCTCAAGAAGATCTATAATTTACCAATATTTTTCTAAAACTGTGACATCCAGAATGAAACACAAACTTTCAGAAGGTTGGAAGAATACAGAGGGATTATTATCTGGAAGCTATGATTTTCTTAATGCATCCTGTTGGCATATCTAAGTTTTAAGAAAATTATCCCTTCTTGTCCCATAATTTTCCTCATTATAACATTTCCAATCGTTACACAAATGGATACACAAGAGGATTTCCGGCCAAGATGGCGGAGAGAAGATAGGCACACTTCTAAAGTCTCCTGATCTTTTCCCATCTATCATATGAAATAAACCTCATAACAAAATATGACCCACAAAATCCAGAAAGAAAAGCCAGGAGAAAGAATGTCTACCTCAGGATTTGTATCTTGCAGCAGCATTGGATGAATTCTGTCAGGTGAGCCTGGGCTCAGAGGGCAGATCAGCCTGGATCAGCCAATTTAGCAGCTGAATTGGAGCCAGAAGTCTGAGGGCCCAAGAGCAGGCCCTGCTGGATCAGCAGTGGGGCTAGACAGTGGGGGCTTGAATCAACTAGGGAGCAGAAGCACTGGTGTTGGTGCTGTCCCTATGGAGCTTGCTGACAGGGCTGGGGGCAGATTTCAGGTGAAGGAGAGCTGCTGGCACCATCCAAGGGTTCCTCTGGTCTGAGGAACTCGAGTCCACGCCTCCATTACAGCTGAGGCCTCTTCCAGGAACAAACAATTGCATACTACTTCTGCCTCAGGCCCAGGTGTGTGAGCAGAAGAACCAGCCCAGCTGACTAATGACCTCAGGCCAGGGTAAAGCCCACCATTGATTGAAGGCAAAAGAATTCAATAGCTCCAACTCCTCCCTTCAAGCAAAGGGAGAAGGCCTCAATCAAGGTCACAGACACTCCAGAGAAAGCAACCAGCACCTCGTACTGGCCATCCAGAGAAATTGCATACAGTGAGTAAAGCTTTTAGCTATCCCAAGCCCCTTTGAATCAGCCCCTTCACAACTCAAGGTCTTAGCAAAATGAAGAAAGGTCAGCAGAAAGATGGATCCATAGAAAGATTCTTGGAAGGGAAAGACACTAACTCAGAAAGACCTAGAACCTCTGAGGAGAATGTGATCTGGTCTTCAGCACAGAAAGACTTCCTTGAAGAAATAAGAAAGGAGCTTAAAAATCAACCGAAAAATTTGGGAGAAACAATTAATACCTACAACAAGAAAACAAATCCTTAGAAAATACAATTGGACAAATACAAAAGGAGAATAAATCTCTCAGATACTCAATTGGACAATTACAAAATCAGAATAAATCTCTCACATCATCAATTGGGCAAATACAAAATGAGAATAATTCTCTCAGATTCTTAATTGGGCAAATGCAAAAAGAAAATACTCTCAAAACCTCAATTGGTCAAATGGAAAGCTCTTTCAAAAGGAGAATTGACCAATTGGAAAAGGAGTTGCAAAAGGTTAATGAAAAAAGCTCCTCCCTAAAAAAAAATGGAGTTTTCAGAAATTAATGACTTCATGAGACATTAAGAGCCACTTAAACAAAATAAAAAAATAGGAAAAAATAGAAGAAAATGTAAAATACCTCATCAACAAAACCACTGATCTTGAGAACAGATCAAGGAGGGGCAACCTGAGAATTAACATTGAACATTGAAGAGAAAAAAAAAAGCCTGGACTTAATATTACAGGATCTAGTGATGAAAACCTGCCCTGATATCATGGAACCATAGGGCAAAGTAACTATTGAAAGAATACATCGATACCCTCTTGAAAAAGATCCTAAAATGAAAACACCAAGGAATGCTGTGGCCAAATACCAGAACTATTATATAAAAGAGAAAATCCTGCAAGCAGCCAGAAAGAAACAATTTAAATATCAAGGAGCCACAGTAAGGACCTGGCTGCATCACAATTAAGGGATCAAAGGGCCTGGAAGGAGATATTTCAAAGAGCAAGGGAGCTTGGAATGCAGCCAAGAATCTACTGCAAAGCTGAGCCTTCTCTTCCAGGGAAAAAGATGGACATTTAATGAAATGGTCTTCCTGATGAAAAGACCAGAGCTAAATAGAAAATTTGAACAGCAAACAGGAGTTTCAAGAGACACATGAAAAGGTAAAAAAAAAGAAAAAGGGGGGGGGGTGTTAAAAGGAAAAAAAAAAACTGCCATCCAGTAAGTTGAAACTGGCTATATCTCAGCATGGGGAAAAAGATTCTCAGAAAACTTGAGAATTGTAACTCTAACAGAGAGAATATACCTAGCCAGAAATGATGGACATTTATGATCTATCAATGAGACTGCTATCTAATTGGATGTAACTGGCTTTAACCCCACTTGGGAGAAAGACTCTAATAACTCTCAAGAATTTTCCCTGTATTCAATAGAATATACTTAACTAGAAGTGACAGATACTCAGAACCTTTTATGACTCAGATAGAATGATTTAAAAAAACCTACTACTTCCTTAAAAAGGGCCCAGGAAAGAGATGGGAGGAGGGAGGGGAGTGAATCGGGTAAATCTCATTACACTAAGAGGTACAAAATACCTATGGTGATAGAGGGGAAGAAGGGAGCAGATGAGAAACACCTGAAACTTCTTCTCATCAAAATTGGCTTAAGGTCAACCTACACATACTCAGTTAACTTATAAAACATCTAACTTTTCAAGTATTAAAAGGGGAAAAAGGGAGGGGGAAATGGAGAAAGGGAAGGGGAGTGTGGAAAAAAGGGGGAACTAACAAAAGGAAGGGAAGGGAAAAGGGAAAAAGGGAAAGGGGAAAGAAAGGGGAGCAGGTGATATAGGAGGGCAAACACACTGAAGGGGATGGTATTCAGACACAAAATACTGGAGAATATGGAAAAAGGGGAGGAAGGGGGAAAATACAAATGGAGGGAAGATAGCATGGAGGGCAATAAAGAATTAGTAATCATAACCTTGAATGTGAATGAAAATCACATCCCTTAAAAGGTAAGCAAATATCAGAGTGGATTAAAAAACAGAATCCTACAATATGCTGCTTACAAGAAACTCATTTGAAGCAGAGAGATACATATAAAGTAAAGGTAAAAGGTTGGAGCAAAATATATTTTGCTTCAGCTGAAGTAAAAAAAGCAGGGGTAGCAATCCTTATCTCAGACAAAGCAGCAGCAAAAATATATAGCATTAAAATAGATAAGGAAGGAAACTTTATCCTCCTAAAAGGTTCCATAGACAATAAATTCATTTTAATATTGAATATATATGCACCCAGTGGGACAGCACCCAAATTCTTAGAGGAGAAGCTGAAAGAACTGCAGGAAGACATAGACAGGAAAACTCTACTAGTGGGAGACCTCAACCTCCCATTCTCAGATCTAAATAAATTGAATCATAAAATAAACAAGAAAGAAGTTAAGGAGGTAAATAGATTGTTAGAAAAATTAGATATGAGACTTATGGAGGAAACTGAATGGTGATAGAAAGGAATATACCTTTTTCTCTGCAGTACATGGAACTTATACAAAAAAAATGACCATGTACTTGGACATAAAACCTCAATGATCAACTGCAGAAAGGCAGATATAGTTAATACATCTTTTTCAGATCACAATGCAATAAAAGTCATATGCAATACTGGGCCAAGGAGATATAGACCCAGAGAAATTGGAAACTGAATAACCTCATTTTAAATAATAAGTGGGCCAAAAAACAAATTATAGAAAGTATTAACTATTTTATCCTAGATAATGATAATAATGAAACAACATACCAAAACCTATGGGATTCATTCAAAGCGACTCCCAGGGCATATATTATAGCTCTAAATGCATACATGAATAAATTGGAGAAAGAGGAAATCAATGAACTAAACATGCAACTAAAAGAATTAGATAAAGAACAAATAAAAAATCCTCAATTAAATACCAAATTAGAAATTCTAAAAATCAAAGGAGAAATTAATAAAATTGAAAGCAAAAAAACTATTGAATTAATAAATAAAATAAAAAGTTGGTATTATAAAAAGCCAATAAAATTGATAAACCTCTGGTCAATTTGATTAAAAAAAAGAAAGAAGAAAACCAAATTGCTAGTGTCATAAATGAAAAAGTTGAACTCACCACCAATGAGGAGGAAATTAAAGTAATAATTTGAAATAATTTTGCCTAACTCTATGCCAATAAATTTGATAATCTAAGTGAAATGGATGAATATTTACAAAAATATAAGTTGCCCAAGTTAAATGAAGAAGAGATTGAAAACCTAAAATACCCTATCTCAGAAAAAGAAATTCAACAAGCCATTATTGAACTCCCTAAAAAATATCTCCAGGGCCTGATGGATTCACAAGTGAATTCTACCAAACATTTAAGGAACAATTGGTTCCAATCCTATATAAACTCTTTGGAAAAATAAGGAAAGATGGAAATCTGCCTAACTCTTTCTATGAAACCAATATGGTACTGTTACCTAAACCAGGAAGAGTTAAAACAGAGAAAGATAATTATAGACCTATTTCCTGGATGAATATAGATGTAAAAATCCCAAATAAAATCTTAGCAAAACGATTAGAACAAGTCATCACTAGGATAATACATTGTGATCAAGTAAGATTTATTCCAGGAATGCAGGGTTGGTCCAATATTAGGAAAACTATTAGTATACTCAATTATATCAGCAA
This sequence comes from Macrotis lagotis, assembly GCF_037893015.1. Lineage (NCBI taxonomy): Eukaryota > Metazoa > Chordata > Mammalia > Peramelemorphia > Peramelidae > Macrotis > Macrotis lagotis. The sequence goes on along the minus strand of NC_133658.1, from coordinate 226,483,881 downwards.
AAGACCTATCAGAAACCCTATGATCATATCAATAGATGCTGAAAAAGCTTTTGACAAAATAAAGCATCCATTCCTATTAAAAACTCTAGAGAGTGTAGGAATTAATGGACTGTTCCTTAAAATAATTAGCAGGATCTGTTTGAAACCATCAACAAGCATTATATTCAATGGAGAGAGGTTAGATGCATTCCCAATAAGATCGGTGTGAAACAAGGGTGCCCATTATCACCACTACTATTCAATATTGTATTAGAAATGTTAGCTTCAGCAATTAGAGAAGAAAAAGAATTGAGTGAATTAGAATTGGGAAAGAAGAGACAAAAACTTTCACTCTGCAGATGACATGATGGTAAACCTAGAGAATCCCAAGAAATCATCCAAAAAACTACTGGAAACAATTAGCAATTTTAGCAAAGTTGCAGGTTACAAAATAAACCCTCATAAATCTTCAGGTTTTCTATATATGTCTAGCAAGATACAGCAGGAAGAGCTAGAAAGAGAAATCCCATTCAAAGTAACCTCAGCCAATATAAAATACTTTGGAGTCTATTTGCCAAGACAGACTCAGAATCTTTTTGAAAATAATTATAAAACACTTCTCACACAAATTAAATCACATCTAAATAACAGGGCAAATATCAACTGCTCATGGATAGGTAGAGCTAATATAATAAAAATGATAGTTCTACCAAAACTAGACTATCTCTTTAGTTCCCTACCAATCAAAATTTCAACAAATTACTTTAATGAGTTAGAAAAAATTGTATGTAAATTAATATGGAGAAATAAAATGTCAAGAATTTCCAGGAGCTTAATGAAAAAAGTGCAAAAGAAGGTGCCCCTACCTGATTGAAAATCCTAGTATAAAGCATCAGTCATCAAAACTGTTTGGTATTGGCTAAGAAATAGAGTGGTGGACCAGTGGAATAGACTAAGTGTAAAAGCAGGAGATTATTATAGTAATCTTCTGTTTGATAAACCCAAAGAGTCAAGCCATTGGGATAAAAACTCCCTCTTTGATAAAAACTGCTGGGATAATTGTTAGTTAGTATGGAAGAAACTTAGATTAGACCAACACCTCACACCCTTTACCAATATAAAATCCAAATGGTTACAGGACTTAGACATAAAAAACAATACTATAAGCAAATTAGAAGATCAAGGACTAGTTTACCGGTTAGATCTATGCAACAGGGAGCAGATTATGACTAAGGAAGAGTTGGAGAACATCACCAAAAACCAATTAGATGATTTCGATTACATTAAATTAAAAAACTTTTGCACAGATAAAGCCACTGTTACTAAGATCCAAAGAAATGTAGTCAATTGGGAAACAATCTTTACAACTAATGATTCTGACAAAGGACTCATTTCTAAAATATACAGAGAACTGAGTCATAATTTTAAAACAAAAGCCATTCCCCAGTTGAGAAATGGTCAAAGGATATGCAAAGGCAATTTACAGATGAGGAGATCAAGGCAATCCATAGCTATAGGAAAAATTGCTCTAAATCATTAATTATTGGAGAAATGCAAATTAAAGCTTCTCTGAGGTACCACCTCACACCTCTCAGATTGGCCAATAGGACCAGAAAGAATAATGATCAATGTTGGAAGGGTTATGGGAAATCTGGGACACTATTACACTGTTGGTGGAGCTGTGAAAGTTCACAGCTTATCCTACCTTTCTGTAGATCTATTTGGAACTATGCCCAAAGGTCAACAAAAATGTGCCTACCCTTTGACCCAGCAATACCACTACTGGGTGTATATCCTGAAGAGATGATGAAAAAGGGTAAAAACATCACTTTTACAAAAATATTTATAGCAGTCCTGTGGCAAAGAATTGGAAACAATTTAATGTCCTTCAATTGGGGAATGGCTTAGCAAATTGTGGTATATGTATGTCATGGAACACTATTGTTCTATTAGAAACCAGGAGGGATGGGATTTGAGGGAAGCCTGGAGGGATTTGCATGAACTGATGTTGAGTGAGATGAGCAGAACCAGAAAACACTGTATATCCTAACAGCAACATGGGGTTGATGATCAACCTTGAAGCACTTGCTGATTCCATCAGTGCAGCAATTAGGAACAATTTTGGGCTGTTGGCAAAGGAGAGTGCCATCTGTATCCAGCTAAGGAGCTGTGGAGTTTGAACAAAGTTAAAGGACTATTCCCTTTACTTTAGAAAAAAAATAGATATCTTATTGTCTGATCTTGTTACCTCTGAGACTTCTCTTCTCTTCTTTAAGGATATGATTTCTCCCTAATCATACCCAATTTGGATCAAGATACAACATGGAAACAAAGTAAAGACTGACAGATTGCTTTCCCTCAGGGGGGTGGGAGGAGGGAAGTAAGATTGGGGGGAAATTGTAAAACTCAAATAATATCTTTAATAAAAAAATTAAAAAAAGAAAGAATACAGATGTGATTTGACAGAAGTTATTAAACATGATCTTCATAAAAAAACAATGTATTCTCTCTTCTCTCTCTCTCTCTCTCTCTCTCTCTCTCTCTCTCTCTCTCTCTCTCTCTCTCTCTCCCTCTCTCCTCACAGTTTATACTACAGAAACTAAACTTACTATTAGACAAGTTTACTTGTATATCCAGTAGGACCAGAAATTATACATGTGCAAACTAAAATCAATATTTCCAATGCTCTCCAACTTCCATATCTTTCTGTCTATCCTCCAAAATCCTCTAGTTTCATTGATGGCTATGATTTTTCTAATAGCAAAGGCTTTAGAATCATGTGCACAGTTTTCTCCCTGACCACTTTCAATTGGTCCTTAAGTCCTTCCCCTCCTACAATATCTCCTATATCTGTCCATTTTCTCTTCAGTAATAACTACCTTATCATTCCTCATTCAAGATATTATTGATTTAGTCTCCCTACTTCCAGTCTCGTCTCTTCAAATCTTTTGTTTTATTGAGATGAGGGTCACACTTTCTTTTTCTTTCTTTCCTTTCTTCCTTTCTCTCTCTCTCTCTCTCTCTCTCTCTCTCTCTCTCTCTCTCTCTCTCTCTCTCATTGTTTTTCCCTATATCCCTATATCACTCAGGTAAAAAATACAAGACAATCCCACTACTAATTAGTCTTATAATTTTGACCTAATCCATTTTCCAATTTGTACTTGGTATAGATAACTTGGTACTTCTTAGACAACTTGGTGCTTTCTACTCCTCACTCTCAAGGGCCCATAATATTAATATAGAACTTATTAGAGCTTCCTGGTCAGCATAGCCCACTACAGCTCAAATCTCTCAAACTCAAGAGATCTGTCTCTCTCTTAGGAAGCTGGGAATAGCCAGACTTCAGTTGAATTTTCCCATGTGTTTCTCACCATATTTATGCAGACATCTAAATAGATTTCCTGGAATGAGTTTATTATTATACAATACTGTTCTACCCCCTTCTTATGTTGTGCGTGTTTGTATCTGTGTTTTAAGAACACAAATTTTTTGACATTTTTCACAATCTATCAAGTCTCAAGGATTCTTTAAGTCCAAGTCATATTTTTCCATTAGAATCTAAAAGCACAGCAAAGAGAGTTCTATATATGAAGTCAGGAAAAACTGCTTTCAGATCCTTCCTCAAATACTTATTTGTTTTGACAAGTCACTTTCTTTTCTTTTTTAATTTTAATTTTAAAATGGGGCTGACAAAAGTTTCCATGTTATAATTTTGTTGTGAAGATCAAATGAGCAAATGTGTTTAAAGTGCTTTGCAAACTTTAGTGCAAAATTAGTGCAAACTATTAATATTATTAATTTTCTTTTGGATTTATACTTTGTGCAGTTATTTATAGCTATTTTGGGCCATGGAAGAAGCAATATGGCAAAATTTGGCTTTTTAACTTTTTTTGAGTTTCAAATTTTCTCTCTTCTTTCCCCTGTCCCAAGATGTTAAAAAATCTGATATAGGCTATTTTTGTGCATTCAGTTAAACCATATTAATTATTTTGTAGAAGAAAATTTGACCTAAAAAAGAAAGTGAAAAATAGTATGTTTCATTGTGTCATCAAGCTCCATCAGTTCTTTCCTTGGTGACAATTAGTATTTCTTAGCATGGGGTTCTTTGCCATTGTCTTAGGTAATTGTAATGTTAAGTATAGCTAAGCCATTCATGGTTGTTCATAATATTACTTTCAATATTCTCCTGGTTCTACTCTTTTCACTCTGCATTAGTACATGTAAGCTTTTCCAAGTTTTCTGATATCATATTGTTTATCATTTATTATAGCAAAATGCTATTCTGTCATAAGCATATATGTTATTCAACCATTCCATAGTTGATGGGCATCTCCTTGATTTCTCATTTTTAAGCACATCAAACTGCTATAAACACTCTTGAACAAATAGGTGTTCCCTACCCCCCCCAACATTTTTTGTAGTCTCTTTGGGATATACTCCCCATAGTGGTGTTGCTGGATCAAAGTACATACACCATTTCATAGCCCTTTTGGTATAATTCTAAATTTTTCTCCATGGGCACAGTTAGGTGGTACAGTGGATAGAGCATTAACCCTGGTGTCAGGAAGAATTGAGCCAAATGTAACCTCAGATACTTAATAATTACCTAGTTATATGACCTTGGGCAAGTCACTTAACCTCACTGACTTGCAAAAACCAAAAAAAAAAAGTTCTCCAGAATACTTGGTTCACAACTTTACCTGCAGTGTATTAGTGCCCCAGTTTTCTCACATACCCTTCAATATTTGTCATTTTCCTTTTCTGTCATATTAGCCAATCTGATATGTCTGAGGCCACCCCCATTCTTAAACTGAACTTTGTCCTTCCTTCCACTCAACCTATTCTATATGTCTTCTCAATTTTATAGACAAATTCCTAGAAATATAAAGTAAAAGCAAGCATTTATCAATTGCTGACAATATGCTAGGCACTATGCTAAGGACTTTATAAATATCTCATTTGCTTCTCAGACCAATCTTAGTAGGTAAAGGCCAGTATTATCTCCATTTTGTTGTGCTACCTAGTTGTCTCTTTGGTTGCCTGCCTTGCTGCCTCCATTGTAAAAACAAAAACACTTCTCTAATTCACCTTTCAATCTCTTGCAATTTGTATCATAATCTCATCATTCAACTAAAGCTGTTCACTCAAAAATTACCAACTATCCCATTTGAAGTTCTGCCCAAAGGGCTACAAAACTGTGCAGACTCTTTGATCCTACAATATCACTACTAGGCCTGTGTCCCAAAAAGATTTTAAAAATGGGAAAAGGACCCACATGTACAATCATATAGCAGTTCTTTCTGTAATGTCAAAGAATTGCAAAGTGAGGGAATGCCCACCAATTGAGGAATAGCTGAATAATTTGCAGTATATAAATGTTATAGAATACTATTTTTCTGTAAGAAATTATGTGCAAGCTAATTTCAGAAAAGCTGGAAAAATTTACATGTACTGATGCTGAGTGAAGTAAGAAGATACAGGAGAATATTATAAACTGTAACAGCAACATTGCATGATGATCAACTCTGAAAGTCTTACCTCCTTTCAAATCCAACAACAAAAAAAGACAATTCTAAAAGAATTGTGATAGAAAATACATCTATATCCAGAGAAAAACTATGGAGTTTGAATGCAGACCAAAAAATTTGTTTTATATTTTTCTTTTTCATATTTTTCCCTTTTGTTCTTATTCTTCTTTCACAATATGTCTAATATAGAAATATGTTAAACATGATTGTACATGTATAGCCCATATCAGATTATTCAGTCTTGGATAGGGGAGGGGAAAGGGAGGGAGGGACAAAAATTTGCAACTCAAAATCTTCCAAAAAAAAATGTTGAACAACTAACTTTTCATGTAATTAAAAAAATAAAATTTACATTAAAAAATTAAAAATAAAAAAATCCATCTATCTCAACTAGTAATTTTTATGGTATTTTTCAACACTGTTACTAACTGATTCTTCTGCAAAATTTGTAATTGTAGGCATCCGGCAGTTTCTACTCCCTGAGCTTTCATGACATTGCTTTTGTTTCTGTTTCTACATATCTAACTATTCCTTTCTGGTTATACCCTTTTAATCTCTTTTGCTGGATCGTTAACCATATTCTACTTCCTAAATAAGGGTATAAATCAAGACCCTGTCTTGAAATCTCTTTTCTTTCCTCTTCTATTAAGAAGAATTAATACTTTCTTTTAGTGATCTCATTATCCCCTTTGGTTTCAGTTGTCATTTCTATATAGATGATTCCCAGAACTATCTATACTATCCTCCCCTTAACTCGTCTTATACAACCAAATTGCCCATTGGACATTTTTGAATTAAATTTCTTATTTCTGTGAAAAACCATACCATCTTTCAAATCAACTAGGTTTTTAGTCTCTGAGTCATTTTCAACTGTTTACTCTCCCTCATGCCACACATCTTATCAGTTGCCAAGTCTTATTGATTATATTTCCACAACTCTCATATCCATCTTCTCTCCATCCATAAGCCGCAGCCCTAATTAGTGCTGCTAGCATTTCTTATTTGGATTATTGTTATGGCTTTCCAATTATTTTTCCTACCTTCAATCTCTCTCTTCTGCAATCCATTCTCCACATAGTTGTCAATTTGATACTCATAAATCACAAATTAATACTCATAAAAATTTGTATTATCATATCCTTACCCAAGAATCTCCACTGACTTCCCATTTCTTCTAGAACCAAATGCATACTCATTTGCTTTCATTAAAACCTATCACAATCCAGGTCCAACCTCTCCCACTTGTTAAAAAATAATTCTCTTTTATGTTCTTTATAGTATATTCAAATTTTCCTACTTGCTCATCTGGATCAGTTCAATCAGAGATGATCCTGGATGTAGTGAGAGATCTAGACATTTTAAGTTAAGGTCCTTAGCCTGTCTCAATTAAACTGAGATAACACACATTAAGTGATTAAGGCTGGTAAAAAAGAAATGAAGCAAATCCTGCAATTGTGTTGTGTACGTTGGGTAGTTTCTACTCCCAAAAGACCTCTTTGCATAGTTAAAAATAAATCAATCTGTGAGGGGAAGACTCTCAGGATTTCTGGTCTAAAAAGAGAAGCTATTTATATATACTCTGAGTCAGTCACAGTCTAAAAACTGAAGAACCTTTAGTTGACCAATCAATGAGAGTCAGAGAGATTTGGGACAGGTAAACCTCAAATTACATTGCCAAATTTCAGAGGTTAAAATTTTCATTCCTTTGGGTAGAGTATCTACAGATAATTGTGTTACACCATAGTTGTAGACAGAAGGGAGGTAAAAGGAAACCAAAAAGAAAAGAAAGAAAGAAGAGAGAGAGAGAGAGAGAAAGGAAGGAAGGAAAGAAAGAAGGAAGGAAGGAAGGAAAGAGGGAAGGAAGGAAGGAAGGAAGGAAGGAAGGAAGGAAGGAAGGAAGGAAGGATGGAAGGAAAGAAGGAAGGAAGGAAGGAACTGGAAATGACTTGTGCTGGACTTGAAGATCATGCCCTTTGGACCAGGGAAGACTAAAGAGTAGAAGGTTCCCCCATATGTAATTAGTACTGTCTTAGACACTCCTTAGAGGGCTGTCCCTGTGGCATCCACATAGGAGAATAACTGGAGTCAAATGCTAAACCATTCCCCAAGCATCACCCTTGTCCAACCCAATGTAGAAATGTATTTAAGCAAGGTCTCTTGGAAGAGAGTTCTCTTTTTTCTTTCCTCTCTTTGTAGGATTATCACTTTCTTTTTCTAAGCTAGAACCATGTGCTCCCAGCCTAAACCACTGGAGAACCATTACCTCTGCTCCATATGGTGGGACTGGAAGCCAGCTTTTATGGCTGCTTTCCTTCCTCCTTCACCAAGAACTTTGTTAACTAGCTGGTTCTAACACAGTTTACTGTCTCTCTAGGAAGAAAAGTTTTAATTTGTGAAATTTGCAGAATTGTGAAATAAAAATTCTGGGCTTTTCCAGTTCCAGGACTACTGTGAGTTTTTCATTTCAAGAACTCTCATATTCCTGAGACATCATTTTTTCCCACAATGGAAGGGAGGGAGGGGAAAAAAGACAGACAGAAGGAAGAAAAAGAGTCACTTCCTGAGCCATTCTGGGTCCAGAGCCCAGATATGGATCAGCATGAGACCTTGCCCTTTTAAGCTAAAGTCTTTCACTGGTCTCAGGTTCAAGGAGACTAGATAAAAAGAGAAGCCAAGAATGATCTCTTTTGCATAGCAAAAAAAAAAACCCAACAAAAAACAAATCTTGGGAGGGGAAAACCCTTAAGGTTTCTGGTCCAAACAGAAAAAACAGAAACAATTACAATTTACTTTTTCTTTGAATTTTCTGGGCCCAAACAATGAGGAAGTGTGAGTTAGTCTAGGATCTATTGATGACCAAACAATGAGAACCTTAGTGATTTGGGGCTGGTTTTAATCTGAATCTAGTGGTTGGAAGGTAGATTATAATGCAGAAATTGAAAGGACATTTCATGGGTGAGTTCCTCTACCTCTTTTTTGCTTTTAATTCTCACCTGAAAAATATGGTACTCAGAGTAGGGGATCTCTAAGGTACATTTAGGCTCTAATTATCCCTCATATATAGTCTGATGAACTTGGAAGAGGAAACATGTTCTTCATGTACTTGAGAGCCAGATTGCTTGGATTTTATAGACTTAGTTCAATGCTCAATTTTATCTTCTAATAGAAAATGTATTTCAAAAATTAATGCTTTTTCTTCTATATATAATATCTTGACATATGGGATTTCTTTAATCAGTTGGCAGGCAGGTTGATGGGCCCAGACATCTCAGCTAGAAACCTACTGATTAGTTCATAAAACCTAACTTACTCTGTTTGATGCAGGGAGTTATAGACATAGGAGATGTGATTGAAAGCAAATTTTGTAATCTTTTACTTTGACAAAATTCTGTCTGGATTGTAGGAGTACTTCTCCAATACAAGACCCCCCTCCCCCACTTCCAAAAAGTAAATTAACTTCCCAAATTGTCTGAATGGGACAGATGTAGAAGGAGGAATATCTGTATGTAAATGGGACTATCTGTATATAGGAGAAATATCTGTCCATTTTAAAATGTTATCTGTGGCTGTCTGAGGGCTACATAGATCCTAATCAGATATAAATTGACTCCCATAGTTCAATGGAACTCCTTAGTTAAATGTAAATTCACCAGAATAAGAGCAACTTCAGTTCATCCCCCCCTCCCCACACACTCCCCTTTCAGTCTTCATCTGACCTCATAGACATAGAGGGGGAGGTTATTTTTACTTCTGCCTGTATTCTCCTGGCATTTTTATGCTCAGGAAGTGGGCATGACTATAAAAGTCTGGTCTAAATTCCCCATGTGGCACAGACTTGATTGAATCTAAGCCCAGTCTGCTTGCCTGTCTGTCTTCCTTTCTCTCTTTTCCCTCAGGCTACTTCCCTGGGTTTATACTTGCTGCCCTCAAGCAGTTTACTGACTAGCCAGTAGAAAAGTTTTAATCTGTGAATTTTTGCAGGCATGTAAAATAAATCCTTGGCTGTTTTAACTCCAGGATTAAAATGTGAATTCATTCACTTTCACCAACTCAATCTTTTTCCTTTTTTTTTTTAGGGTTTTTTTTTTTGGGAAGGCAAATGGGGTTAAGTGGCTTGCCCAAGGCCACACAGCTAGGTAATTATTAAATGTCTGAGGTCTGATTTGAACTCAGGTACTCCTGCCTCCAGGGCTGGTGCTTTATCCACTGTGCCACCTAGCTGCCCACCCCCAATTCAATCTTAAATGTCTACACTGATCTCTCTAGCAACATGTTTTGATCTGAGCTGGTTTGTATCTTTCTAACAGAACTGATATCCCTCTTACTCCTGGGACTAACCTTATTGATGTCAGAAATTTGAGGGACATCTAACTGGCTTAGCTTGCAGTATTTCAGAACTGCCAATCTCTAAGGTAGCTAGAATTATAGACATATACCACCATGTGGAGCACAAAAGGTCTATAATCATAGGGTAATTATTGACAAAAAACAGGAATTAAATTATATATGCATATTTAATATGCAAATTTCAAACTATTTTATAAAATAAAAATTGTCAAAAATTATTACTAATTAAAATGGAAAAGTAGCTAAGTGGGACAGATTAGATAAGCAGGTTCCACAATTAATCAAATATAATTGTTCTAAAAACCTGTATTTGTTGTCTAAAGCCTTCAAAGGAAAAAAAATCATTAGAATTCATTGTAAAAGAGGTTATCAATGTGCATTATATATACATTAAAGATCATGAATATAGAATGTGAAACATCTTGATTAGCAGTTTTTTAGGTGCCCTATTTAATTGTTAGAATCACATTAAAATCTTCCATTGTACAAGCTTTATTTTAAAAAATATTCATTCCTTATCATTTATTCATCGACTTTTTATCTTCTATAATAGGTAAAATTTAGAGGAAATGTTTTTATTTTATTTTATTTATCTCCTATACTTAGATACAAACAACAAAAATAATAGTGCCATTGCAAATGCTGGATTCTTTTTTTAAATTTCTAAACATACTAAGACTTTTTCCAATAAGTATTGTATATAATAACTACATTAATTTTTAGGAAGATCACCTTTACAATTCCATCTGTAAATGAATTGAATTTAATCTCAATTCACCAAAGAATCCATTTAACCAAAACATTCTTATTTATCACAGTGAAAGGACTACAGAAACTAATTTTTGGTGCCATAGAATGTTGTTTTCTTTTTCTTCTTTCTTTTTTATCCAAACATATGATTTCATCAGTATAGGGAGCTACCAGATAAGAAAACTTCCCATACTAACACAAATCAGGAGCAACTCTTTTGGCACTTGTAATCCTAAAAAATTGTCTGGTACTCCAAGAAATTAAATGGCTTGCCCAGGGTCACACAGCTTGTTTTTTTTATCAGATGTAGAGCTTGAACCTAGTCAGTTCTATTCTGTTCTTATTGCAAATTATCTGTCCACTATTTCATGTTGTTTCTTGCTTTTCTTTGATTTTTCTTGCAGAATAAATTCATATTTAGTGAAGGAAACTGCATATTTTAGTGAAATTGCAAGTGTTTTATTTTTTACAGAGAAGGCAAAATGATATAATGGAAAACAGGGATGTAACCCAGTACAAGGCAACTGGGATTTTTCTTACAGGTTCTGAATTTAGAGGTTTTAAAAGTACTTATATCAACAGAAAGAGAAACAAAAGATCCTGGAGCCATATTATTAATAATTCTTCATTAAAATAGGGAGTTACTGGGAAGTAGATAATGTTAATCTCTCTCATCTTTTCTTATTTTTCAAAGAATCTAGTTCTTGTCTAAATCTGAGTTTTCATCAATATTGACAAATCCTTATTGTGTAAAATTCTTTAATTAATGCAACTTAGCAACTATCATTTCTGACTATCATTTATAATATTATACATTTGCTTAGGTCACTAAATTCCTTGCCCATTGTCACATAATCTATATGAAAGGCAAGAATTGAACCCAAGTCTTCTTGACTTCAAGGCTAGACTACTATTCACTACTCCACTAGACTACAATTCACGACTCCATAAAGATATTGAAAATTTAGAATTGGAAGAGATGACAATATAGCTCATGTCTAAAAAAGAATCCTCACCTCTGTTCTCTGAGTAAGTAGTCATCCAGTGAAGATGCATTGAAACAAAGTAGCTTGTACAAGGAAGGGAAAAGTAAAGGAAGGAAATAAGTGTATATGAAGTGTTTAATCCCGGTAATTGTGCTAATCACTGGAGATACAAATATAAAGAAAAAGTAAGACAGTTTTTTCCCCCCAAGTTGTTTATATTCCAGTGAAGGAAGACAACACACAAAAAAGAACTGCAAATGGGTTTGAGATGGAGAGAGAAAAAGTAAACAGTATGAGAACATTTTTTTGAAATCCATGGGAATACAGAAACAAGATAGGAAGGGAAAGGGAAGGGAACAAACATTTACCCCTTACAATGTCAGACATCATGCTATAATTTACAAATATTAACTTATTTGCTGGGAGGGGAATGAAGGCAAATAAATCTGAGCCTGTCCACAAAATTGAAGCTCTTTGAGGAATTAATCAGTAGGAGAAGGTGGGACCAATTTTGTGGGGAGGTGAGTAGGTCTTAGGTCTGATAGGTTTCTCCAGATCCAAGATGCTCTGATATGGGCCTTCAATAAAGGGAACATCATTTTTTAGTATAGAGAAAATTAAGCACAGGTTTGAGAGAGAAAAAGGAGAGGAAGGAGACTAGTGTTACTAGATTGTAGGATACATAGGGTCGAATAAGAGAGATTTGAGGAAGGGAGGAGACTAATGGCATCCAGTGAAAGACTCTTCTCCAATGAAATTAAATGACCAGATAAAAGACTATATGGGATGGGAGATAAACTTTTAAAAAGTAATAGTTAATTTGAGCACTCAATTTTTCGTCTACTTCCCTTTCTTGATTTTCAAAATCATGTTTAAGCTGTCATAGCCTGAGCCCAACGTCTATATTTCTTGGAGTTTTTAGGTGCGGTGCAGAAGCTTGGACTTTTTCATCTTTAGTGTGTATTTTGATCCTCAAGGGGACCAAAGTAATTGCCTATAGTCAGATTTCTTTTTTATGTTTAATCATTTCCCTGACATGTGTCCTGGTTTGGGGGTGTTTCCTGAGCTTTGGAGTATTAATGGACATCCCTGCAAGGACTTCAGTTCCTTCAAGTTCTTTTTTTTTTTTTTTTTAGGTTTTTGCAAGGCAAATGGGGTAAAGTGGCTTGCCCAAGGCCACACAGCTAGGTAATTATCAAGTGTCTGAGACTGGATTTGAACCCAGGTACTCCTGACTCCAAGGCCGGTGCTTTATCCACTATGCCACCTTGCCGCCCCTCCTTCAAGTTCTTATGAGAGGTTCTGACTGCTCTCCTGCCTGTGCTTTATTCTGTGGATGACCACATGCACACCTCTCTGCCCTGGGACTGTGAGGAGGGTCCCTGCTCCATGAAAGTATGGAACCCAGACTGTGCCCAAGGTCTGAATATGGAAAAAGTCCCAGAGTTCTGTCCAAGAGACAGAAGAGAGGCCTCAATAGTCTCCCTCCACTCCTTGACCTTCCATGGACTGAGCACTCTGGAAGCATCTGCTGGGTGGCTCCCTGCTGGGAGGCTCCACAGGTCTGCTTCTGTTTCCTGGGATCTGGTTTGCTCTGAGATCCATGCTGGGGGATCCGTGCTCTTTGTTCATTCTGGCAGAGGTTTTCCCATTGATCTTCCAAGTTGTGCTTGGTGTTCCTTGGGTTGGAGTCAGGAAACTACTTCTGCTGTCTGGAGCTGGCATTCCCAGGGACCCAGGTGGCCCATGGGTTTTTACCAGAAGGCTGAAGTTCTTTCATTCTGGTATGCTACTGACCCCTCCAAACACATGGAACAGATGATCTTTCAGGTTACCTTGAGCTGGAGAATTGCCTCACTGAATCTTTCAGTGGGTTCTGTCTCTCAAAAATTTAGTTAATGTCATAATTTTAAGGTTTTTGAAATATTTTGGAGAGAGATCCTAGGAAAGGTTATTCTCCTGCCACCATCTTGACTCCCCCCCCCCCACAAATTTCTTTAAAAATGAAGTCTAGGCTCTTTTCCTGTCATGATTTTTCAGTATCCCAGTAATTTTTAAATTATCTCTCCTGGTTCCGTTTTCCAGGTAAGTTTTTTTCCAATGAGATTTTTTTTTATTCCTTTAGTCTTGTTTTATTGTTTCTTGATTTCTTGCAAAGTCACCCAGTTTCCTTTGCCTCCATTCTACATTTAAAGGAGTTATTTTCTTCAGAGAGCTTTTTTTAAAATTTCCTTTTCCATCTGACTAATTCTGCATTTTAAGGTATTTTCCTCACTGATCTTTTGGACTACTTTTTCCATTTGACTCAAACTGATATTTTAGATGTTATTTTCATTGGTATTTTTTTGTATTTCCTTCACCAAACTGCTGACTTGGTTTTCATGATTTTCCTTGCATCACTTTCATTTCTCTTCCCAATTTTTCCTCTTCCTCTCTTACTTGATTTTCAGTCTTTTTTTTAGTTCTTCCATAGTTTAAGATCAATTCCCATTTTTTTTGGAGATTTGATACAGAAGCTTTGACTTTGTCATTCTCTGGGAGTGTATTTTGATCCACTTTGGGACCAAAGTAATTGTCTCTGATGAGATTCCTTTTCTTCTGTTGTTTGCTCATTTCCCAGTCTATAATTTGATTTCAACTCTTTATTAAGGCATGGAGAATGCACTTTCCCAAGCTTTTGAGAGAGACCTCAGGGACCTCAATTCTTTCAAATTCTTATGAGAGGCTCTGACTGATCTCCTGGTTTGTGTTTTTATCCATGGCAGACCACAATCACTTCCTTCTGTCCTTGAGCTGTGAGGATGTTCCCTGCTCTGCTGTGGCAATAGGGGGCCCAAACTGTGACCTGGATCTGAGTATGGGCAAAGCAACAGATTCCTGCCCCAGGGATAGTTGAGGGACCTCTGCAATCTTCCTCAAAACCCTTATCATCCATGGGCTAAGAGCTCTAGAAATAGCTGCTTGGTGGTTCTACAGGTTGGTGGTGGCAGGGCTATGCTGAAGGCTATGCTGAGAGGCCTGTGGCAACCTGGGTTCCATACTCATTCTGCTGTGGCAGAGTTTTCCCACTGACCTTCCAAACTGTCCTTGGCAATCCCTTGGCTGAGAGGTCTGGAAACTGCCAGTTACCACAGACCAAGCCATGGTCCCAGATGCCCCTCGGTTTGTTCCTGGAAGACTGGAGCTAGTTTGCTCTGGTACAGTGTGGCCTGGGTTGCATTATGGCCCTTTCCAACTACAATGGAACAGACCCTTTCTGTATATTTTCCCAGTTGATTTTGGTTAGAATATTGTTTCACTCAGTCTTTTTGTGGGTTCTGCCACTCTAGAATTTGGTTAGTCATAATTTTAGGACATTTAGAGTGGTCTGGGGGAGAGCTTCTGTGAATTTCTTCCTCCACTTTCTTGGCTCTACCCATGACTAGTCAATAAAAGACTTTCTCCTAGATTTGGAATGCTTTCTCCTCATTTCTACCTTTTGATTTTCTTAGAGATAGTTCCAACCTTACCTTCCACAAGGGGTCTTTTTCTCATCCTTCATGATCTTAATGCTTTCCCTCTGAGAACCTCTCATTTGAGGTATATAGATATATATCTTCATATCATCACTTATATGTTCTCTCTCTCTCTCACTAGAATCTGAGCTCTTTGAAGGTCAGGACTGTTTTTTTGGCTTCCATGAAAATTCTATCTTTCAACACAGTTTCTGGCCTGTTGTTCCGCTATTCTTGTAAAGAGACTATAAACTTTTTGAGGACAAGGGCCATATATTCCAATGTATTTAGTACTCTGTTCTCTACTGAAACAGTAAATAAATTGATCACTGGAGCTATTAACAGATGAGAAAACTAATTATTATAGCTAGAAATGGGTTGAAATATACCTTTGCTTAGAAAATACTTTTTACCAAAATAGAATAATTGATTTATCATACATACATACAAATATGGAGAGTGTTTAACATGAGAAAGAATAGTTTTTCGCTAAATGTATTAATTATGAATTATGAATACATAATAATGAATATGTTATGATTAATTAAATTAATTACAAATCTTTTATTAAGCATTTACTAATACTCATTTCTACTGAGTTCTAAGTATACAAATAGAAAAATTGGAGATAGTTACTCCTCTTAAAAGCCATCATAATCAATCAATAAGTAATAAATACCTCCTAGGTGCCAGTCACTGTGGTAACTGTGGAGGGCGGAGGGAGACACCAAAAGAAATAAACAAATGAAATAAAACTCAGGAACAGGACGATGGTAAAACCTGAGGGATTATAGAGGTATGGTGGATGATAAATCTCAGCAGCCCTTAGGTCACACAAGTATGCCATATGACATGGAACTTGAAAACTCTGAAAGAGTTTGGTAATATGTTTTCTTAAGGAATATTGTCATTGACTTCCAATGCATCTAGGTTGTATGAACAATAAAACAGTTTGGGTGAGGAGAGAATGTAAAAGGGGAAGAAATTTATGAATGGTGAATCCTTCTGATTGCTGCCCCATCTTCCTCTTCTCCTCCATTCCCCTCTATATCATGCATTTTGGGATATTGGGCCAAGGTAGGAGAAGTAGCTGGGAAGCAAGTAGGGAAATGCATTTCCAGTTTAAACTGGGTCTTCCTGCCTCCCTCTCTGCCCTAAAATGGGTTCCTAAGCATCTCTCTAAAGTACAGTTTAAATGATTAAATTAAATTTTTCTGTCTCCTCAGTCATTTTTGGAACTTGATAACAATAAATCTATTTTTAAAGTATTCTATAATTTATCTTTTCAAAGGTTTTAACTGGTCTACTTGGTTGATCTGAAGTACTGGGAATTTATTTGCTATAGGCAAGTTTGCTATTCAAATATCATTAAATAACTTCTAATTTTTTGGAGTATGTGGGACTTTCTAATTATTAGCTTGACTCTATTTTTGCTTCTTTCAGCTAACAGATCAATTACCAACAATTTATTGGAATATTTTTTCATTCATTCATCTATTCCAACCTAAGAAAATTAGGATGATGAAAAGAGTACTTGATTTGAAAATAAAAGACCCAAGTTTCTATCCTTTGGCCACTTACCCAAGAGGCTATGCTTCTTTATTGGAGAAACATCATATAGTAAGCATAGGTCTCAGAATCAGGAAAACATCATAGGATTGAATTGCCATTTAATCCTGGATAAATCACTTAATCTCTTTGATCATTAGGGTCTTATCTAGAAAAAGGGAATGATAGAAATACCTACATCATAAGATTTATTATAAATGTGATATGTTTTCTAAATTTAAAATACTATATAGACTAAGAGATAGAACATCAGAGATAATCTAATCTAACTATACTTTTAGAAATAAGGAAATTGAGGTCTAAGGTAATTGAAGTTATTCAGATAGTAAGGATCAGAAGTCATTCTTCTCTTACCAGAGTTAGTCCTATTTCTCCTGTATCACAGCACCTCCATATACCATATTTTCCCATGTATAAGATGTGCCTTAATTTGGGGGTCCACAATTTGAAAAAAAATGTATTCCATATAGTTATTGAACTGAAGTTTTATTTATCATGAAATTCAATGTCCTTCTGCTCACAGCTTTCAGACATCAAAAGATGGGCAAGTCACATGCATGGATGGATGCTTAGTCCATTTTGTTTCATGAACTTGATGCACCAATTATATCCTCCTTTGAAATCAGTCACCTCTTTTTCATCAGCAATTCTTCCTGCCTCATGCTGAACCATCTTTGTGGACACAGGAATTCCAATGGCCCTCTATTCTTCAATCCTTATCTCCAATTCCCTCTCTAAATCAGGTCATTTAGCTGACTTGCCTCTCATGGCCATTTTCTGTCATGGCATTCTCAGTAGGGTTTCTTCTTCCCATAGCCAGTCTCGTATTGCTTTCTCAGTTGGAGGAAGACCAAACCGACTTTCAGCAACATGATTTCCATTCATTTTTGCAAACTGGATCACTTTGAACTTGAATTCAGCATTGTACAAAAATCTTTTCTGAGCCATTTCTGGGCATAATGTGGCAAAACATAACCTAATATACTGGTAACAAATGCAAAATCATGAATGCAAAGACAAGTGTGAAAAAGTAGAAAATGCAAGCAAAAAAATCTACAAACACTGTACAAGATGCTCCCAGTTTTTAGATCCCCAATTTTTCTAGAAAAGGTACATCTTATAAATGGGGAAATATGGAACTTTAAATGTGAAATATTTCTGTTTCTCCCATTTGGGAAACTGATTTAACCTCTCTGGATGTTAGTTTTCTTAGATATATAATGAGGAGGTTGTATTAAGAAATCTATAATATCTCTTCCAGCTCAAAGTCTAAAATCATATCTTCCATGTGATATATATCCTAGTATAAGATCTGAAAGGGAAATCATACAATTTATTAAAATGAGAAATAGAATTAGAGTAATGATGAATTTTTGGTAAAACTGCATAATAATGACCATTGATAGGCACTATTGCCTGGCTAATAGGAAATGTATGGGAACTTTGAGTAGAAATTAAAAGAAGTAAATGAATTATGAAATCATAGGAAAATAAATCATTAACAAAAATTGTGAAACCATAGGCAGAAATAAAAAATTCCCTTTGTTATAATTGGAAAGATTAAATGCTATTCCTTATAATTCTTTGAGTCACAGTTTCCATCTCTACCTGGTACTGGCTTCCTTTAATACCATCTAATTATTATGATCTCAGACAGAAAATATAAAGATCTATATAGTCATTAATCTAGGACACCAGCTTAATGAGGACTGAGATTTGGGAATTTTGAAACTACTAATAAAGTCCACCCTTCATCAGCTTAGTTATCTCATTGCTAGTTGAACATAACCTTATTAGTATATACTCTTCAGGTCATGTGTTAATAGGTCTTAAGAGAGTCATGCCTTTAAACTCTATTCAACATTTCTTTATGTAGATATATTACTCAATCCATAATCACTAGATTAAATATATTTAGGCATGAACATTTTAATGTCAGGAACTGAATTTTTTATTCAGTTCCATAATATGCAACTCTAAATCGTACAGCTCCTCCATTTCCCTCTATTTCTATTGTTTTATGATTAAATTATATATTAGGCTTCCCTGTGGCTCAAGTCTTCTGTCTTTCTTCATTCAATAGCTTGAACTTTACCAACCATTAATGTATTGTGATTTGGCAATTAGGTGACCTCTTATAGTCTTATTTAAGTAAAAAAAATGATATATTATTCTGAAATTCCCCAATTTGTCACCATACTATAATTCTAATTTACTTGGCAGTTTCTAAAGGGACATCAAGTAAAAATCAGCTTGTGTTTTTTACTCTTTCAAGTAGGACCTTAGTTTCTATTTATCAATAAACAGAAACTGGAAAAACAATTCCCCAGTCTTTGATTTTTCTTTTCAAAATTAGAATTAATTTAGTCTCAAAGAGAGCAGCCAATGGGAAGGTCATGTGAGTGTGGTGGGGTTCCTGTTGAAATGGCTTTGTTTTCTAACCAAGATTATTAGAGACACAATACCCATCAAGTAATTAACATTCTTAAATTGTCAGAGTTGTGTGATCATCTATACTTGAAGGCTAACTAATTGTGCCTTCCTTGATGAAGTAGGGTCATGATGGGTGGCCCTATGTCAATGTCTTATAAGATTCACAATCTATACCAGTGTTCTTCAGTGACACCTTGATACTGTTCTTGTCATGTCCTTTTTTTCTTCTGATTTCCATGTGAACACTTACTTATGTGAGTTCTCCATAAAATCGTCTTTTAGGCAAACATATATTTGGCATTCAAATAACATGATCAGTCATTGGAATGTCACTCTCCACAGTAGAGTTTGAATGCTTACCAACTGAGCTCT
Organism: Macrotis lagotis; assembly: GCF_037893015.1. Taxonomy (NCBI): domain Eukaryota; kingdom Metazoa; phylum Chordata; class Mammalia; order Peramelemorphia; family Peramelidae; genus Macrotis; species Macrotis lagotis. Next base: position 226,464,423 of record NC_133658.1, on the reverse strand, counting down.
AGAATTAGATTCAGAATCTTCCAAAAACTATTGAAGTAGTTTGATTTCTGACAAAGTACACATAGACTTTCCAGGTATCACAGGCATACAACATTGACGTTAGTACAATGGCTCCAGTTTGGCAAGCAGTCTAGTAGCTCTTCTCTCCTACCCTCCCCTTTAGACCCTCCCAAACATTGAACTAACTCTGGTAATGCTTATGTCAATTTCATCTTCTATGTGAACATCATTGGAATGTATACCGCCAACCTAAATGAGCATATTCACAACATTCAAAATTTCTTCATTTGCTGTAATTGGTGATTCTACATATGGATGGTGTGGTACTGGCTGATGGGAACCTCTGTTTTCTTGGTATAAATTGCCAGGCCAAAATTAGCAAAAACAACAGAGAATTAAACTTGCATCTCAGTCTTAGAGACTGCATATATTGAATTATTGTGAAAAAAAACAAAATCATGCAAAAACTCTCCTTCCATCAGTCTTGGCTTTTAGCCTTTTTAAGTTAAATAGTTGTGGTAGTTGACCTTAATGCTGTCTTCATCTTTGTTAAAGATGTCCAATGACACTGTAGAAAATATAACACACCTCCTTCACTCCATGGGTAAGTGAGAGAGCATAAAACCCATCCAGAACCCATGCAAGTATGCCAACAAAAAATTTTCATACAATAATGTTGAACTTCTGTGAGCAGCCAAATTTTGCCCTGATCTTCCACAAGTCCTCATGAATGAGAATATTAAAGGCATTGGTCATATTGACAAATATTGCTTACATACTTTTAATGTTGGAGAGCTAATACTGAAGCCACACTGACTCTCAAGGAAGTAGCTATTTTTTGTTTGAAATTGTTTTGTCTCTTCTTGAGGAGGACCATGACATCAGGGATGTGCTGTCAGAACATAAAATAGAAGTGGATTTAAATGAGGGGAGTCTGAAAAGTCACCAACTTCACTTTCTCTTCTTGAGCAGCCAACATATTTGGGGCTCAGATTGACTCACAATGAGTGTAAAAAACAATTGTTTCTGTTTTGACCAGAAACCCAGATGATCTTCCCCTCCCAGTGTATTTTTTCATATATGCAAAAGAGACCATTTTTTGTTTCCTTTTATTATTACTTGCTTCAATCACTGAATGGGTGTTGCCATGGTCAAACTGAGAGACGTTCTAGATAAAGTTATGACCAGATTAAAGAAGACTCTGCTCAGAATCTTTTTTTTGGCAAGGTAAGGAAGTTAATTGACTTGCTCAAGGTCACAAAGTTAAGTAATTATTAAATGTTTGAGACTGAATTTGAACTTAGGTCCTCCTGACTCCAGGGCTGGTGCTCTATCCACTGCACCCAATCCTCATGATTTTCACTGAGAACTTGTTTTCTTTTCCTCTTTAGAGATGAAAGAAGAGAAGAGTAAGGTTTGATGTGAATTGTTAACTGTACTTAATTGGGTTTTTCTGCTCAGCCTTTAAAATTGACCCACGTCTGTATATCTTTTGGTTAGGCAGTCCAAATGAACAATGAGTTATTTTAAAACATAACAGAAGGAGGAGAAAGCAGGCTAGATTGATAAGGAAATTCTAAAGTTCTTTTTTACTAACTCTAAGATACCCCTTTAAATTTTTAGCATTGGCATTCTAAAAATGTTGTATAGTTCCTTACCATGTACAGCTTTATTTGTACAAGTGTCATTGGTCATTTTGGTGTGATGGACAATTTCGAAAGTACCTTCTATCTTATAGAACCCTTGCAAAAAATAATATTTCAAGTGTGTAAAATAAAATCTATAGAACTTCCAAGAAAAAGACAAATTGAAATGTAATTGTCTATATATGTATATATAACATACATAAATATAAAGTTTATGAATGGGTCCTCTAAAAACTACAAATTCCTGGAATGGTTGATGGGAAGAGGGATTAGAGTAATGCATATTCAAAAAATAATGAAAGAAAGAGAAGGAGAAGGAAGAAGAGGAAGATGAGGAACAAAGAGGAAGGAGGAGATGGAGGAAGAAGAAATCAGCTAATACTTCACTGAACAGACCTTTCTTGATGATGAAAACTCCAATTACATAAACTCCCAAATTATTCAGATTAATTTGGTATGCCCCAAAGTAATTCACATAGCATTATATCTGTCTGAAAGGGAAAAATGTTAGTATTTAAGCAACAATTTAGAAAAAGAAATATAAAAATGATTATTGTCTCTTTCTAAAATTCACAAAGAAGAATTATGACAAAAAATTAAACCTAAATTATAAAAGGTTTATGAGCCCTAGGTAGCACATGAAAACAGAAATGGAAAGAATCAGAAATAAACGTTAAAAAAGTCAAGAGGATTTGAATAAAGCCAGAGTGATATCATTACCATTTGAGAAATGTTGTCCTATTGGTTTGTTTTTTTGGTTTCCCCCCCCCAATAGAAAAGCTTGGAGAATAATGTTTTTACATTAGGTTAGGATTTTTTCCCCTCCATTTTCTAAATTATTAGAATTTATTATTACAAATATAGACTATCCTTCTCCCCCTCCCTCCACTTTTGTCCCTCCATTCCTCACCATAGATTATGCCAACAGAATAGGGGCATTCTTAGAGAATGGTCAATCAAGGGGGAAGGTGTATGTAAGTGAGTTAGTTAGGGGGGTGTAGGTAAGGGAGTCAATTGGAGTAGTTAAGGATGCTTCTTGGGGTAGGTAAGGGAGATTCTTGGAGTACAGGAGAGTTCTTGAGCCTTGTTATTGTAGACGAGAAAGGGAAGGATGATCTGCTTCTCCATTATTCATTAAGGGATAGCTGAACCTATTGTCTGGCTCAGTGTGGTACAAATTCAGACATAGAACATGAAGGCTGAAAGCTTGACTCTGGCACTTTCTACAAGCTCACCTCTAATGTTACTTTCCTAATCTATAATAAAATTTTAGTTTCTTGAAAACTCTGCTGAAATGTTACCTTCTACATTAGGATTTTCCCTAATTCACCTCTCTTTAGGTGCCTTTCTCCTTAAATAAACTTTCCCCCTATTTTAATTCTATTTTGCATAACTACCTGTGTATGTACTCTGTACTGAAGGTCTATTATATTTAGGCAATATGTGCATATGGTCTCTCCTGGCTACAATGCAAACTCCTTGAGGAAAGGGGCTATTTTTATTTCTGTAACCCCAGTGTCTAATACACATAAAAAGCCTTTAATAAATGCTTATTAATTGATTGATAAATAATATCTATGATATTTTCTTTAACTATGATCCGAAGCTTACCCATTCTAAAGTCCTCATATGTTATTCATCAATACTAGACTCTTATTCCAAATTGTTATACCTCTAAATAGAGGAGAGTTACTCTTGTAAATAAACGGTCCTATAGTGGACCACATCAGCATTTGTTATCAGCCTTCTCATGTATCTGCTGTTGTAATTGTTGAACTACTGCAGTCATATTGACTGGAATGGTTTGTCTTTCTCCACTTCATTTTGCAGATAAGGAACTGAGTAAATAGGTTAAATGACTTGCCCAGGGTCACTCAGTTAATAAATGCCTGAATTCAGATTTGAACTAAGGAAAATAAATCTTTCCAGATATTTCCTAGTTTATGTCAATTCATAGTAAGAAACCTTTCTTAAACAGCTACAATATGCAAGGCACTGGGAGAAATAATAAAACAATTGCTGCTCTCAAGGTACATTCTTTTGAAGGGAAATAGCATTGATTTGCTGTCTTGTGAATAATCTTTTTTAAAAAAATCTACTATGCTTGTTTTAGTTTTAAATGCTTGTTTTATTTTGTAAACTAAAAATAAAACAATTCAAATTCAAAAGAAGATATGCAGAAAGTAGAAAAGGTAAGCAGTATACTACATGGGGAAAAATCCGGTATACTTAGAGATAGAGAATCATGGTTCAAATCCAAACTCTTTGGGATCTTAAGCAAGTCACTTAAACTTTCTGATTCTCAGTTTTCTTATTGATAAATGAACAATTTGGATTAATTGATTCTGAAGACCTCATCTAGCTTTAAAATATATAATTTAATAAATGCTTATTAATTGATTGATAAATAATATCTATGATATTTTCTTTAACTATGATCCAATGCTTACCCACTCTAAAATCCTCATATGCTATTCATCAATACTAGACTCTTATTCTAGTATTCTAGTATAAGTAACTCTTATTCTAGTATTCTACTATAAGTAAATACAAAGCAATCAATGAGGGGTGGGTATTTGTGTGTATATGTGTCTGTGTGTGTGTGTACGTGTGGGGTGTGGTGTTTGTGTTTGTGTGTGTGTATTTGTATGTGTTTGTGGGTGTGGGTGTTTGTGCATGTGTCATAGAAAAGGAGAACACTAATCATTCAAGGAGCTCAATAGGAGATAATGCCTGAAGTGAGCCTTGAAGTGAATTATGAGTGTCAAAAGGCAGAGCTGAGGAGAGCAATAGATATCATGGGCAGTCTAATCAAAAGCATAGTGATGGGAAATGGACAATCATGGTAAAAGAATAGCAAATATTTCAGTTTAACTGAAGGATAGAGTACATAAAGGGGAGAAAAATGAAATACTTGAAGGTAAATTGGAAACAGATTGGGAAGGGCTTTAAATGCTAGTAATTTGGTTTTGATACTACCTGTTTCAAAATAACTTTCTATATTCCTCTTGATGCTAGTGGTTTCACTTTTTCCATTATTTCTAATCATATATATATATATATATATATATATATTCACATGTATACATACATATTATATATAAGTATATATTTGTAAATAGTTGTAAACAGTGAGGTCATTGAGAACAAGGCTTATTTTTACCTCTTGTTTTTTGTTTCTCCAGTGTTTACTGACTTGAAGCAAGAGGCATTAGAAAATAAATTGATTCTCTTCAGAGAAGTTGCCTTCATAAAATTACTTAGGACTATGCTTTATCTGTCTCCTCACCACTGTAAAACTATTCCTGTGTCGCCCTCTCTACAGTCAGTGATAGCTTTGAGGCATAATAAAATCATCCAGAGAGCAAAAGATGAGAACATATGTAAGTCTGACTCTTTGAAGTCACATTTAAAATTTCATTAATGCATAGCCTTGGAGTCAGGAGAAATGGAGTTTGAATCCAGCCTCAGATAGTTGTCACTTACTAGCTGTGTGACCTTGGGCAAGTCACTTAAACCTGAATGCCTGGTATCCAGTGACAACTCCAGCTGTCCTGAATCATATATGACTACTGGAACCAGATGACTCTGGAAGAGAAGTGAGGCTGGTGACATCACAGCATCTCCTCACTCAAATCCAACTCATGTGCTTGTCATGGCATCATTTACTATATCACGATCTTTCAGAATGAAGGACAAACATCATCAGCACCTCTATATCTAGTTGAGGATGTGTAGAACTGCATTTTTTTGTTCATGGACTTGAAACTCCCTTTTGTCCTGCCAATGAAGTTTAGCTGCAGTTATCTATTTGTTTCTTCTCCTTTTCTAGACTAGTTTTGTATAAATATAAGGAAATCAAGGTGAAGAATTATTCTCTACTAATACAGGTCATTGTTTCTCTTCAAGTCTTTGATAGTTACCTAATTTTAGGCAAATTTCTTGGATTCACATGCCTAAAAGAAAAACTAAACCCAGGTCTTCTGTTCGGTCAGATCTCTATCCACTTGATCAGGGGTTTGTAACCAGAGTATTGTGAACTTATTTTTTTAATTATTAATTTCATAAATCTGTTTCAAGGTAATTTGTTTCCTTTGTACATTTTATATTATGCATTTAAATTTATTCATTATATTTTTATACATTTATTTTGTGCATTTTATTAGAAGAAATCCATGAGTTTCACTAAACTGCGAAAGGGGCTCAAAGACAAAAAAAGTCAGCATCTCTGCTTTAGACTATGTTACCTCTTAACAAGCCTGAAGATGTGACTGAAAGCAACATATTTGAGAGGTGGCCACTGATTGGTGGAGGATGCTGGAGAAAACATAGAAAGCAGAGTGGGAGATAATTCTATCACTTCCTATCACCATGGAAACTACATATAGTGGCAGGGTCTGTTCTCCTTTCCCATACCTCTTACTCCTATCCTGAAACATGGATGGAAAGGTTTGTAAAACAAAGAAAAGGAATATATTGCTAGAAAGAACTTTTAGAAGCACTAGAACCAATAAAAATACCAACAACACATATTCAATAGAATCTAATCAAATGCTTACTTGAAGCTAAAAGCAGATCTTAAAAGTGGGTATTTTGTAAAATTTGAATTAGTAAATACCCATGGGGACCTGAAACCATCCACAGTCTTCTAGTCTGTTCTCATACAAATCAAAGCCCAGAAATATCAAATCAGAGAATCTTAGGACTGGGAGGGATCATAAAGATTATCCTACCAATCTGAGTCATTCTGAAAAGTAGAAAACTAGGGGTGGCCAGGTGGCGTAGTGGATAAAGCACCAGCCTTGGTGTCAGGAGTACCTGGGTTCAAATATGGTCTCAGACACTTAATAATTACCTAGCTGTGTGGCCTTGGGCAAGCCACTTAACCCCTTTTGCCTTGCAAAAACCTAAAAAAAAAGTAGAAAACTTAAGGACCTGAAGACTAAAACAATTTGCCCGAATTGACACAGTTATATATATATATATATATATATATATATATATATATATATATATGTATATATACACATATATATATACATATATATGTATATATATACATACATATATATATATATATAATTATGTATATCATATATGTATATACACATATAAACTCTGACACATAGGACAATAAATGAATCGAAGGAAATTTATTTAATGTGACAAGACACTTGTCAAGAATTGTATCTTTTCTTTCTATCCCTAGTATTTAGCGAAGTATAAAGCACAAAGTAGGGATCTGATTAATGTTTACGGACCTGTAATTGCAGGAGTAATGAGGCCTTAGATGGAAGGATGTAAGATCTCTCAAGAGAAGAGACAAAAGAAAACTTCCCTGAATTCAGGAAGACATCCAAACTCCATGACTAGGGATCCATGTTGTTGGGAGTGTATAGAGACTAGAATACTATAAGGTTATTGGTATACTCTAACTTTGGTGTTCTGGGGGCAGTGCTCTGATTACCACAAGCTAGTCCAGATGGAATTTAAAGCTATATTCTTACAACTCCAAATCCAGTGAAATTTCCTTCACAACATGCTGCCCAATCATAGAATGCCACAACTGGATAAGATCATAAAAATCATCTACCATCCCTTCATTTTAAATATGAAAAAATTACCACCTAAATACATAAAGTGATGTTCAAGGACACAATACTGACCCCTTAATTATAGACAACATTGAGATTAGACCCTGTATCTCCTGACATTCAAATACATTGTTCATTGTACAGTTGCCAAGGTCAATTCATTTTGGTTCTAATATATTTTTTAAAAGGAAGAGTTTTTGATTCTCCTAAGGTTTATTGGTTTTGGGGCAAAAGGTTAAAAAAGATGATAATCTAAAGAAACACCTGGCTAGCTGAATTGTGAATTCCTTCAAATTCTTTTTAAGTCAGTTTTACTCCAATAACCCTCTGAGGGCCCCATATATCCTTTTACCACTAGGAACATGATCTTGCTTCTGAAGAAATAATATATTTTATGCTTTCTTTTCATCAGACCTTTTCATGTCAACAAATCTTTTCAGCAAGGCACTCTTTCAGGACGTCAGCAACAGCAAGCTTTATGGCAATTATGATCCACTGAGCTCAATTTATCTCCCTGCCAACACAATGCACAGTTTATCGTTTTGATATCCTCCAAGGGCACTTATTAATAAAAAATCTCTCACTTTCTACCTCTTAAATCTACTGCAAATTAAATAAAATATGGATCATCTTTAAATGTCTCCTTTGCAATTTTGTGTGATTTTAGCCAAGTTATAAAGTTTATTGTGTGTGGTCACTGTGATACATTTCAGGGTTGACAATCCAGTGTATGTTTATGAAAACCATCATGTTTAAACTGGAAAATCAAGCAAAAAGACATAAATTTAGCCCAAAGACTTTCTCCTATCATATCCTTATTTTTCTTAGTTATAATGTGTAGAAAGAATTACACAAAGTCAGAGACGTGAACAATTGGTCAATGGTCAATAAACATTCATTAAATGTCCAACTGTGTGAAGACTCTTATAATAGGCACAAAAGAAATTTAAAAACATGGGCTTTGCCCTCTCAGCTTTTAATCTAATGGGAGAGACTATGTATACACATATGTGAGAAAAGAGTAGATTCCTTGATGCCAAAAATCATTTTACTGGGAGTCTTGCCCAGTTTTCCTACAAGATTTTGAGTTGACTTGGGGTAGGAAAGTTTATATTAAAAAATAGATTGATGGACTCATATTTTTGGACACTGATAGGCAATTACTTATGTGGTGAAGGAGACATGCTTGGAGATCCTGAGCTTTCCAAATTATATTTTACATTTGCTAAAAATTGACCTTGGTTGAAAAACCATGTGGTTTTGATCATAGATGCCTGGATGATTTTCACAAGTCTTTCAGCACTTATTGATTATTAAAAAAGAATCCTTTTGGCATCATAATCTCTATTTGGTTCATTTTCATATTACTAGCCTGATTTCCTTCCTTGAGGTCCCTGAAGCAATTTAGTGTCAAGTCTGAAAAGGATTTAAGGACAGAGACAAAAGAGAAAATGTCTTTACTTAGTTTATTTTGTATTTTGCTCTCTTGACATACTGTTCTATTTATCACAAAGTCCCAATATTTTCACACTTGAAACTTTGCACACTGCATTTTGTGAAATTTTAAATGGATAATCAGACATTTTTTTCTAGCTCAAGATGCAAATCATCACTGAATAGATTTTTATGCAACTATATCATATTTCCCCCTCTAAGCCATCTCTTCCCTTCCTTTTCCCTTAAATCTAACATCTTTACAATAGCCTTAATTTATTAAAAAAATCTCTTTCTGTTTTTCTCTCTCCTTTTCTCCTTTTCCCTCTTTCTGATTTCTCTCCCTTTTTCCAATATCACATTTTTGTTGTTGTTATTTCTCTTCCTTTAGCATTGCCAACATTTGGTTCAGCTGCATTTTGAGAGTATACAATTTACTATTTTAATTTTCACTCATTTTCCATTCAATGAAAGATAATAGTTAGGGATGCTTTTTTTAATCTTTTACAACAATACACCATTATCATTAGAGTTTTCTTCCACTGAGAACACAGAAACAGTCTTTTTATTATCTTTAGCATCCTTATTTCCTCTAGGGCTACTATTTCCTTCAGCATTATTTTCTACTATGGTAGATTTTGATAGTTTTTGTTAATTTCACCAGGAAAATGCATTCTCCACTTATTAAAAATAGGGAAATTTGCAAAATATGAGAGAAAACTGACTTAATATTTAGTCAAATGGTATTAGAGACTCAATTCTACTAAAAAGGCATTTTCTGCTGTCCAATGAATTTGATAAGGAGAGAGGGATAAACAAGTCCATGTCTTATGCCATTGGGGAGATTACTATTGGGATAATAGGAAATAGCTCAGAAACCCTCTTTCTGAATTCGCCCTGACTTTGAGAGATATAGGGATCTAAGTGACTAACAGCTTACAGAGTTAGAGTGAGAACATTTAATATTAAATTAATTGCTAGGTCTTTCCAATTCTTTCTCCACAAAATCTGTTTCTTCATTCACATGATCACTAAGCTAATTTAGTTCCTCCTCTCCACTTGGATTATTGAATGACCTAAGTGGTTCATTTTTTCCTTAATCTACTCCATCTTTGCACAGATGCCCTAAACACAGGTCTGATTGTGTCGCTCTTATTTCCTCAATAAACTTGAGTGTTTCCCAATTGCTGCTAGAGACAAAATCAAACTTCTGTGTTTACTATTTAAAGCCTTTTATTCTGGCCCCAATATACCTTTTCTTCATGGATTCTATAGTTCTACTCTTTCTGCTGTTCCTTCTTTTTTTAGTTTATTTGCTTTTTTCCATTTCCCATTAAACTACACTCTTACAGATTTTTTCCATCAAAACCCATATATATATATATATATATATATATATATATATATATATGTAGTACACACACACACACACACACACACGCACATGCACCACATGCACATACATTTTCTGGTCATCTCCTTACTGTGCTCTCTGCTATATAACCCTTTCCTCATGTCCCTTGGGTCTATGCTTAGATGCCTGGATGATTTTCACAAATCTTTCAGTACTTACTGATTATTAAAAAAAGAATCCTTTGGACATCATAGTCTCTATCTGTTTCATTTTCATATTACTAGCCTGATTTCCTTTCTTTAGCATAGTAAATCCTTTAAATGTCCATCAATTTATCATTTTATCATCTCCTTTTTGGAAGGTGGTTATATCCTATAAATATCTAGATAGTCCATGTCTAACATGGGAACCAAATGACATTAAGGTTAAGTGGAAAGAGCACTGTGTTTGGAGTTAGGAAGGTCTGAGTTAAAATCCTGTCTCATATTGTTAACACCCCATGTGACTTTGGAAAAGTCACTTCCCTTCTCTGAGCCTTTTGTTGCCAAGAGTATGATCATTAGAAGGCTTATGTGATCCTCTCCAAATCTTGGTCTGTGGTCTTAAGGAACCTATAGAATCAAATCATTTCAGCTTATGTATGAAAGACATTTTATTAGAAGAAAGTTGACAAGAAAGAAACCTTCCACTTCCCTTCTCATGTCTTCATCAAGAATATCCTCAACATATGAATAAACTAATTTCATAGACACATAAAGACTCTTTAGAGATCAGAAAATTGTTATTGAATGACCAAACAAGAAATAGAGTACATTATAATCTGTAAAATGAATGATTTTGGCTATATTAAATTAAAAAGTTTTTGCACTAATAAAGTCAATGCTGCCAAAATCAAAAGGAAATCAGAAAGCTGGGAAACAATCTTCCCAATGAGTGAATCTGAAAAAGGTTTCATTTCTAAAATATATAGATAATTGCATCAAATTTATAAAGTTACAAGTCATTCCCCAACTGATAAATCGTCAAAAGATAGGAATAGAGTTTTCAAATGAAGAAATTAAAGCTATATACAAACATGAAAAATGCACCAAATCATTATTTATTGGAGAAATGCAAATTAAAACAACTCTGAGGTAACACCTCACACCTATCAGATTGGTTAAGATGAGGAAAAAAGGGGAAATGATCAATGTTGGAGAGGTTGTGGGAGGATTGGTACATTGAGGCATTGCTGGTGGACTTATGAAATGACCCAACCATTCTGAAGAACAATATGGAATATGCCCAAAGAGCAGTAAAAACTGTTCATTACTTTTGACCTGTACTTCCAAGTCTAGACGTATATCCAGAAGAAATAAAAAAAATGGTAAATGTGCTACATCTTCCAAAATATTCATAGCATTTCTTTTTCTAATGGTAAAAAATTGGAAATGGAGGGGATACCCATCAATTGGGGAATGGCTAAACAGGTTAGGGTACATGAATAATATGAAACCATAATTGGTTGAATTCTAGAGAAGCATGAAATGACTTACAAGATCTGTTGTTGAGTGAAGGAAGTAGAACCAAGAGAATAATGCACACATTAACAAGTACATTGTGAGGTAATCAGCCTTGATGGAAGCAGTTCCTCTCAGCAGTTCAGAGAGTTAGGACAACTGTATTAGACTGACTATGTACAATGCTATCCCATCCAGAGGAAGAAAAACAAAACAAAATAAAATAAAAGCAAAAAAAAAAAAAACCCTTCAAAATTTGATGACCACTTGATAAGTATTATCTCTTATTTGTCTCTTTCCCTTAATCCTAATTCCTCATACAAGTAATGACTAATCTGTAAGCATGTTTATCGCAAATATTTGCTACTGGGGGAGGTAGGGAGGGAGGGTGGAAGGAAATTTTATAATTTAAAAATATACATATGCATATGGATGAATGTTGATACTTTTTTATAATATGAATAAATTATCAATAAAATATATCAATAAAAAATAAAATATAATAAATAAATAAAATAAAATAAAAATAAAAAATTTTCATTTTTCTAAAAAGATAAAATGGTTATTGATATCAAAATGTTATTGAAATTTTCTTGATAATTTTAATATTAGAAACATCCTCAAATTTTTCAAAACACTTAGTATATATATATGCATATATATGCATATATATATATATATATATATATATATATATTTTAGATTTCTTGAGAATTGATCCCCCAGTGCTCTCCAATCTTTTAACCCTAAGTCTCCAATTCTTTGGTCCTCAGAGGTTATTATGTCTTTGATTTCCATTCTTTTGGACTCACTTTACTTTGGACCAATGTCTTGTACATAATTAATCAATCATACAGTTTTTATAGCTTTTATTTAACAGGAATAGTACCAGGTGGTGAAAGTACAAAGGCAAAAAAAATGAATCAGTCCTAGATCTCTAGGAGTCACATTCTTGGCAGTTTGTAAAGGGCACTAAGATGACATATTTGATATAATACCAGGCCTAGAGTTAGGAAAACTCATCTTCCTGAATTCAATTCCAGCTTCAGACACTTTTTAGTTCTGTGACTCTGCAAATCACTTAACAAGTTTGTATTAGTTTCCTTATATGTATAATGAACTAGAGAAGGAAATGGTAAACACTTTAGTATCTTTGCTAAGAAAACCAAAACACTGTCATGAAGAGTCAGACACAACTCTACAACAACAACTAAAAGCATCTAGAAGCTGCATGAGATAGAGTATTATACCTAAGAGTCAGGAAGACTCATCTTTTTGAATTCAAATCTGGTCTCAGACACTTTTAGCTGTGTAACCCTGGGCAAGTTAAATAATCCTTTTCAACCTCACTTTTTGGGTCTATACAATGACCATGAGAAAGAAATGGCAAACCACTCCATTATCTTTGCAAAGAAAACCCAAATGGGATCATGATATAATGGAAACACAAGTGAACAATAAAAACATTAGATTTTAAATACTTTAAAAAAATTGAATTGCTTATTGATCAGTGAAAATATATCCAGAGGTCTCTGCCCAGTTTAAGGATCATTTTGGAAGTTTTAGCTCTCTTCATGGAATGACTCATTTTTGGAAGCTCTAACATAGATAAACTTCACCATAACTTGTTCCAAAAAGACTTCTGATTCATAAATATCTTCTAAGTGAATTTGGGAAAGCACTCATGTTACTTGTATGCTCTGTATAATCTTTCCTCCCCACCTTGATTTTCAAGTTCCCTTTAATGTATTATTTACCCCCGCTAGAATTTTGGCTCTTTGAAGGCATTTAATCACAGTGCCTGGCTCAAAATAAAAACTTAGGAAATTCTTTATTAAACTATCAGCCCATTTTGAATTTCCAAAGTTGTAATGCCCATCTAGAACCACCTACATCTCTGGGTATTAGGGATAGAGTGGCAATCCTGATGAACCTATGCAACTTGATAGCAACAAATTATATTCACCAAGTCACTATAGATCCAATTTCTATACTTTGAATCTGGCACATGCCAAATTCCCATTTTCTCATTCTTTATTGGTTGAGGGAACATGACACAACTCTGTTTAGGAAAAAAAAAACCCTATATTCTTTAAGAGTCAAGAACCATTCAAGGAATATTTGTTGTACCCTATCATGCATCTTCTAAATTAATATTAGGATCCCAGAGACTTAAATACCTCTTTGCCCCATTTTCCCCAAAGACTAATATTTCAATTTAATTCCCTTGTCTGTCACTGTTAGGAGAATTGGAAGGTAGTGATATTTCTCTTGTGGTTAACCAGGGAGTTGCTATAAAAAAGAAAATAGAATTCAGAAGGAATTGCAAGCCCTGTTTCCATTCTTTTCGACCACAAAGATTCAGAATTTCTCTCCAAAAACCCAAATGACTTACATACAAAGCAGGACAACTTAAATATAAACACAACGAAGCTTTTATGGGATATTGCACTGTCATAACTATATGTCATCCTTTGCCTGATGTTTCTCATTTGCATGTCCAAAGATGAAACTGCTCTCATTTACCATTTTCATAATTAAATATAGAGAAAGTTACAGGAAAAGACAGTCAGACTGTTAGACAATTAAATTAACAAATGAATTTATATTTATATTTATTAAATTAAATGATAAGTGTATTTATCCAACCCTCTTGATCTTGCTTCATAGAGGCATAGGGTCATAGACTCATAGATTTAGATCTTGAAAGAATTTGAGAGGCTATCTCCTTATTTTACTGGTGAAAAAACTGAGACATTTTTGCCTCTAAATACTCAATGGTTTCCATAGTGCCTTGTGCATATTCAGGGCTTAATAAATGCATATGAGTGATTGATTTAAGTGTCTTGCCCTTAGAGTCACATAGCTAGTGTCAGAAAGGAACTAGAACCATACTGACTCTCTGTAGCTATTTAGGATTCTCTCTTGTTAGGGGTTGTTGAATTTTCTTGTTGCTAAGAAATTACTTATTTTGCTTTTTTTGCCCTTGGTCTTATGCTGTGCAATATATTAAACAGTAAATATTTATTAAACACCTACTTTGTGCAAGGCTAAGTGATGGGAATATAAATATATCCACCCTCAAAGGACTTCTAATGGGGAGTAAGACAAAAAGAAGTTAAAAAGTAGAAGGGAGATAAGGAAAAGAGGAGAAGAAGATATGTGGAGGTATAATGGAGAAATCAGAAAAATTATGAGATAGTGCATTCAAGTGAAATAGGAAATATTTCTTTGTTTTTAAATCAGTGATTTGAATGAAGGCAGAGAATGCATTTTGCCAAATGTTCAAGTGACACAATACTAGGATGAATAGGACACAGTCAACTTCTAAACCAATCTTGATAGTCTAAAATGATTGACCAAAGCTAATTAGGTAAACTGTAATAAGAATAAATGTAAAATCATATGATTGAATTCAAATAATCACTTGTACAAGTATGAAACATCAACAGTTTGCGTGAAAACACATAGGACCTTTAGTAAATAGTAAACTTATAATGATTCATAGTATTCCATGAATGTTAACAAATTTAACATTACCTTACGGAAATAGACTGAACTGTAAGCTTTAATTATCCAGTACAACCACTTAATTCTCTAAGAATAAAGAACTGAGATTCAAGAAGGTTAAGTGTATGGACCAAAATCAAGTAATAACTATATGGCAGTTCAAAGGTTTAATCCCAGGTCCTTATCCTAGCAGTATTTCCATTCTAATAGTGCTATATATTATTAAAAATCATAATGTGATTGTACAACCTAACAGCACCATGGGGTTGATGATCAACCTTAATGGACTTGCTCATTCCATCAGTGCAACAATCAGGCACAATTTTGGGATATTTATGATGGAGAATACCATCTGTATCCAGAGAAAGAATTATGGAGTTTGAACAAAGATGAAAGACTATTACCTTTAATTAAAAAACACTATCTTTTTATGCAATTTTCCTATTTCTTATACTTTATTTTTTACTTAAGGATTTGATTTCTCTCATCACATTTAACTTAGATCAATGTATACCATAGAAACATTGTAAAGATTAACAGACTGCCTTCTGTGGGGGGTGGGGGGAGAGAGCGAGGTTAGGGGAAAAATTATAAAATTCAAAATAAATAACTTTTAAAAAAAGTCATAATGTGAGAAATAAAGAGGTAAAAATCCTCCTCTGGTCTGCTCTTTTTCAGTTCTGGGTTCTACATTTCAGAAATTATTATTGATTTCAAGGTTCCCAAGAAGATACCTGTTGTAGAACAAAAGACTTTTTGGGTCAGCTAGGATCAATTCTGGTATATGTCTGAGACTGTTGACCAAAACTTTAAAAGATTGTTCATATTTGCTTATCTGTTCATCTCCAAAAGATGGGTGATTGTGAGAATGTCACTCTGGGTGAGTTAATGCTTACTGCTTAACAGTCTGTCAAAGATCCACTGTTGCAACCACATGCCTCCAGATTTTGAGTTCTTAGAAAGTTTCATATCAAGGGAATGACACAAAAAGGGAGATGGTTAAATTAAAGACACAAGTATACCTAGGAAGGACATGTGTTTATAACTTGTGGAAATGTTGGGGGAAGTGCACAACTCCCACACAACTCAGAGAATTATTCTCACACTTTGAAAGAGGAAAGAAGAGTGCTGAGCAGCAGATTTCTTCTTTAGTACATCTTTTAAGCTCTGCTTCAGTAACCATTAGGGAGATTAGGTGAGTCATACATAGTTAAAAGTTGGCAAAGACTATATAGGCATTCTAAGGTTTTCACAAAGACCCCCAGGAGAAGGTAGAGAATGTCTGCACATGTTCTAAAATAGAAGTGGGCTGGGGAGAGAGATGGACCCAAGTGAATGAACTTTTGCATATATAAGAGACTAGGTAACTGTGTATATGGTTTTGAGAACTAATCAGGGACAAGATACTTTATGTTTAGCATTTGAAGAGATTTTAATAGACATAATAACTAATATTAAAAATGTTATCATATAGAAGCAGGATTAGGTTTATTCTTCTTGACCCCTGAAAACAGAAATAGGGTCAAAATGTAGGATATCTAGAGGCAGATTTAGGTTTTGGTAAGAGAAAGCTAGGTATTAGTAATGAGGTAGTGCAAAAGTAGCCTGCTCCATCAGAGTGGAAGCTAGGTCACTATGTGACAAGATTTCAAAGAGGAAATCCCTTTCCTTGTGCAGGTTGGATTAAATGAGCTCTGAGTCCCTTACTTCTCTCATATTCTTTAATTCTATGTTTCTAGGGAGGATCATTTCAATCCATAATTTATTGATCAATGGCTAATTAGCAGCTTATCTTGGATAGGTAGCTTATCTTTATGTATCACCCTGCTCCTTTCAGTAACATCATACTGATATTCTTCAAATTAAATACCTTCATTAAAGAGAATTTTCAATGATTGGTTTGCAATTATAAGTGTATTCAAATCTATTATCTTTTCCTTCTGTCTTTATAATTCTTTCTCTTTTCTCCTAAGTATAAATATAAACCTTTGTGATTTATTTCCTTTAATCTTTCAATATCTACTTCTATATTCCTTTGATCTACTTGTATTATTATCTATATTCCTTCTAATTTTTCAATGTCTGGTAATATGCATTAGATATTTTTGTCTGTAGCCAAACATTATTTCATAATTGTTTTGATTTATTTCTTAATTTCTCTTAGCCCAATGAAATTTGTAGGCTCTTTTAACATTCCTATTCCTTAGCATATTTTTTTAACCAGGTACTTGACTATATTGCTATGACCTTATACTGGAAAATTTGATGTTTATATCTAGAATCTAATAACTTTAATTCAACTTTTAAAGCTCTAGCTTGTAAGGTATTCATTGGAACTAAGTGTTGTCTTTCAATATAACAACACTCCATGTCCTTCCTATGTGATTTTATTTTGTCTGTTCTTATGCCAGGATTAAACTATTTATTTACTCATTATTGCATTTTGGAACCCCCAATTTCCTTTAAAACTAGTTAGATTGTCAGTTGTTATATATAATCCTTCCTGGTTCCTGCTCTACCACCAATTACTAGTATTTCCTTCCTATTTCCAAGGACACATTGTGACACATATATACCATATCTATAAACCTATATCTATGTATGGATGGATATTCAGATAGATTCATTCATTGCAGTCATGTCCAACTTTTTGTGACCCCATTTGGGATTTTCTTGGCAGAAATACTTGAATGATTTGCCATTTCCTTCTTCAGGTCATTTTACAGATGAGAAACTAAGATAAACAGGATTAAAAGACTTTTCTAGGATCACACAGCTAAAAAGTGTCTGAGGCTATATTTGAACTCAGGAGGATGAATCTGTTTGACCCCTTGCTTAGCTACTTAACTGTGAGTGCTCTCTCTCTGTCTCCCTCTGTATCCTTCTGCCTCCCTCTGTGTCTCTGTCTCTCTCTGTCTCTCTGTCTCTCTGTCTCTCTGTCTCTCTCTCTCTCTCTCTCTCTCTCTCTCTCTCTCTCTCTCTCTCCTATCCTCTATCAGCCACTCTTCTTGGATTTGACTCCATAAACACCATGACACAGAAACACAGCTCTGGCAGTTCCTCTCCCATCCCTCCAACTAATCAATTTTCTTTTTTTTTAATTTTCCTTTTGAATTTCTTTTTCTTTCCTCAGAAGATTATAAACTTCTTGAGACCATGGAGAGTATTTTGCTTTTTTTTATTTGTACACATATTACTTAGCAGAGTGCCTGCAACATGACAGACATGTAATAAATGTCTTCCTATCTATCTATATCTACAAAGTAGGTGGTCAGATGTAAAGGAATCCTCTGGCAGTGCTTGGCCTGGTTGTCTTGCACCTAAGAACCTGGGAGATTTATTTTCTTCTTTCCAGGAAAGAGAGGTAACTAATATGAAAGCACTAGCTAAATGGTAAAGCTTTTGGCTACAGTGGAACCAAAAAGGGAGCCTGTTGAGGCAAAAGGAGAAAAATCACAAGAAGAGGAAAGAGACAACAGTAATTTTCCCTGGGGAACACATAGAACAGCAGTGGCTATGGAAAACCATAGGCAGACAGCAACGGTGACATATTGCCAGTTTTTCTTCTCTAAACTCCACCTTTGTGAAAGCTAAAGTAGAAAGAATCATACTATATTTCTATAACAGGTGATCTCATATGACTTGACTGCTGGTGGTAGGGTTAAGATGGAGATGGAATGAAACATACAGAAGAAGTGATCATCCTTATTTCCCATTCCTGTCTCACTTAAGATGAGCTCAATATGTAACAGTTTCTAAGTTCATTTAAAAAATCAGCTAAAGACTATTTCTGAGTTAATGAATCTTATTTTTGTGAGCAACTGTCATAGATGCTATCCATGCATTTATGGATTTTCTTGTGCCCTTTTGTTTGAAACATGAGTTCAAGACAACCTTGGGAGCTTAGTCTGGGAACATAACAATAAAATAAGTTTCATAACTATATTTCCTCAGGAAAAATTACTAAGAATATGGAAGCTTTAAATCTGTTTCTTCAGAGCATGCACCTGGTATAACCATACCTACAAATAGCATTTTTAAGATTTTAGGAATATCTACTTCCCTCAAGATAACTTCCTTGACTATCTTCTACAATGACTGGAATTTCAGGAATGAAGTAAAATAGGAAGATGAGCTGAATATTTGTGTAATTCTCCACTCTCCTCTCCAAAGCATAGATGCCTTCCCCATCACATGGACTGGAGATGAAGCAGAAATGAAGAGCAGAGATAGTTGCAACAGGGGTGTGCAAATGCAAAGTCAAAGAGGGAAGATAGATCAGGACTGGTAATGTCCCTTTCTAGGACTGGTTCTTAATTTCATTAACACTATTCCATGATGGGCTAGTCAATGCCTAGAAATAGTCAGAAGATCTTGCCAATTACCTGGCAATTGATACTAAAGAAAGTAATAATAATTATAATAGATTCTTTGTGCCATTCTTCTATCTCATGAATTCCAGAGTTGTGTTGACTGGTCCCACTGGATATATGGAAACTGCATTGTTTATATGTATTTGTCCACTAAGGGAGGAAATTAGAGATTCATTAATTGGGAGAGGAGCATCATTAAACTGTGCAGGTCCTTCAGCTTCTTCATAAAGATAAATCCTATATCTTGGGACATTTAGGTGCTTTAGGAGAGCTATGAGCTCCAAGCTACTCAGTAGATATTTTATTACTTTATTCTGCAATATGTTCTAGTTATTATGTATGGTTTATTTACTTATTGATTCTAAAATAAGAATGAACACTGCATAGCTACATAGAGCATTAAGACATATGAGTATATTCTTCCATAGAAAGCCAACTTCATTATGCCAAGGTCAAAGTGTTATTTGAAATACTGCAAATTCAGAAGAAGGGGGAATACATTGATATTATATGAGGTCTCAGAGATGAGTTCTAATTGGACAGAATGATAAATCCATGTATTTCTTGATAATGAACTGGGATAGTCCCAGGGAGAGGGAACAATTTAGGGAGAGAAAGTTGCTGACTCTGGAAACTAGAAAGCAAAACACAGAGTACTTCAGCCCAGGAAGAAATATATAAACTTCCAGGGTGTATTTGGTGAGGACTGTTTATCTTTTTGTCTTTGTATCTTTGCACTTAGCAAAATATCTGGCACATGATAACCACTTAATAAATACCTGCTGAATGATAAATTGGGTAGAACAAGTTCAACTTCTCATCCTGAAAGTATCTATAAACTCCACCCTCTGATAAATTTAAAATGTCCCAGGCAGAGCTCACCTGAAGACAAATTTCATCTTAATTTTTTTATGCCTGCCCAAACCAATAATATAAGTCACCATTAAAGTACCATTTGAGTAATGGAGACTAATGGATGTATAGTGTTAGTTTCCATTATCATTAGTTATTTCTGTGTGGCAAATTTTCAATCAGTAAATTAACAAATATATATTGAGTGGTTTGTGCTAGAAATGTGGGAATTTAAAAAAATTATAAACTTTCTGCTGATCATTTGCAAAACAATAACCCTACAAGCAAGAAGGTGGAAAAATTTTCAGCATAATCATTTACTCCTCAGAAATTAACTACAAATCAGGGTTTGATTTATCATGTTGTAGATTGCTTAGAATTAAGAAAATGTTAATAATGAAAATAAAGCTTAGAAGTTTATACTTACATTTTTTCTGAGAGATTCTGGTTGTTAACCATTTATTAGAATGCCCCTGTATTACTCAATAACCATTGCTTGAGCTCTGTCATGAAACAGAGATCAGCACAGAATGAAGTCATTACCAGACTAGGGATTTGGTATTGGAGGATAACAGCAACAGCGACAATAGTAACAGCTGTCATTTACATTGTACTTTAAGTTACAAGTAGTTTTTTTGGTACTTGTAAGTATTTTACATCTCTTATTTCATTCTATCTTCATTATATGCCTATAGGTATCTCAAATTTGACATGCTCAAAATGAACAATATTATTTCCCTCCTAACCCATTCTTCTTTCAAAATTTCTCATTCTTATTGATAACATCAATTTCCTTCTAGTCACCCATTTTATAACCTACAATTATTTCTTGATTTATCATTCTTCTTCAATTCACATATCCAATAAGCTATTCACTTATATTAATCCTATTTCTAGTCAAAAATTTTACAAAGGCAAAATTGACAGGCTTTGGCAACAGATGGATATTGTGCATGAGAGTCAGATACTGAGGATAACAACTACTTTTCAAACCTGATTAAATGTGTATATGGTGATTTGCTTTAAATAAATTTCTTATGTTCATTCTTTTCCCCCCTTCATTCTTTCTTGCCTGGATAAGTTCAATAGTCTCCTAGTCTTTTCTGTCTCCAAGCCATTTTACATCTAACTACAATATACCTAAAACAGTTTCAACTATGTCAATCTCCTTGTCCTTCAAAAATTCTCAATGGGAACCCTCTTCAAGTATCTTGTTAGCTATTCCTTGTTGTGTGCCGGCCAGCTAACTCTTTCTTTGTTCATAACTACATACTTTATTCATAACATATTCAGTTGACTCAGTCCAGTTGTAGTCAAGTTCTCAGGTGAGCATTAAAGTGACAGGAGACAAAGATGACGAGTTCTCCATTTATTTTACAGAATGCAAGAGCTTAAATATCCCCTCAGTCCCTGGTTTACTCCCAATTCACTTGGCATTCTCCAAGTAACCAAACAAAACAATGCCTTCATGCTCATGGACAGCAGGTGATAAAGTTTACTTTCTCAGGCTAGTACTCCCATATAATATTGCTATCAAGAGTTTAGTGTTTATACACAATGCTCCAGGAAGTGCCAAAACATAAAGAACAGATGAGAAGATCTGGAGAGTCAACCCAGGTGAGTAGGCCATTGATGCACATGGGCAATAGGACCTTTAAGTCATTCCCAGGCATGCAATGACCTTCCTGTGACCCTCAACAGTCTCTTACAAATCCCCTTTTTTGTTTTTGAGGTGAATTTCCTGTAAGTCATCTGCATGAAAGCAGTTTATTTTCAGACAATACCATATAAGAAGTACTATCATCATAAAACATTACCATCACTGATACACTATGCACGGGGAGGGTTCAAATCATTGTAGGACTTGGAAGTTTATCAAACCTGTCAAAAAGATCTTACACAGCATTATCAGGAGGGAGATCATGTTTTGAAACATTATTAATTTCACTTGCTATTTTTCCCCAAGTCAATTAAATTCAAAACCTAAACCAAAAGGACTAACATTTAAGATAACAATGTCATTTGCTATTTTACCCAATACTGTGCAATTACAACACGTTATGTACATTATTCATTGCAGCAAAATAGCTTTCCACCCCACCATATAATGATACATTGTAACTGTCATTATGCCATGACTGAATGACAAAATCAGCACTGAAATTATAACAAGTTCTTATATTAGGATAATAATCTAAAAAGGGTGGATAAACATGTTCTTTTCCAATGTCCCATATAACAGGATATGGACAAGGTTTTTGCATACTGCTCTGAATACTTCTCGTTGTCACATTACATACAGACCCCAATATCCCTGACATTGCATGATGAAAGTTCATCTTTTGTATCTGAACCTATGTCTTTTGCTGTTCTGCCAAAATGAATTGGCAAATTGAGTGCCAAAACTGTTCTATGCTTCCTCCTCATGTTGGTTCTCTCTTTCAGTGATAATGTGGGCATTCCTTTCAGGAACCCAGATTTTTCCATTACCTGTGGAAATACAAACATATCTTGGCCCTCGGATTAATAGCTACTTGGCTGCTATCCACTTTCCTTCACTATCTATCCACATTACTCTTTCTTGTATAGGGTATTCATACTGACTTTCTTGAAACACCCACTTATTCTATTTGTACCATTCAATTCCCCAAAATTTCATAATCAGATTAAAAAAAAAATTATAGCAGAGATTGCATAATTCAGTCTTAAATTGCATAATTCCATCTATTATGGGAGTGTTATATATTCCCCTTTTTCATTTTTGAAGGAGTGTTTAATATTCCCGTGCTTTCCTTAATTCAATTACATGTATTTTCAGATTGTTAAAAAGCCCTGTTTTATAACTACAAGATCTTCTTTATACTTCTCTTAAATTCCAAAATCATATCCAAAATAACCTTAAATCATTTTCTTATCAAAGCCCAAAAAATTTGATAAGATCCAGAATTGTCAGCCATCAAGTTGCAGAGGGGGGAAAGGTTGGGGTGGGGAGCATTCTGATAGCATAGAATCACAGCAAAGAAGCATGGAAAAGAAAAATTCAACAGTATTTAATCATTTTCAGTATTTTCCCTTTTTTTCTCTATCTTGTGCAGTCATTAAAGATGCATGAAAAATTTAAGAACCTACATCTATGCTCCTTCTAAGGAGCTGAATCCTTTAAAAGGGTGAGAAAAGCATGCTTACAATCAGTTGTGCAATTCTCTAAGGTGAATTGTTTAATTATAATATCTAATGTAGGGTCTGTTCCTATAAACCTTTCAATGGCTTCTAGTAGCTGAGAAATAAATCTGTAAAACTTTCTGAACTATTTTGTATCTTATGCATAGGAGTAACTATTCCTTCCATGCAGCCCAAGCACATTGCCCCAAATTCTGATAAACTTCAAGAACATAACCGAAACTAAAAAGAGTAACATTTAAAAAACTAGAAGGACTTTAAGGGTCAAGAATTATACTTTATAATCTTAAACCAGTAATAAAATAACTTTTATAAGAACATGGGTTCCGATATAACAGATTCATTGATGGATGCCACATAAGTTGTAACAAAAGCTCAAATAGTATAAATAAATGTACCTAAGAAGCATTTAAAAACTGCACATGTCCAAAAATTTGGTACAAAATTTTCTGTTTTGTTTGGGCCATGTTTAGAATGAACAAAAATTGCAGTTAATTCAGTTGTTGCTCATGTACCTAAGGAACGTGCTGTAAATGAAATGCAATAAATAGACTTTGCGATTAAAAACAATAATCCTAATTCATATATATATATATATATATATATATATATATATATACATACACAAAATCAACTTTTTGCAATGAACCCATTTAGTTTTTAACTATATTTAATATATTTAAAACAACTAAAGATCTATTTTTGGCTAGGAAGTTGCTCATCATTTCCATACTTTCACACAATTGGCTAGAGATTGTCAGAGAAATCTCAAATCATCAGCATGTAACATAAGTGCTTTTCCCTCAAAGCAAATAACCACAGGTTAGAACCATTTTACATATATAGCTAGACATTTCTATACATAAACATTTAACTACTAGCCATCTTCAAAAATACAAATTATTACTTTCAGAATACCATTAGAACATCTTAGGTAACCTTAAATTTCTAAAATGTGCTATTGATTTCAATGCAATAAAACAATAGTAAAAACAACTTGGGCATTCAAGTCAATTAACAACATGAGTTATTAAATTTTGCAAAATAATACTTCCATTATATTATGCATGAGTCCGCATATGTATCCCAGAAGAGGGTCATAATTTGTGATATTTCCCTTACTATCCCTTCAAAACAATCACATGTTAATTCCAGGACATTACAGTATTGAAATAGCTTACATGTTCATAAGAGAACCAAACACAATATCATTTCTTAGAAATTACAAAAGACTATCACATAACTGATAAATACATACATACATATATATATGTATATATATTCCCTTCCATAAACATATGATGATATATGATAAGAAGACAAAGCTTACAAACTTTCTTCCTTTACCAACAAAAGACCTTGTGAGATTGTTGACAATTATCAATATTGATTTAACATCAAAATAGATCAGATTACAAAATATAATACAATATTTCTCTTCCCCAAATGAAATCAATAAATCATATGATTAAATATTCCCAAATTCCTTGACATACAATTTATCCCAATTATATTTTCCTTCCTAATAATACAAATTCTCAAGACTTGTTACAAAACTTAGGTGACTAAATTACTCTTAGATAGTTTCTTTTTTCTTAAACACAAGGTGGTGACCTTTTCCTATCAGCGTCTTCCCACTCTCTTTTCAAAGCCTCTTCAGCGCAGGGAGTCTACATTTACTAAACCTTAAATTAATCTCAATTATCCTTAATTGAATGCAGGCTTCAATCAATATTAGGTTAACAAAAACTTAGCTCACAGCTCACAGATCATTTCACAAAATTTGCCACTTAGTAACTTTCAAATGGTATAAGTGGATAGGCTCAGATCCCAATTTCATTAATTACTTAATGTTAAATTAGACCATTTTAAGCAATTAAATTCAAACTCAAACTGAAAGGAATAGCATTTAAATCAGGTAAGTATTTCAGATCTGAATTACACACAAACACACAGGAGTTTAGACACAGACTATTGCAAATCACATAAATAAAAACACAGAAAGAACACTTTTGTCAAAATGAGATTGTTGGACACCCTGACTGGCACCAAAATCTCAAAATATAAAAACATTTTTCCACTTCTCCAGACCAGTAGAGAGATGCAAAATGTCCTATTGATGTTTAAATACACATATACACACATATATACACATATTATATATTTTTGAATGCAGCAATTAAGACCAGTAAAGAAAAATAACTTTTGGAATCAATCAGAATTTCTTGAAACACCTCATATATATATATATATATATATATATATATATATATATATATATATATATATATATATATGTATGTATATATACGTATATATGTATATATACATATATATATATTCATGAAAATCTTGAAATAGCCAATAAAAACAATTGAATGCATTCCTAAGAAACTTCACAAAATTCAAAGTTAGCTATTCTTTTACAGAGATATTTGAGCATTTGAAAGAGTAAGAGAGAAAAAAAAGTTCTACCCAAAGGTTTTCCATCTTTCATGTAACCAAGGGGATAATTTTACTGCTACTTTTAAAAATTCTCTAATATTCTTGAGGGTTTTTTAAAGGGTTACTGAGCACCCTAGTCCTTTTACCCCTAATTTCTGCCTCATGACAATAGCAACTAATTTGTTACCTCTCCGAAGTCTTTTGCTCAGGGATTTACCTGGAAACCTTTTCCTCACATGCATGACAGGCCAAAGGCTCAGACATTTGATGCATGGTTCTGCTTGGTCCTTCTCCTGGACTCCAATCAGATGGCATGCCTTTATGCCCTACGTTGGGTGCCAAATATTGTGCACTAACGTTTTCTTTGTTCATAACTACATACTTTATTCATAACATATTCACTTGACTCAGTCCAGTTGTAGTCAAGTTCTCAGGTGAGCATTAAATTGACAGGAGACAAAGATAATGAGTTCTCCGTTTATTTTACAGAATGCAAGAGCTTAAATATCCCCTTAGTCCCTGTTTACTCCTAATTCACATGGCATTCTCCAAGTAGCCAAACAAACAATGCCTCCATGCTCATAGACAGCAGGTAATAAAGTTTACTTCCCCAGACTAGCATTCCCAAACAATATCACTATCAAGGGCTTACTCCAGGAAGTGCCAAAACATAAGGAACAAATGAGAAGATCTGGAGAACCAACCCAGGTGAGTAGGCCATTGATGTACATGGGCAAGAGGGCCTTTAAGTCATTCCCAGTCACACAATGACCTTTCTGTTACCCTCAACAGTCTCTTACAATTCCTCGTGTTGCTGGGGGCCTGGTGTAGCTAATTAAGATTTAGTAGTTCTCACAAGTGAAGGAATTCATATTTTAGTCCTGAAGTTGAAAGTTTAGGATTTATTTTCACAAGATTGAAAAAATTACAGATTAAAACTTTTTCTTCTCCTGGAGAGTCTGTAATTAGCTTGAGGATAGGTTATATAGCAAAGCACCAGATCAAGTACTTCAAGGAAAAGAAAGTGAAAAGGAAAATAGCCAGGAGATTTGACTGAGAGGGGCAAGGTGAAGGTAGGGTGAAGAAGAAAGCCACGTTCTCTTCTGATCTGACTTAAATGTACTTCTGTAGTGGGATGGTCACCCAAGGGTTATGCTTCAGGGGTGGTCCAGCACCTGAATCCAAGTATTCTCCAATACACAAGTTATATGCTGCTCTTTCCTGCTCCACAATGTGTGACCTCTAAGTCCAACATGTCATTTCTTGTCACGCCAGAGCAAACTTGACCCATCAGTGGTCAAGATCAGGTATACTGGAAACCAGAAGTTAGAGGAAAGGGAACAAGCTGAGGCCACTCTCATCTTCATGAATTCCTATTTAACAATGGAATCACTTGGAAGAACAGGAAGGCCCCAGAAAGACATGATAATATTTTCCCTTTTTCAAAATGTGTTTCTAATCACAATACCTCTTATGTTCATAACTTTTAATTTTTTGACATTTCTAGTCATATAAACAAATTTTTTTACTTCTTTTTACCTTAATTTCTTCACCTTTAAATAAGTAGTCCTAATGCAGGATTCTCTAACTCATATGAGGTAGGACATTCTAGGATAGTAGATGAAAAGGAAACATGCAAAAAGTAGAGACAATGGTAAATAGCTATTTAAACTTGTCTGCTTTGTTAATGACTTTGTGGTCTATATGAAAAGCTATTGTGAGGGATCTATGCCTTTGTAATAACAGTTCTTTTGATTATAGTGGCATGTAACTGTGACTAAAGATGTGAAGAAAGAGTCAATTTTATTCTGTCTGATGACCACTTTGTCCTATGGACACAGAACAAACCTCTAATATTAAAATACATGCCTTTTATCACAACGTGAACTGGTGAGAGAATATCCATTGATCAGTATGAATCCTTTACAATAGTTCAAAAACATGATATTGACATGCATCTTTGGCTATGAAGACCATCTAATTTTTGTTTGTTTTATCTGTTTTAAGATCCAGAAAAATTGGAGACTTAAGAATATAGTCTATAGATAGCATACTGAAAATTTCTCTTCAATCTTCTGATGCAGTCATATAATCTTTAATTCTTTCCAAAACCAGATCTAAATTAAGATTTCTTTGCATGTACAAACTTTTTTTCTTTCATATAAATATTTTTATTTGTTTTCCAATTTTACATACAATGGTAGTTTCTATCAGTCATTTTTTACAATGTTTTGAGTTTTGCAATTATTTTCTCCCTCTCTACCTTCTGTCGCCCCTATGCCCAACACAAGGTAATCTGATATAGTCTTCACATTTGCATCCATACTATGCAAAGATCAAGATTGAAGGTGTTGTGAGAGTAGATACAGAAGTAAAAGGAAGAAAGAAAACAATAGAGATAGCAAAATTATGTAATACATAATATAACTTTTAAAAATTGAAGATAATAAACATTTGACCTTTATTTAAACTCCACAGTTTCTTCTCTGGATACAGATTGTATTCTCCATCACAGATCCCTTAAAATTGTCCCTGATTATTGCACTGATGCAATGAGCATGTCCATTAAGTTTAATTAACACCATATGTTGTTAGTGTGTACAGTGTTTTTCTGGTTCTGTTCATTTCACTCAGCATCAATTCATGCAAGTCTTTCCAGGTTTTACTGAAATCCCATCCCTCATGACTTCTTATGGGATTTCAGATCACATAAATATACCATATTTTGTTCAGCCATTCTCCAATAGATGAGCATCCCCTTAATTTCCAATTCTTTGTCAGAGCTGCTAAAAATATTTTTGTACATGTGGGATTTTTATTCTTTTTCATGATCTCTTCAGATATAGTAGTGGTATTGCTGGATCAAAGGATATGCGCATTTTTATTACACTTTGGGCATAATTCCAAATTGCTCTCCAGAAAGGTTGGATCAGTTCATAACTCTTCCAAAAAAGTATTAGTGTCCCAGATTTCCCACAGCCCCTCAAACATTAATCATTTTCCTTTCTGGTCATATTGGCCAATCTGAGAGGTGTGAGGAAATAGCTCAGAGATGTTTTAATTTACATTTCTTCTATCAGTAATGATTTAGAGCAATTTTTAATATGACTATAGATAGCCTTGATTCCCTCATTTGAGAATATATCTTTGACCATTTGTCAATTGGGGAATTATTTCTTTTTACTATGAATTTGGCTCAGTTCCCTATATGTTTTAGAAATGAGTTCTTTATCACAAACACAAGTTGTAAAAATGGTTTCCCAATTTACACATTTCTTTTGATCTTGGTTACAGTTGATTATTTTGTGCAATGGTTTTTTGTTTTAATATATTCAAAATTATTTAGTTTGCTTTTTATAATATTCTCTATCTCTTCCTTGGTCATAAACTGCTCCCTTTTCCATAGATCGGACAGGTAAACTATTCCAAATACAATACTGAATAGTAGTGATGATAATGGGTATCCTTGTTTCACCCCTGATCTTACTGGGAATGTCTCTAGTTTATTCCCATTGCATATAGTGCTTATTGATGGTCAGAGAGATACTAATCATTCTAAGAAGCAATCCCTTTATTCCTATGCTCTCTAGCTTTTTTAGTAGAAATGGGTACTGTATTTTTTCAAAAGATTTTTCAGCATCTATTGAGATAATATGGTTTTGTTGGATTTGTTAATAATATAGTTTTTTATTCTGATAGTTTTCCTAATATGAACCAACCCTGCATTCCTGGAATAAATCTTGCTTGTTCATAGTGTAGTTTTATAGTTATTACTTCCTGTAATTGCTTTGATTATATTATATTTAAAATTTTTGCATTCATATATATTAGGGAAATCTGTCTATTATTTGCTTTTGACCCTTCCTGGTTGGTATTAACACCATTTTAGTGCCATAGAAGGAATTAGGCAGAGTTCCATCTTCATCTATTTTTTTAAATAGTTTATATAGAATTGGAACCAATCGTTCCTTGAATGTTTGATTGAATACATTTATGAATTTATCTGGCCCTGGAGATTTTTCTTAGGAAGTTCATTGATGGATTATTGAATTTCTTTTTTCTCTTCTTTTAACTTGGGCAGTTGATATTTTTCAAATATTCATTCATTTTACTTGGATTATTAAATTTATTGGCATGCACTTGGATTAGAATTTCCTTCCTTAATCCAGTAAATGTCCTTCAACTGGGGAATGGATTAGCAAACTGTGGTATATGTATGTCATGGAACACTACTGTTCTATTAGAAACCAGGAGGGATGGGATTTCAGGGAAGCCTGGAGGGATTTGCATGAACTGAAGCTGAGTGAGATGAGCAGAACCAGAAAAACACTGTACACCCTAACAGCAACATGGGAGTTATGTTCAACCTTGAAGGACTTGCTCATTCCATCAGTGCAACAATTGGGAACAATTTTGGGCTGTCTGCAAAGGAGAGTACCATCTATATCCAGATAAGGAGCTGTGGAGTTTGAACAAAGTAGAAGGACTATTCCCTTTAATTTGGGAGAAAAAAACAGATATCTTATTGTCTGATCTTGTTACCTCTGAGAATTCTGTTCTCTTTAAGGATATGATTTCTCTCTCATCACACCCAAATTGGATCAAGGTAAAACATGGAAACAAAGTAAAGACTGGCGGATTGCTATCTGTGGGGTGGGGTTGGGGGAGGGAAGCAAGATTGGGGGAAAATTGAAAACTCAAATAATATCTTTAATAAAAAAAAGAAAAAAAGAATTTCCTTCCTTGTCTCTCTTAATGAGATCTATTTTGGAAGCTGCTTTGTCTGAGATAAGGATTGCTATGACTGCCTTTTTCACCTTAGCTGATGCATAATATATTCTGCTCCAGCCTTTTACCTTTACTCTGTATGTATCTCTCTGCTTCAAATTCATTTCTTGTAAACAGCATATTGTAGGATTATGTTTTTTTATTCTCATTTTGTACAAATTTTTTTACATTAATAAAATATTCTTGTTTACAAGTAAACAAAATACCCCTCCCCCCATGAATATAGATAGAATTGCTTGGGCAAAAAAAAAGTATAGGGGAGAGAAAAAAAAATTAAAATAAAAAAAATAATAGTAATAATTGTAGGTGTGGCCAGGTGGCGCAATGGATGAAGCACCAGCCCTGGAGCCACGAGCACCCAAGTCCATATTCAGCCTCATAAACCCAACAATCACCCAGCCATGTGACATGTAAGCCACCCGATCCCCACTGCCCTGCAAAAACCAAAAAGAAGAAAAAAAAAGACCCAAAATAAAATAAAATAGTAATAATAGTAGGGGTGGCTGGGTGGCAGACAGAGCATTGGCCCTTGAGCCAGGAGCACCTGGGCCAAATCTGGCCCCAGACACACAAAGATCACCCTGTTATGTGACCCTAGGCAGGCCAGCCAGCCCCACTTTCCCTGCACCCTCCCGCAAATAATAATAACAAAAAATGTGCTTCAGTCTTTGGTCCAACACCAACAACTCTGTCACGAGTGGATCACATTCTTTATGATAAGTGCATCACAAAAGTTACTTCCATATTTTTCCAAAGTTGCCATTGCTGATCGCAACTCCTTCCTTTCATATTTCTCCACTACCATGTACTATATGTTCTCTCTCCTTTCACTCTGACTCTGCTGTAGGGTCGCTGAGTGGCACAGCAGACAGATCCCTGGTCCTGGGACCAAGAAGCCCTGAGCCCCCATACCACCCCTTAGGCCCAGAATCCACCTGGCCCTATGGTCCTGGGCAGGCCTTCCAATCCCAGCCCCTTGCAAGAAGTAAAAAAGGAAATGTGTTCTATCTGACCACTCTCCCTCCATGGTCCATCCTCTCCTCCATCACTCACACACCCCCTTCCCCCTGTCCCACTTCTCTCCTTCTTACTCCAGATGTCTATACCCCATTGAGTATATATGCTGTTCCTTCTCCTAGCCACCTCTGATGAGAGCGAAGATTCTCATTCTGCCTTGCCTTCCCTCTTCCATATCATTACAATAGCTCATTCTAATAAAGAAAAATCTTATTATATGAAATATCTTAGCCTATTCCTCCTCCCCTTTTTCTTTCTTCTCTTACATTTCCCTTTTATCTATTGACACCATTTTTACACCACAATATAACTTCAAATTCAGCTTTCTCCTATGCTCCTTCTACCTGCTCTACTAAATGAGAAGGTTCATATGAGTATTATCAGTATCATTTTTCTAAAGAGCAATACATGTAGTTCATCATCATTAAGTTCCTCATATTTTCCCCTTCTCCTCCACTCTCTATGCTTCACCTGAGTCCTGTATTTGAAGCTCAAACCTACTGTTCAGCTCTGGCCATTCCAACAGGAACACTTGAAATCCCCCTGGTTCATTGAAAGTCCATCTTTTTCCCTGGAAGAGGACATTCAGCCTTGCTGGGTAGTTCATTCATGGCTGCATTCTAAGCTCTTTTGCCTTCTGGTATATTGTATTCCAAGCCCTATGAGCTGCCAATGTAGTTGCTGCTAAGTCCTGTGTGATCCTGACTGCAACTCCACAATATTTGAACTGTGTCCTTCTGGCTGCTTGTAATATTTTCTATTTGACTTGGGAGTTCTGGAACTTGGCTATAATATTCCTAGGGGTTGGTTTTTTGGGATCTCTTTCTCGGGGGGATCAGTGGATTCTCTCCATTTCTATTTTGCCCTCTGCTTCTAGAATATAAGGGCAATTTTCCTGTAGTAATTCTTTGAAAATGATGTCAAGGCTCTTTTCCTGATCATGACTTTCAGGTATTCCAATAATTTTTAAATTATCTTTCCTAAGTCTGTTTTCCATATCAGTTGTTTTTTCGATGAGATGTTTCACATTTTCTTCTAATTTTTCATTTTTTTTGGTTTTGAAGTATTGATTCCTGATTTCTGGTAAATTCATCAATCTCCCTGAATTCTATTCTTTGTCTGAAGGATTTGTTCTCCTCAGAGAGTTTTCTTATCTCTTTTTCCATCTGGCCAGTTTTGCTTTTTAAAGCATTCTTCTCCTCAATAGCTTTTTGAACTGTTTTATCCATTTGACCTAAGCTGGTTTTTAGCATGCTATTTTCTTCAGCATTTCTTTTTTGGATTTCCTTGACTAAGCTCCTGACTTCATTTTCTTGTTTTTCCTGCATCTCTCTCCTTTCTTTTCGCAGTTTTTCTTCCAACTCCCTGATTTAATTTTCAAAGTCTTTTTTGAGCTCTGTTATAGCCTGAGCCCCATTTCTGTTTTCTTGGAGTCTTTAGATGCAGGAGCTTGTGCTTCCTCATCTTCAGACTGAGTATTTTGATCCTTCTTGGGCTCATTTGCAAAATATATCTCAATAGTCTTCCTTTTGTTTCTCTGCTTGCTCATTTTCCCAGCCTGGGCCTGGTTTTGGGGTGCTTCCTGAGCTTTTGGGGCTCTCCCACAAGGGTCTCAGCATGTGAGGCTCTGTCCTCCCTCCTGGTCTGTGGTCTGTGAATGACCATAAGCGACCCCTCTGCCATGGGGCTGAGGTGGGGGGGCCCTGCTGTTCTATGGGGGGGGGGGGCTAGACTGCGATCAGGATCTGAATGTGGTCAGAGCCCCAGAGTCCTGTTCCAGAGGCAGAGGACAGAAGAGCTCTGTAGTCTTTCTCTCTTCACTCCCCTCCCTCAGCTCGATGGGCTCATGCCCTGGAGGCTCCTGCTTACTGGCTGCCTGTTTCTGTTTCTTGTATCAGGGCTGGGAAAAGACCAAGCTGCTTACTGTGTGCCCTGAGGGCCGGGCTCCACGTGCTCCCTCTGGAAGAGGTCCCCCGTTGTTCCCCCACTTTTTGCCTGGTGCTCCCCGGGGTGCAGCTCAGGAGACTCCCCCGCTGCTGTGAGCCCTGGCTCCCAGCGCCCTGGGGCTGCCTCCTGGAGGCAGAAGTTCTTTCGCTCTGGCGGGCCACCCCTCCGGCAGGCTGCCCCTCCGACCCCAGGGAGCAGAGCCTTTCTGCTCTTTTCCAGGTTACCTTGAGTAGGAGAACTGCCTCACTGGGTCCCTTTGTGGGTTCTGTCTCTCAAAAGTTTAGTTAGAGTCCTTAGCTTATGAGTTTTATCAGAGAGCTCCTAAGACTCGATCACTTCATGTCGCCATTTTAGGATTATGGTTTTTAATCCACTCTGTTATCTGCTTCTTTTTCATGTGAGAGTTCATTCCATTCACATTTTTTCCATTCACATTTAAAGTAATAATTACTAACTCTTTATTGCCCTCTTTGCTATCTTCCCCCATTTGTATTTTCCCTTTTTTTTCCCATCTTATCCCTTTTCCACAGTATTTTGCTTTTGATTACCACCTCCTTCAGTGAGTTTAACTCCTTGTATCCAATTCCCTCCCTTTTCTTTCTTCTTTCCCTTTACCCCCTCTTCCTTCCCTTCCTATTGTCAGCACCTCCTTTCCTTTCCCTCCCCCTTCCTCTCTTAATAATTGAAAGATAAGTTTATTAACTCAACTGTGTGTGTGTGTTAATCCCTCTTTGAGCCAAATCTGGTGAGAGTAAGATTCAGGTGGTTCTCACCTCCTCCCTTCTTCCCCTCTATTGCAATAGGTTCTTTGCCCTTCTTCATGTGATATAATTACCCCATTTAATCTCCCCCTTCCTTTCAACTCTTTCTCACCCCTTTTAATGAGATGTTGTTTTTAAGTCATTCCATCAAAGGCACAAACATGTCATGAGTATATTCCCTCTAACAGAGTTACAATTCTCAAGAGTTATGAGAATCTTCCACCCAGGTAGACATATCACCAGTTTAATCTTATTAGATAGTAATATTTTTTTTCTTTTACCTTGTTTACCATTTTTGTGTATCTCTTGAGTTTTTAGACCAAATTTTAGACCAAATTTCTGTTTAGCTCTGGTCTTTTCATCAGGAAAGATTGAATGTCTCCATTCCATTATATGCCCATCTTTTCTTCTTAAAGAGAAAGCTTAACTTTCCTGGATAGTGAATTCTTGGCTATAAACCAATATCCCTTACTCTTTGGAATATCATTATCTAGACCATTTGATCCCTTAATTTTAATGCCACCAGGTCCTGTGTAATTCTGACTGTGGCTCCTTGGTATTTCAATCCTTCTGACCATTTGCAGTATTTTCTCCTTGATGTGATAATTCTGGAGTTTGGTCACAATATTCCTTGGGATTTTCCTTTTGGGATCCCTTTTAGGAGGGGATCAATGTATCATTTCTTTCTTTCTTTCTTTCTTTCTTTCTTTCTTTTTCTTTCTTTCTTTCTTTTTGCAAGGCAATGGTGTTAAGTGTCTTGCTGAACGTCACATAGTTAGGTATTTATTAAGAATCTGAGGTCATATTTGAACTCAGGTCCTCCTGACTCCAGGGCTGCACTCCACTGCACCACCTAGCTGTCCCAATGTATAATTTCCATGACTTTTACCTTTGATTCCAGGATATCAGGGGAATTCTCCTTCACTATAACCTGAAGTATGGAGACCAGGGTTTTTTTTTTTTTCCTTCTTCAAGGTTTTTAAGAAGTCCTATGATTCTTAAATTTTCTCTTCTGGATATATTTTCCAGATCCGTTGCTTTGTCAATGAGGTATTTTACAATTTATTTTATTTTTTCATTTTAAAAAAAAATTTGTTTAACAGATTCTTTTTTAAAGAATGTTCTTCATTTACCTTTTGTATCTTCTTTCTAAATCATCAGTTCTATTTTTGAAGTTGTTATGCTTTTCCAATTGTCTAATATTTTTAGGCTTTTGCAAGTCAAATGGGGTTAAATGGCTTGCCCAAGGCCACACAGCTAGGTAATTATTAAATATCTGAGGCCAAATTTGAACTCAGGTATTCCTGACTCCAGGGCCAGTGCTCTATCCATTGTACCACCTAGCCGCCCTTCCAATTTTGTTTTTATGGAAATCATTTTTTTGATTGATTGATTTTTTTATTAAAGATTTTATTTATTTTGAGTTTTATCTGGATACAGATGGCATTCTCCAATGCAGACAGACCAAAATTGTTCCTGATTGTTGCACTGGTGAAATGAGTGTGTCCCTTAAGGTTGATCATCACCTCCATGTTGCTGTTAGGGTGTACAGTGTTTTTCTGGTTCTGCTCATCTCACTCAGCATCAGTTCATGTAATTCCCTTCAGGCTTCCCTGAATTCCTGTCCCTCCTGGTTTCTAATAGAACAATGACGTTCCTGGACACACATATACTACAATTTGCTAAGCCATTCCCCAGCTGAAGGACTTTCACTTGATTTCCAATTCTTTGCCACCACAAATAGGGCGATTCATGTGTGTTCTGGGGGAAAACAGTGAGAGCTTAAAACAGTGCATGACTTCTTTCCAACATCTTGGCTGAAAATTATCACAAACATTTTTTAGATTAGTCATTGGTTAGGTCTTAAATTAAATTAAATTAAACATCTTTAAAATCAAGGTGGTTCCTACTTAACTTTCCTCGTTAGGATTCATGTAAGTGTGAAGAAGAGGTTTGTTCACTTGAAAAGAATGAACTTGGAGTCATTGCTAACTTGAATTATTGAACAAAGGAATTTGAACTTTAATCTTTTTATTACTTTAACATTTTAAAAGGAAAGTGAATTGATACTCACAGAAGAGAAAGTTTAGAAAAACTGTGATGTTTAATATTGACTTGAAATTCTGAAGCAACCTTACTATTATCTTTAAAAATGAAAATGACATTGAAACACATAAATACACATATGAAATTTCTCTGACTTTCCAATGTCTGTTAGTACTTTAAATAAGTAATTTCATCTTAACTTCACAGAATCTCTAAGAAGTGAGTAAAATATGGCTTAGAGAAATTAGCCTCAAATAGTCACAGAACTAATATGCATCAGAGGGAAGTTTTAAATATAGGTCTTTATAATTATGAGTCTAGCACTCTATTACACATCATATACATAATGTCTGTGTGTGTACACATTCTCATTTTAGGATATCAGAGCAAGATTTGTAACAGATTGCAATTCAGTCAAATATCACATTTTCATTTTTGTCACATATTTATTTGAAATCTCCTACTCTTTTTGTCCCTATTTCATCTATCTTGTTTCTTATTTTTCTCCTTTCCCTCCCACTCTGACTCTCTCAATATGTCTCTTTATTTCTATATCTCTGTGTATGGCTCACCATAATAAATATTATATGCACATATGCATACATACATACTTCAATTTGCAGCTGAAAAGGATCTTTCAGGTCAATTAGCCATCTAATTCAACTTCCCTCATGTAATATTTGATGAAACAGAAACTCAGAGAGATTAACTAACTAAATCAAAATCACCTAGATAGCATATGTTAGAATATAGGTCTCCAGATTACATTCCCAACTATACTACATAATGTTTGTGTGAATATTCATATGCATGTCTATATGTATGCATGCACACATAGATGCATAAATGCATATTTGTATTATATGTGCATAAAGTTTTAAAATTAAGTAGAAGTGAAATAATGAGGAGTTTTTGCATATTTCCTGAAACCACAAACCCCCAACCCTGAATGTCCTTGGGATCATATTGATCTGGATTCTTCTTTCAGCTTAGTTTTCGCTTTAGAGTAAAACTCCAGGGTAATCTCTAAAAAAAGCACAACAGTTTAGGTGTGGTTCTTAAGGTATGGTACCTCAAAGCAGGGAATAGGGTCTCATCTCAGAGTCATTTTTGCATAAAGTAGGTATTGTGTATTAGCTCCAGCTGTCATTACTTCCATGTAGAAAATACAGAGGAAGTACTCTAAGGATGAATGAACACAAATACACTATCACGCAAATAAAAAGAAAACAAAACATTTAACCCATTACAAGATTTACTTATTCCATTATAACCTATTATGTAATACTCCTGCCAAAAAATCCCATAAAAGAGTACAGAATTGGAATTTTGCTTTAACTTAGCACCTGTACTAACCCAAGATTGTAAGGAAAATCCGAAGGAAGATTTGTAAATTCTAGATCCTCTGACCTTTAATCACTTGGTTTCAGTCCTTCAGTCTAAATGTGATCCTGAATGTAGTTCTCTTATCTGAGAAGCTTGGTCTTCTGACTGATGCCTAAATTCCCACTTCAGCATCTCTCTATTCACAAAGTTACATACAAGACTAGAAATTCTGATTCTTTATGATCAGAAATATTGATTATTCAGGATTCCTCAGTACAGTGAAATGTATTTTGAAAAGGAAATAGAAAAGCCAAAAGCAATAGCCTGCAAGTACCAGAGCAAGAACCAGTAATTCCAATCTCAACTTCATGTGGAAATAGGTGTCTTTACCTGCCATGAACTTCTTTTGCAAATTGACTTTTCTGGTGATGGAAAATGACTAGAAAGAAATTCTTTCCCCTTCTTTTCTGGACATTCAAGAAGATAAAGTTGTGGGTAGGTAGGGTAGAATATGACAAAAAATTCTTCCTTCTTCAGGCATACCTATTTGTCAGTCACTTTCAATTCTTTTGTTCCTATCACTGGGGATTATTCCCAAGAGTTTGCTGTATTTTCTCATTCAGTGAGGAATTCTTGCTCATTCCATCTCCATGAGAGGTATTCCAATCTAGCAAATTAATCAGTAGTTCCCCTAACTACTCTTGATATATGACAAATTTAGGAAAATATATTTTTAAGTATATGTGTATATGCATATATGTGTGTGTATATCTATATCTTAAAATCAGTCTCTCAACAAGTAAATCACTTAATTTCTCAGCTTCAGTGCCCTCATATGTAAAATGATGATAATATAAGCACCTAACTTTACAGGGTTGGGTCAAGGATCAAATAAAGTAGTATAAGTGAAACATTTTTTAAATGTAAAGTTTTTAAATCTATATAGCATTTGTATTCAATATTGCAATTATATGAATACAGTCTTTTATTATTAATTATTCATTAAGCATCAATTAGGTGCCTCAGGAGCTGCACATATATATGTAAAATTATGATACAAATTTAAATATTCAATTGTGTAAAAAACTTTTGAATGTAGAAAAGTCTGTCCAGTGATGCAGATCAACATATGATATATATTACAATTTAGAGTTTACTGGGGGGAGCTATTAGGTTAATTGACTTGCCCATATAATAAATAACTATAATAAACAGGAACTGAACCCATGACTTTCTAATTCCTAGATCATTCCTTTGTCTACCATATTACAGTAGACATGCATCTACACATGTATAGGATGACATAAATAAATGCCTTATATTTTTGTATTGCCTTCTAGTTTATAAAATAAAAAAATATACCTTATAAGTATTCGTATACATTATTTTATTTCATATATATATATATGTATATATATATATAGCCTTATAATGATGATGATGATGATGATGATGTTTGTCCTTCATTTTTTGAAGAAGACCATGACATCAGGGAGGTGATGAGCACATGAACTGGATTTGATGAGGAGGTGCTGAAGTGCTAAGTCACTAGCCTTACTTTTTCCTCTAGAGCCATCTGAATCCAGTGGCCAGATATGAATCTTCCAGTCAGGAAGACTGGAGATGATCCTAAATGCAAGGAAGCAATCAAGATTAAGTGACTTGCCCAAGGTCATACAGCTAATTAGTGTCAAGTGTCTGAGGCTGGATTTGAACTCCTACTCCTGACTCCAAGGCCAGGGTTCTATCCACAGCACCTCCTAGTTGCCCACTTCTATCTATAGTAGGGTAGGGAAGATACTATAGTATTTTGGAATAGTAAATTAGTGAGATAATATAATACTCTGAAGATCTTACAATCAAACACAGCATTCAAGCTCTAGCTATAACTACATTGGCAATATAACCTAATTAAAACAAATACTCAAATGAAGAATAAGAATGATGACAGCTACCTGAAGATGATGGACAAATTCAGCATTAAGATTAATACAAAATCTTTCTTGAACTTATGTAAATGCCTCCCTGTTTTTCATTCCAAATGTTTCCATGATGTATGCAATAACAAAGGCAACACTTCAGCTTATATAATAAATACAAAGCTCTGAACATATAAATATATAAATAAAATAATATTTATGGATTCCAACAATGTATGTGATTATCCTCCTTGTGTCTTTATCTCTACATACATATAGCATTATATTTCCCAGAATTATTTTAAACTCCTTTTCTTAAAAGAGATAAGAGAAGTATTATTTAAGAATAAGTATAAACCATGGATGATAAATTTTTCTTACATTACCTGAGTATGTTAAATAGATTGTATAACAATATCACCATGACAATTCTATATTTAAAGATGAAAAAGTCATTTTCTTTATAAATCCCTATTTTCTGTCCCTTATAACTTTTCTTTTTTTAAAAAAGTCTCTTCTGTTGAATTTTTTCATGCTTCATCTCTATCTCAGCAACATATTGGGAAGTTTTATTTAAAAATCCATTTCGCCATTTATGAATTATCTAAATGTGAAAGAGGGCATTTTTGAGGTAGGTCAAATTTTTGAAATGAATTTACTTTAAAATTACAACATTTAGAAATAGCTTGGCACTTACCTCAACAGGACATTTTTACCTTACTTGGAAAAAAATTTGAAAGCACAAATACATGGCCTTTTGAAAATGATTTACTGCATAGGAGAAATAAACAATTGCTCCTTCAAGAAGAAGTCCTAGTGAGACATTCACAAGTTGGTATACTCAAAAGGCCTAAAATTCATCTGACAATCAGTGATACAATAAATGTACCATTCAAGAGTTATTTTGCTACTACTTTTTGTTTTGATAGTAGTCTCCAGTGAGGCTTTTGCCAGGGTTCTGAAAATTTATTAACAAATAAATATCTTTCTATATACTAACACAACACACACATCCATATTACTATTTTTCAAATCTATGTAAGAGCTTCAGCCACTATTAAAATGTACATTTATTGATAACATTAAAGATTAATGATTTTTTCTAATTAATTTTTTTCAGAAAATGGATACTAATTTTATGACTGCTGTAATATAGGAGATCATTTTCTTTTTCTTTTTCTTAGTGTTAAGAAGGATTCTTAATAGTCAGATATTTTGGAGACCACTGCTCCCATGCATTGTTCCATGTAATTTTACTTCAGTGTTGTACTGTGTAACTTAATGAAGCAATAAACAAGCATGGCCAATAAATAAGAACTGACCAAAGCTATGCAGAAAAATGCATGGGATGAAACAATCCCTACTTTCAAGGAGCTTTCAGAATCCTTTGCTCGGTTTTGTCATTTAACTCCTACAAATAAATCTATTGATTAAGATAACACAAACAAGCACTATATGTTTTTATATATTAGTCTAAAATTGATATGATAATTAATTTTCAAATTCCAGTGTCTATGTCACATTAATTGTGTTTCATTGTTTTGGAAGAGTAGGATTGAAAAAAAACCTGAAAAGGAAACTGATAGGTAGTTTCTGAACAACGTTCAAGAAATAACAGAAAGCATTTATAATACTTAATTATCTGTTAAATATCCCTTAATATTTCTCCCCCCTTCTGAATCTCTATCCTTCAGCTTAACTAGCTTCTCAAAGGCTCTGGTAAATTATAGGTCTATTCTTTAACCATAAATATTGAAGGGAGTTCAGTTCCATTATTTGAATGGGAGTTCAGTTTCATTATTTGAAAATCAACATATAATGTTACAAAAATGGCTGGATTTCTCTTGGATAATTACGTAGAAATGGTAACACAAGAACCATACCTGAACTTACCCTGGGACTGCATTTTTGGAGTTATCACAAGTTTCTAATAGAAAAGAGCTAGATTTTACTTTCCCCCTTTCTTCAATAAAGCACTATTGCTTCCTAAAACCAGTCCTGTTCCAAACAAAAAGTCAGACTAGGATAGAAGCAAATTTTAACAATTACAAGAAACATAAGTGAGAGTATAAAATTAACCTGGGTTGCTTTTCCAACTGACAACTGGCAAGCAACTTAGCATGAAAAATTCCTCCCTGCTAAAGAGGGTAGCTCAGTTCTGACCACCTCATTCTGATTGCCAAACCCACTATTTGGCAACATTATATACTTTAAGAGTTAAATCATTCAGGGTTACATAGCATGATTTGTGTACCATCAATACAATTTTGATAGAGGGATGGGGGCTTCTAGTGATGAATAGGTGGCATCTTTTTTGGACAAATTTTATGCCATTTTATTTTGGAATTAACACATTTCAAGTGTTGATTATAGAACTTAAATATTAGTTTATTACTTTCATCAGAATTGAAGGATTTTAGACTATATTTGTTTCCCTGCAGCTCCTGCAAGTCTACTGTCACTATGTGACTATCTTCTAGAATTTCTCCTTTTTTTCCTCTCCTTGCTGTGCTTTGGGTGTTTAACAGTTCCCTCAGGGCATTGCCAATTATTTATGACATACTTGTCCATGTAAGATCTAGTTGGAAAACCTGTTCCTATGGAAACTGCTGTTTTGAAACAGGCTGGCACCAACTTCAAAACAATATTATCAAATGTACAATAGTTGGGACATCTTTAAATGGAGACACACTCTAATGATTCAGACAACCCCAAAGAAAGTGCAAAACTAAGAACAAAATGATTCTCATGCTACCCTTGGACCAAGTAGAGAGTACAGTACCAATTAAGAAAAACATAAAATAATTTTGCCTCAATACATATAGGAAATCAAGATAGAAAACAGGTTAAACTTTGAAACTTTAGCTTCAGTAGTTGCACTTTGAAAATGCAAGACATTTATGATTGAATTAGCAGAAGCAGGTAGAAAATTATAGATTAAATTATTATTATTATTAATTTTTTTGTCATTTACACATACATTCCAGGCTAAAAACCTCTCCTGAAATCCTTCATCAAAAATCCTTGCTACTGAAAACACAGCTTTTAAACTATATTTTATGATCATGGTATTTATTAGCCTATTATCCATTCCTAGTTTGTTTCCTTTGTCCCACTGTTGATTCATTTTGACACCAAGAGAAATAAAGCACAATGGAAGTGCCGAGTTAGACTGCTCACAAAGAATTTGGTTAATCAGTTTACTAAGGCAGAAATCATTCTATAGCCTAGACTGAGATTTTTTTTTTCCTTTTGTTTGTTGGAAGACACTCATTTCCCTCTGCTGCATTTAGAAGCAAATTTCACTAGTTGCCATGGCAATATTTTTGAAGTCAGTATCTCTCTAATGTTCTGTCATGACCTATTATAATATAGCCTGGATTTGCTCTAGATTTCATTTGTCCATCAGCCATCCCAGAGAACACTGAAAGGGGTGGGGAGAATAGTGAAAGATTTATTTTGTTATTTTACAAAAATAATCCTAGTTTTATTTAGGGTTGTATGGGTGGTATGAAGAGTGAATGTGTTTCAAAAAAATCAACTTCTTTAGAGAGCAAAACATTCCAAATTTTGACTGATGTTAATTAAATCTGTAGGCATTAACATACTTATGTCATGGGTTTGTGCTTTATAAACTGAAGACTAACTGGAATATATATGTACACTTGAGTAAAACTCAGGGATATCCAATTTGAAGATGAAATGCAAGGGTTCCTGCTGTGGGGTTTAAGTTTC
The DNA here is from genome assembly GCF_037893015.1 of Macrotis lagotis. Lineage (NCBI taxonomy): Eukaryota > Metazoa > Chordata > Mammalia > Peramelemorphia > Peramelidae > Macrotis > Macrotis lagotis. The sequence goes on along the minus strand of NC_133658.1, from coordinate 226,420,997 downwards.
TGAAAGAGAAAAAAAGGAAGAAAAAGCCTAGTTTGTTCACTCCAGGGTCTGATACATGATTTGTATGTCTTGTGATTAGTCATCCTGCTCTAATTTGTACCCTTCTTGTGAGCCACAACAGAAGTGCTGGTCTTCTTAGGAGATAAATGAACTAAAATGGAAGACATTGCCAAGGAAAGGCTTTTACATCTAATGTTGGGGATGTGTAGCCAGGCAACATTAGCATTCAGACCAGATTTTAAGCTTGTGACCTGAATGGCCAAAATGCAATGGTTAGCTTTAGAATTATGATGAAGACAGGGATGTGATTAGAATGATTTTTGATTTTTGACTCAATTCCTACATCAACATCAACCTTAAACATCCCTTAGGGAGTTTACCAGCTCCCATTCCAACTCACAACACTCTAGGTACTTAGGTGATATAGAGGTGATTTAAGATGCCAGTTCTCTATCCTGGTATTTTCTTATCACTTTTCTTTCCTTCCCTACCCAATTTCTTAAACATTTCTCAAATAAAAACTCTTCTCCATTTCTCACAGTCTACTTAATAAAGGCTTTAATTGATACTACTTTATCTCTTATACTCATTTTCATCCTGATCCTCACATTTCATTCTGTACAAATCAATTTTTCTACTATTACTAAAATGAATGAATGAGTGAAAAAATTTGTTAACCTTTTATTTCTTTATGAGAATACAAATGTTAAAAGTAAATAGTATCTTCCCTAAAGGAGCTTGCATTCTAATAGAAGGGAATGCTGGCAAAGAATAATTTTGGTCTAGGAAGACACAAAAAATGAGATAATCTTTTTGATATATTTATTTGATAGATTTGAGTGGAAAAGGTAATGGTTTCAGTTATTCTTTGAGATAGTAGGAAGAATGTTAATTTTGGAACCTAAATACCTGTATTTATTATCTGCGTAACCTCTCTGCTCCTGGATTTCTTCCTCTTTAAATGATGGAAAATGAACAAAGTGAACCATAAGAATCTTTTCAACAATCCTCTGATGTTATGATTTATATGAGAACTATCCCACTAGTGGATTGAATAGTGATTTGGCTTTTTTACCTGTAATGGGAATTACATATAATCCCATTATCTGTAATGGGAATAATGGGAATAATTAGAGGTATCTTTCCTCTTTTCCATCAGTTTTACTGGGGCACAGTTCCTGAGACCTGAGAATTTAGTTTTATGCTTTGTCCTTTTGGCAAGTAGTTCCCTTGATAGAGGGCATCTGAACCAAAGGTTCAATCTTCACACATGTACAGGTTTTTCTTTTCCTGATTATAAGTAATTGCACAGTCATCTTGAAATAAGTTTTTCTAGCTTGGTGGCCACCTTGAGAGGTCAGGAGCATCTGAGTCTTTGTTATATTTGCTCAGGAAGAGATAACCACTGAAAAAATTTCTTGGAGAAGATGACCACCAACAAGTAGATAAAGCCATGATAGTTATTCAGTCTTACCAGAATAATTGTTTGAAAAGTTCAGAACCAAAATGATGATGAAATGTCAGTTCAACAATCATATAAAGTATTTCATATTTTAATATATAAACATCAACCCCCAAGTATGTGGATTAATGTGTCATATTTTAATCATTAATTTGTGTGTTTATGAATCTTTTATGCCTTAAGAACATCACTGGTAGTAGAGAAAACAAATAATTACTTATACTAGATTTATGTTGGATATTGAGTATTTTTCTAGAAAGTATTCTCTTAATTCCTTTTCCAGAAACCAAAGATATGAACCACACTAAATTTTGTTTAAGAGATTGTCCTCAGAGTTCTATTCTGTGGTACAGGTCTAATGAACCAGAGACAAAAAGAGGGCAAAAAAAAGACTGACTCCCATCTTTTGAGGTTAATCTCTCTTTAGGAATAAATCAATTCATCTGAATACAAAATTAGGGTACCTAGGCAGAAGAGTGTGGGCTTTACAGATAGAAGGGAAACAAATATTTTGTCCTGATGTAAGGATTGTAGAAGAGGACTCATAGTAAAACAACATGACAATTGAAAGGGTCAAAATGAGAAAACAAATGTTTATTTTTAGTTTCAAAGAAATGCCTCCAGTGACCCAGGCAGTTATGCTGCCCTGAGGCAGAGAAGAAATAAAAGAAAATTACCTTCCCCTAATTAGGTAGAAGTCAGAAGTAGAGACATTTTGTGGAGATGCCTAAAGAAATGTTTCATAGCAACTAAATGTTTACTTCCCAGGAGTGAGGCCAATCAAAGATTATGGTGAAAAGTACTGCATTTATGGTTCAGATCATATGTGAAAGAGTTAATTCTTGGGAGATGTCCCAGACCTGTAGACTTTTTTTTTCTAAAAGAAAATTCACCTAAAGTAAGAACAACAAAACAAAGAACGTGATCAGAAAATAACAAAACATGAAGAGTGTCATTTGCAGTTTGGGAGGTAGTTTATATGACAAAGTGGATAGAACAATGGGCCTTGAGTCAGAAAGATATGAGTTCAAATTCTATCTCTGATTTTTTATAGCTTAGAGACCCTGAATTAGTCATCTAACTATAAAATGGATATAAATAGTACTTATCTCTCCAGGGTTTTTATGAGGATCAAATGAGATATTGATTGTAAAGGGTTTAGGATAGTGCCTGGAGTATAAATTGTAACATGCACTATGCTAACTAAGTTTTGGGAATCGAGGACAAGCAGAAAACTTTTCCTTGCCCTCAAGGAACTTGCATTCTAATGGGGGAAGATGATACATAAAACCTTTAGACCATGGTTTCCTCAAATGTAAGATGGGGGAATTTAATTAGATACCCTTTAAAATTGTTTGTAGCTCTACATCTCTGAACTGTTCTGTCCTAACAGGAATGAACGATGGTTAAGGAGGTGGTGCTTAGTGACTGATGGTGGAGAGTTAACTGGGAAAAGAAAAATACATTTGTTTATTGTCTACTGTGTTGATTAGTGCCATATGCAAACGACGTCCCCTAAATAAACTAGCCTTAGCACAATGTCTCTCAACAACATCCTTGGTTACTTTTCAGATAAGGTTAATCTAGTATATTTTTCACTTGCTACTGCATTTTTTTTAAAGATGGAAACTACTAGTACTATCAGACAATATCAGCACAAATATCCTCCCCACCTCTCCTTTCCTTTTTTTTTTTTTTTGTGAGGGTTTCTATAAGGATGCTATTATGCAATCAAGATAATGGTATCTGTACCAACACTTGTTGAGGAATTTTTTTCTCTGTTCTCTTGGATTAGGCTGTAACTTAGAAGTAATTTTTTAAAAAAAATTATGTTTTTATGTAAAGTTCTATTAATAGTTTAAGCACCATGGTTTAGAGCACAACTGTTGAAAAATGGAAGCGTATCATAATGATATGAAACACTCTTAAAGTTAGTATAATGATAAAATTTGTTGCACTCTTGTGGTACATTTGAATAGCCACCATAGCCAACTAGTGATTGATGAACTAATTGTCAGTGAGCTTTTAACCAGCAATGGGAGTTTTGGAAGGATTATGTATTATTAGTGATAGTGATGAAATGGAAGGTATCTGGCCTAATGCTGGGCACTCTTTATATTGTTCAGGTTCATTTATTTCCTGTGATGAACTCACAATTCTGACAATTCTGACCTGAGAATGCAGGCATAAAAAGAAAATAAATCTCTAGAGTAAAATTTCTATTTTTAGGAGATAAGAAAGTAAGAGGTAGTTAAGATTCTTTGCAGACTATTTGGATTTGGGACATGGAAGCTTATCAGATAGGTCAAATGCTGATTAACTTGGACTTATAATGTCAGAGAGGTTAGGATAGTGAGAACAAGAAATTTCTCCTCAAGTACCCGTCTTGGGGTAGGATGACGTTTTGGGAGACATCCAGTCCTTTTTTGGAGAGTTTGCTCTTTGGTACTATTTTGGAGTCTTGTATTGGAGAAGTATTCGGGGTCTTGTGTGTGGTTGTAGGATGAACTCTTACTTGGTACTTTGCCAATGTGTAATTGAATATCTAGCCTGACCAACTAGTGATTGCATGGCCAGGGTCAAAGTAAAGGTCAAGAGGAAATATTTTAACAATGCATAGGTTACAAAGATCAGTTGCCAATTTGTTAGATTGCAGGATTTTAACAGTGCAAAATATTACAAAATTTGTTTCAGATTACAACATTTCTCTGTGCCCTTAATTTTCTGCATCATTTGCACAGTCACTTGAATAAAATAAATAGAGATAGTACTTAGCATTGGAAATACATTGTGTGAGCCACTAGAAACTGTGAAATATTTCCAGATTGTCAAAGAAAGAGCTAGAGAATCAGACACTCAGGTAATAGTTCTGAAATCTACTCTCAAAAAAGAGGCAGCATGATGCAATGAAAAGATGATTGAATTCAAAATCAGAGGACTTGTGTTCAAATCTTGGTTCTGCAACATAGAACCTATATAACCCTAAGCAAATCACTTCAACATTATGAAATGCAGATTTCCTCTTCTGTAAAATGATCAGGTCTAACTGATATTTATGGGTCTTTTCAGTACTAAATCTAAACTCCATAATCTCAGAAGAGTTGATGAATTAAGGAATTTAAGACACAACAGCTAGTTGAACTCATGGCATTGGAAAGGTAATGAGGACATTAGATTTAAAGATGAAAATAATGCAGGCAATAGAAATACTGGAGGTTTTCAGCCAGTAACCAGGCTGACAAAGATTGTTTTAAGGTGAAGAAATTAGTGGCAGCTAGGTGACATAGTAGATAGAACACAGCCCTAGAGGCAGGAGGACCTGAGTTCAAATTTAACTTTAGACACTTAAAAAATACCTAGATGTGTGACCTTGGGCAAGGCTCTTAACCCCATTGCCTGGCAATTAAAAACAAAAAAAGAAATTATACATATCACTGGATAGTGTCCTTTAATGGAATGCATATAATGTATAATTTGTACATAACTCCAGCAAATTGGTAAAATATTTGATAGAATCCTTTCACCATCTGTAATTTTTCTTTTTCTGCTTCATCATATACATCTTGGGATGCTATGTAGGTACTCTATGTACCTAAGATTTTTATGTTGGTATATTGTTTACCATTTTAATTTCTGAATTAGTGATTACATTGGTACAATGTACATGGAACCTAACTGTGTGTGTGAATGAATGAGCAGTCTGACATTACAAATTGAAACCATCAATGAGTAATTTCAAAAACTGAAAATTTTACTTTGAGGGGGAATATAAAGGGGACCAGGGTTTTACTGTAATTATTGGACTTCCAGGAGAAGATCCATTGCTTAATACCTTGTTCTGTTTTGTTTCTTCTTGAGGTTTACAGAATAAATATGAGAATATGTGGAAGACAGGGTATCATGGAAGGTGAAACTATAAAGAATAATGTGTGTGTATATTTATTCACAAACTTCGAAAAAATAAAACTAAACAAAAAATATATATAAAAAGAAATGTAAAGTTTGTACCCTGGGGGTAAAAGTGGAAAGTGAGGTTATACTACTTGTTCCTGAGTCAGGAAAGAGGTAAAAGAAAATTACATTTCCAAAGAGGAATAGGTTAAGGTAAATTACTGCCTGTAGAATCATTCTAAGAGTAATCCAATGAAGTTTTGTCTCCAGTATCTTTGGAATGTGAGTATCCTCCCTTCCCTACCCCCTCCCCATTCCTCCCGCCCCCCAGATGGAAATTTATATTCTCTTTCTTGTCTCTCTCTCAGCAAAGGCATCTCTATGAGGGAATTGTTTTCTTTTGATTTATGATGGATAAAGAAAAAAATTGTTGAAAGTTTAATTTTGTTAGCATGGTTCATTATTTGCTTTCTAGTGATTTGTCTGATTTGCAAATAGAGTTTGCATTAGCTCATAGTTCAAGCCAAGAATATATTGTCCTCTTATTTTAACTCTTAGGTGAGTCAGGGGAGTTCTAGGGCAGAAGTAGAGTTCTCCATTACAAAATGTTATGAGAAAAAACAAACAAGCAAGATGAACTTAATTGAAACATTAGAGAGATTAATTTTATCCAGGCTCAAATTTGTGATATTTGAATATCATTAAAATATATTCTCCATTGACTTTTATTGAAGAAACATGAGTAATCTTTATTTACTGAGAGGATGAGAGTTATCATCGTTAACCTCAGGGCTGTTCTAATGCTTATCGAGAGTAAGCTGTTGCTTCAGTGGAATGATTTGAAAGATAGGCTTATGCAATCATAGTTTAGAAATTGGAACTCTCTCATTTACAGATGAGGAAAGGAAATTAACAGTATCAAGTGATTTGACCAAGGTATTATAGGTAGTTAGATAATGGAAAATCCAAGAGATAGAGTTTCTGGACAATTAATAATCAATTTACTAATTAGACTAGTAAATAATCAATGAATTATTGGTGAGCTGTCTTTCTTGATTACCAAAGATAAATGTTTAAATTTCTTTAGAAAAGTGGGTGCATCTAATAGGTGAAGATCAACCTTGATGGATGAACAATCCAATGAGAGATTAGACTTTCAAAACAGGAGGTGAGCTGAAAACTTCATCTCCTAATGCTGAAAACATGGCTTGATCATGAGAGGCTCAAGTTGAACAAATAAGGCAATCAATCAATAAATATTTATTAAGTATATACTGTGTTAAGACTGGGATACAAAAACATGAAATCTCTAAACTCAAGGAATTTACACTGTAGACAATGTATTTAAGTCACATAATGTTAGCTGTTATTATTTTCATTTTTTTCACTTGAAGTAAGGGATAAATCTCTTCAGCAAAGAACTACATGATCTTTTTCTCAAGAGGACCATGGTCCCTATCAAAATGAAAATACTCCTGAGAATGGTAACACATGGAGTGTTAATCAGCCATTATTTCATTTTTAGGAGCATGTTTTTGGCCCTTTCCTGTTGAGTATGTATTATAAGAGAGGGTATCTTAGAAATGTCAGGTTCCCATGGGAAGGTGAAATGCTTTGAAGGCAAAAGTTTTTTGAAGAATAATTCCCTTATTTTCTTATCAGCACCTTGTCAGTAGAGTCAGAGGCAACATAATGCATTGACATAGGATCATATTTTAAATACTGACTCTATTAGCTAGGGAACTTCAATAAGTCCTTTAGCCTCCATGGTCTTCACTATTCTCATCTTGAAAGAATGAACTCCTAAGGTCTCTTCAGTCTCTAAATCTATGATCTGCTTCTGGGTCCGTGGATGGTGAAATACCTTGCAATTTACAGAGATAGCATACCTGCTGTATAAAACCCAAAATATCATAATCAGAAGTTAGAGATGGTGATATGAAAGTCTTGGTTAGTCTGATAGGGTACTAGACAGCAGAAATCCTATCTGTCATATATTTCATGAGAAACCAAGGATGTATATAAACCTATATATACATAGTTATATACTCTTTGCTTGAATCCCTGTCTAATATATATGCATATGTCTATATGTATGTATATATTTATATTGCTAGATATATAAATATATGCATGTTTTTATAAAACTTTCTATAAATACACACATGTGCACACATGTGCATCTAAATATATATATATATATATATTCATATATACACCATTGTTTATGTATATTCAGGATGGTTCAAGTCAGTGCAGATGTATGCCTTAAACTGAAACTGCACCAATAACTTTGGTGCATATAAACACATATTTTATTTATGTATATATAATATATGTATATGTGTATACATGCATATGTATAAATTTATATAATAGTTTGAAGATTTGTAAAACACCTTATAGTATTATTCTCATTTGGGTCACTTAATAACCCTCTGAGATAGGTGTTATTGTTATCCAGAATATATAAAAGAGGTAACTGAGGTAACTGACAAAGAGATTAAGTGATTTGCTCAGGGTAACTATAAGGAATTGTGGTAGGATTTGAAATCAGTTCTTCCTGACTTCATGTCAAGTATGCCATCTGCCTGTCTACCTATTATCTATCTATCTATCTATCTATCTATCTATCTATCTATCTATCTATCTATCTATCTATTTATCTATCTATCTATTTATCTACCTATCTATCTATCTAGGATTGGGGTAGAAGCAATCAAGAGATCATGTGAAACCCCCAAGCTATTTGTAAGTTGCTGAAAATATGGTTTTCTTGTTTGTTTACTTTTTTTTTTTTGCAAGGCAAGGGATTTCTCCAAGATCACATAGCTAGGTTAATTATTAAGTGTCTGAGGAGGGATTCAAACTCAGGTCCTCCAGACTCCAGGTGAGTGCTCTCTACTGTCCTCTACCTAGCTACCTCAGCTGCTGAAAGTTTTTAAAAGTCCAAAGACTCCTTCATAAGACTTTTGTTCCATCCATCCATTTTTCCTTCCATCCATCTTTTCTTCCATCTATCTTTATTTCCTTCCTCCCTCCCTCCCTTCCCTCCCTCCCTTCTTCCTTCCTTTCTTCTTCTTCTTCTTCTTCTTCTTCTTCTTCTTCTTCTTCTTCTTCTTCTTCTTCTTCTTCTTCTTCTTCTTCTTCTTCTTCATTTTCTTTATACCTACAGTTAGGTAGCATTCCAACAGTCCAACTTTGATTCAATCTTTGAAGTTACAGGCTACTATATAAGTATATTTTCAGGCAAAATGTATTGATCAGTATGGAATTGTATACAGGTTGGAAATGTTGGTATTGCTACTCAAGGAGGCTGTCAGGAAGAACTACAGTGAATCAGAAAAACCTAGTCTTTTAGTTGCAACCAATCCCGTGGAGTACAGACAGTCAAATCTTTAGAAAATACACTCTTGCTGTGGCAAAATTAAAGTTATGAAAATTATCTCTTGCCTGGAAGGGGTACTAGGTAATGAGAACTGAATATAACATTTAAAGATTATCTTGAATTTTATTGTGTGCAAATGCATACTCCAAAATAGGAAGAAAGGAAATTAGCTCTTGCAAGGTAGGACATTTTCTTTTGTGGTGAGCACTTGGAAAAGGGGATCAACCTTCTTTAATTTTCAGAGAGAAAGGAGTTCTTGTTTCTTTAAAGGTGGGGGCAAGAAACTGAATGCCAAATGGCAGTACAAATGTCAGAGCAAAATTGCTTACCTGTGAATTTTATAGTATTTTAATCTTTGAAAATTTCAAGATTCTGAGTTTGAAGTAAAAATAAAATTCTTATCTCTTTAGTTTTGGTTCTTAGCACGAAATTATGACATTTGTTTTGCAAAATTATGGTCTTGTCCTATGCATCTTTTGCTCAGTAGCAGAAATACTATATTGAATATTTGGAAGCTGAAACTGACAATAGATGTGCTAGATGCTTTGGTGATTTTATTTATCTTTCTTCTGTTGGCCTTTGCTGAGTTCCTTCTACCATCCCTTCCCCAAAGATCGAATATTTCATGGATGGGATATAAAATTATGCCTCAATATAATGGTTAACATCTAAATAGAGAATCTATTTGGCAGAACAGATACTTTTCATGGAGAAATTGATATTTAAAAAACAAATTGGGGCAGCTAGGTGGCGTAGTGGATAAAGCACTGGCCCTGGAGTCAGGAGTACCTGGGTTCAAATCCGACCTCAGACAATAATTACCTAGCTGTGTGGCCTTGGGCAAGCCACTTAACCCCGTTTGCCTTGCAAAAACCTAAAAAAAATAAAAAAAAAAACAAATTAAGAGCCTTTGAACCAGTGATACTGAGAAGATTCCAGGCATATATATGTTACTTCTTAATGGGTGAACTAAACCACATTAAGTTCAATTGTAGTTTGTTCTCCTTTGTTCTTTATTTCTCACAAATTAGGATAGATTATGTAACCAAGAGTGCCAAAAACTCTTCCAAATTGAAATTGAGAGACTCAGTCTGAGTCACACTGTGATAATGTGTGTGTTTTAAGTGAGACATCTAAAAAAATAGAAAGGCATTTTAAGGCAGAATCATATTAATGAAGCTTCTGCAAAAAAGTTCTGTGGCTATTACCCAAAACTAAATTGCAGAATATTCAGTTTTATTCTTCCCACATAGTTCCAAGTAGCATAATGACAGATTCCCTTTCCAGGAGTCATGGAAAGGTGACAATGTCTTCCATCTCTCCCTCTAAGATTCTCTGCATGGTTTCAGAAGACTACTGCACAGTTTGAACAGGGGAGGGAAACATCACAGAAACAGAGCCAGTAAAAACAAATGTGCTACTGTACCAAATTCTTTCTCTCTTATCTCTAGGAGAAGGATGTAGGAAGCTAGTTATGAAGCATTGCTTTCTCTCTCTCACCCCAGGATCTCACTGAGCTGTAAATATAACTATTCTAGAGGAAAAGGGGGGAAGGTGTCAAGTACCCTTACCTCTCAGGAAGAAGTGTTGCATTTCTGTGAGTGTATATAAGTTCATGGAGTTTCCTCTTGAAAATTAAGTTTTGTGTCAGGGTAATGAATTCTAGAAAGGACTGGTTGTCTGAAGGAGCTGAAGTACTTAAAATATGTGTGGATATTATGAATTATCATATAAATGCCTACTTCTGGGAAATTGGTTCAGTATTTTAAGGGGTAAGATCTTGAACTCTCTTTAATCTCAAGGAATGGAAAACAAAAAAATAAAAACAAATGAAGAAAAACTGTTCACCCAATCTGTAACTAGGCTAATGCCATTAGGATTTTGCTCTGAGTCTATCTTGATGGGTTATCGCCTCACTCTGGAATAATTTCCTTCCCTTTCAGTAGCTTTGAAAATTTCTGATGCCCTAGGGCCCATTCTTTTTTCTCAGTGGAAGATTATCCTCATGAGCTAACATCACAACTCCAACCTCTGCTACACTGGTCACAAATACAAAATAAAATGCTAGCTATGGCTCTAATATTCACCACCAGCTCCAGTTCTTCCCAAACTATTTATTTTCTGGCCCACCTCACTTAAGTCAATATTTTAGAATGTTCTAAAATCTGAATAAATCATGGCATATAGCCCATTGATTGTTGACAGTTGTGGACAGGAAAGACTCAGAAGAACCCTTGTTGATTAAAAAGGAAAAATAAGGGACAAGAGCCTGAGATGGATACATAGAGTGCCTAGAAATGCTGATGATTATGTAGACCTCAGAGTTTCAAAAATTTTACAAGTAAATTTTTAGAGTTTTAGTTTGGTCTATCTCTACATTTTCCAATAACTACTCTGAGAGAGTTCTGTTCATAACCCTGGCATTCTAGAATTTGGTCATCACTTATATGGTTCTTCCCTTGAACTTTAGACTACATTTTATTTTTTATTCCTGATATCTGTGTAGTGGGAGGATAGAACATGTTTGTTTAATGTCTGCCCTGGTGTAGTTAAAGCTTTGGGGGAGGGGTGAGAAGGCAAGAAGGAAGAACATGACCTAATCCATTATGTTATGAGTAGAAACAAGCAAATGCTGTGAAATTGGGTTATTTGTACTAGTTGATGAGGACACATAATAGATAAAAGTTTGAGAATTACTTCAAGCTTTTTAATTTTTAAAAATAATATCACTATGTTTCCAAGGAACATTTATGTGAGAGAGATAGAGCTATTTTGTTACTTATAAAATGTGTTCAGTTTTCATCCTACCAAAGGAAATTTATTTGTTGATATAAATAATATTATATCAATATTTATTTCATTCTTCATGGTATGTCTTACTCCATTCTTCTTTTCTCTTTCTGCTTTTCTAATACATTTACAATTTCAGTTTCTATGTTGAAATTAGTATTTTGATTCATCCCCCTGCCTTCTCTTTCGGCCTCTCTCAATATAGGAAGTTTTTCTTAATCTGAACCTGATATTTAATCAACTTGGGTAATTACCAATGGGAAATTCCTTTTTTCATGCCATAATGAAAACTTATCTATAACTCATAGATAGTATTGAATGGATTACTGAGAGATTCAGAGACTTGCCCATGGTTGAGTATGAGATTACTTTATATAATTTTATTTTCAACTTTATTTCTCAAATATATGTATATATATATATATATGTATATATACATACCGATATATATATATACATTCATATACATACATAAATTGGTTTTCTATTCTACCTTTGAAGTTGTTATAGCATTTTCCCAAAGTTTTGAACTATCCATAAATGGTTAAACCATACCCATAGTTATACTAACACTGGACAAGATTGATGTTCTCCCGCATTTTAGCTCAATTTTTTTTATCTTATGATGCCTGCTGAATTTAGTCTTTCATGATATTTTAATAGGAACATCGTTGCTCAATTTTATTTTTAAAACCATAGAATTTATAATAGAATATTGAATAATCTTGAAATATGAGATCCATATATAAAGATAAGTGGCACTGTTCAGGACCTGAAGTCAGGAAAAGTCATCTTCAGGAATTCAAATCTAACCTTAGACACTTACTAGGTATACCGACCCTGAGCAAGTCAATTTTGTTTGCCTTAATTTCCTCATTTATAGCATGAGCTGGAGAAGCAAATGGCAAACCACTCTACTATATTTCCAAGAAAACCCAAATGAGGCCACTGAGTTGGACATTGCTGAAAAATTACGTAGACTAGTATAGTTTATTCTTTTATATTTTGTATTTTAGAAAGACAGTGGAGTTAAGTGATTTGCCCAAGGTCACACAACTCAGTATTTAGTATCTGAGGTAGGATTTGAACTCAGGTCCTCTTGACTCCAGGGTTGGTAGTCTATCCATTGTGCCACTTAAATGCCCCAGAATAATGTATTCTCATTGAAATTGTTCTTGAGACTTAAATGATACAGAAAACCAAGACCTGAACCATTGATGTGACTTTTTGGAAACCTAAGGACAGAAGTTCCCTCCAATATCATTGCCTTGCCATGGTAAAGGGGTTTGCATAATTCATTGAATCAATGAGCTATGCTATTCAAGATTATCTGAGAAGCACAGGCCAAAATAGAGAGTTCTGACAAAAGGTATAACCCTCTCCAATTTCTTTATTAAGGAAACCCAGTGAAGAAAAATTATGATAAAATATATGACGCCAGAGGATGAGCCCCTCAGATTGGAAGTGTTCAGCACACCACTGGGGAATAGCAGAGGATAGCTATTAAAAACTCCAACACTAATGAAGTTACTGGGTCTAAAATGAAAGGAAATTCAGCTGAGGATGCATTTGATGAAAGAAAAACTTAATGCTGTAAAGATCAATATTGCATAGAAACATTGAATCCAAGATTTTTGAACCAAAATTAACAAGATATGGTAAAAGAGGAAGTGGAAATGTTAAACATCAACATTTTGTGTGTCAGTGAACTTACATAATTGGAAATGGGTGTATTTAATTCAAGCAATTATTTCAGATTCTGCTATGGGCATGAATTCCTTAAGAGAAATAGATTAGCCATCACAGAAAATGAAATGATGAGAAAAGCATTACTGAGGTATTATCTTAATAATATAGAATTTCTATTCTAATCCAAGATAAACCATTCAACATCATAGTGATACATGTCTATGCTCCAAACACTGATGCCAAAGAGGCCAAATTTGATCAGTTCTATAAAGACCTATATCTTCTAGAAATCATATGCTCCACTCCATAAAAATAAAACAAAGATGTCAATGCATCATAGGGATTTGGAATGCTAAACTAAGAAATCAAAAGATAATAAGAATAAAAGGCAAATTTGGCCTTGTAGTACAAAATGAAGCAGAGCAAAAAAAAAAAAAAATTAATAGAATTTTGTTAAGATAACTCGCTGGTCATAGCAAACAATTTTTTTCAACAATTCAAACGGTAACATGTCACCAAATGGCCAATATTGAAATTATAATGCTAATATATCTTACATTGAAGGTGAAGAAGTTCCATTCAATCAGTAAAAACAATTTCTGGAACTGATTTTGATTCAGATCATGAGCTTCTTCATGCAAAATTCAGACTTAAATTGAAGAAAGTAGAAAAAAAACACAAGACACAAGAAGGACCTAACTATATAATCCCTTATGAATATGAAATAGAAGTGTTGAATTAAGGGAATAAATTTGGAAAATAGAGTACATAAGGAACTATGGACAGAGGTTTACAATGTAGCATAGGAGTAGTAATAAAAAATAGGACAAAGAAAAAGAAGAGTAGCAAAATGGCTATCTGCTGAAGCTTTGCAAATCTCTGAGGAGAGAAGGAAAGCAAAAACGTAACAAAGAAAGAGGAAGCTATGCCCAACTGAATGCAGAATTCCAGAGAATAACACGAAGAGAGATTATTTTCTTAAATGAACAGCTCAAAGAAATAGAGGAAAAAAATAGAATGGGAAGGATAATAGATTTTTCTTTTTTTTTTAACCAATCTTTTTTTTTTTTGCACAGTTTTGAGTTTTACATTTTTCTCTCTCCTTTCCTTCCCTCCTCCGTCCCCCTGCCAGAAAGCACAGACTCTACATTTATAACCATCATAAATAGGTTCATATTGACCAAGTTGTTAAAGAAGAATTAAATCCAAATGGAAGAAAGAAAACATTAGAGAGCTGACAAAACACATGACAACTTTGAAAAATTGAAGATAATAAGCATTGGTTTTCATTTATGCTCGACAGTTCCATTTCTGAGTAGAGATGATATTTTGCATCATAAGTCTTTTAAAATTGTCTTTGACTATTGAACTGCTGAAATGAATAAATCCATCATGGTTGATCATCAACCCATGTTGTTGTTAATGTTTAATGCTCATTTCACTTTGCATCAATTCATGCAAGACTTCCCAGGCTTTTCTGAAATCTTGCCCTTTGTGATTTCTTATAGAACAATAGTGTTTCATTACATACATATACTACAATTTGTTCAGTCACTCCACAAATAATGGATATCTTCTCAATCTTCACCATTACAAAAAGAGCAGCTATGAATATTTTTCTACATGTGGGATTTTTTACTCTCTTTCTTGTTCTCTGCAGGATATAGACCCAGTAGTGGTTTTGCCAGATCAAAGGGAATGCACAGTTTTATTTCCCTTTGGGTATAATTCCAAACTGTTCCCACCTTTCTGGATTAGTTCCCAACTCCAGAAACAATGAATTAGCATCCCATTTTTCCCCATCCCTTTCTTTCCAGTCATATTGACCAATCTGATAGGTATGAGGTAGTATCTCAGAGATGTTTTAATTTGCTTTTCTCTAATCAATAATGATTTAGAGCAATTTTCATATGACTAGAGTTAGCTTTGATTTCTTAGAGAATTGACTTTCCAGATCCTTGAATGATTTTTCAATTTGGAAATTATTTTTTTATAAATTTGACTCAGTTCTCTATATTTTATAAATAAGTCCTTTGTCAGAAACACTAATTGTAAAAAAGTGTTTCCTAACTAACTATATTCTTTTTTTTAAGTTTTTACAAGGCAATGGGATTAAGTGACTTGCCCAAGGCCACACAGCTAGGTAATTATTAAGTGTCTGAGGCCAGATTTAAACTCAGGTACTGCTGACTCCAGGGCCAGTGCTCTATGTACTGTGCCACCTAGCTGCCCCAAACTACATTCCTTTTAATCTTGGTTGCAGTGGTTTTGTTTGTGCAAATACTTTTTAAATTTAATGTAATCAAAATTATCCAGTTTGTTTTTTATAATGTTGTCTATCTCTTCATTGGGCACACACTGCTCCCCTTCCCCTACATCTGACTGGTCAAACTATTTTTGTTCTCCTAATTGGCTTATACTATTACCTTTTATATCTAAAACCTGCACCCATTTCAACCTTATCTGGTACAGAGTGTGAGATGTTGGTCTATACCTAGTTTCTGCCATACTATCTTCCAGTTTGCCCCAGACATTTTTATGGAAGAGTGAGTTCTTATCCCCAAAGCTAAAATCTTTGGCTTTATCGAAGAGAATATCCCTATAGTCTGTTGTTGTTTCTTTTGCACCTAATAAATTCATTTTTTGGAAAGATTTTATTTTGAGTTTTACATTTTTTCCCTTAATCTTGCTATTCTCCCCCCACCCCCCACAGAAAGCAGTATGTTAGTCTTTATATTGTCTTTACATTGTTTCCATGGTATACAGTGATCTAAGTTGAATGTGATGAGAGAAAAATCATATCCTTAAGCAAAAAAATAAAGTATAAGAGATAGCAAAATTACATAATAAGATAAGTTTTTTAAATTAAAATTAACAGTCTTTGGTCCTTGTTCAAAATCTACAATTCTTTCTGTGGATACAGATAGCATTCTCCATTGTAGATATCCCAAAATTGTTCCTGGTTGTTGCACTGATGGAATGAGCAAGTCCTTAAGGTTGATCATCACTCCCATGTTGCTGTTAAGGTGCAGAGTGTTTTTCTGGTTCTGCTCATCTTGCTCAGCATCAGTTCATGTAAGTCCTTCTAGGCTTCCCTGAATTCCCATCTTTCTAATAGAACAATAGTGTTCTGTGACATACATATAACACAGTTTGTTAAGTCATTACACAGCTGAAGAACATTCACTTAATTTCCAATTCTTTGCCATCACATTCAGGGCTACTATGAATATTTTTATTACAAGTGAGGTTTTTACCCTTTTTCATAATCTTTTTAGGGTATAGACCCAGTAGTGTACCTAATGTATTCCAATGATACACTACTTTATTTCTTAGCCAGTATCAAGCAGTTCTTATGATTGTTGTTTTATAATATTATTTTAGATCTAGTATAGATAGGCTGCCTTCCTTTGAATTTTTTTCATTCCTTGATATTTTTGACTTTTTGTTCTTCCATATGAATTATTACTAATTTTTCTAACTCACTAAAGAAAATGTTTGCAAGTTTAATTGGTTGGCACCAAATAAATTATTTAATTTAGTTAGAATTATCATGTTTATTATATTAGTTTCCCTTACAATGAGCAATATTTGTGATATATATATATATATATATATATATATATATATATAGTTGCTGTTATGAGTCTGCTGTGGCACGTAGACTTCAAAATATTTTATGTTATCTGAAGTTATTTTAAACTGAATTTCTCTTTCTAGCTCTTGTTGCTATATTTTGTTAGTAAAATATAGAAATGTTGTGGATTTATATGAATTTATTTGTGTCCTGTGAATACTAAAGATATTAATTGTTTTCAGTAGTTTTGAAGATGATTTTCTAGTGTTCTCTAGGTATACCATCAGATAATCTGCAAAGAGTGAGACTGCTGTTTCTTCATTATGTATTCTAATTCTTTTCTTTTTTTCTCTTATTGCTAAAGTTAGGGCTTTTAATACAATATTGAATAATACTGGTGATAATGAGCATACTTGTTTCACCCTGATCTTACTGGAAAGCTCCTAGCTTATCCTAATTTATGTAATGCTTGTTGATTGTTTTAGATAGATACTGCTTATCGTTTTAAGGAACATTTCATTTATTCCTATGCTCTCTAGTGTTTTAATAGGAATGGGTGCTGTGTTTTGTCAAAAGTTTTTTTTATATAATTTCTGTTATTTTTCTTATTGATAGGGTCACATATACTAATAGTTTTCCTAATATTGAAACAACTCTCCATTACTCATATAAATTTTGCTTGATTATAAATCCTGCTTGATTATAGTGTATTATCCTAGTGATAACTTGCTGTAATCAATTTACTAATATTTTATGTAAATTTTTTACATTCATATTCATTAAGGAAATTGGTATATAATTTCCTTTTTCTGTTTTGTCTCTTCCTTGTTTTGGTATCAGCACCATTTTGTTATGATAGAATGAATTTAACATAACTTCTTCACTTATATTTTCAAGTAACTAATATAGAATTGAAAATTGAATTGTTCTTTGAATATTTGGTAGAATACATTTGTGAATCCATCTGGCACCAGAGATTTTTTGTTAGGGTTTTCATTGATGGTTTGTTCACTATCTTTTTATGAGATGGGATAATTTAGTATTTAATTTCCTCTTAACAGGAAGTTTATATTTTTGTAAATATTCATCCATTTTACTTAGATTGTCATTTTTATTAACATACAATTTGGCAAAAGAGTATTGAATTATTACTTGAATTTCTGCTTCATTGGTGGTGAATTCACCTTTTTCATTTTTCATATCAATAGTTTGGTTTTTAAATCAAATTAATCAAAGGTTTAAAAATTTATTGTTTTTTTCATAAAACCAACTCTTAATGTTATTTATTAGTTCTCTAGTTTTCTTGCTTTTGATTTTATTAATTTCACCTTTATTTTCAGAATTTCTATTTAGATGTTTAATTTGGGATTTTGATTTGCTTTTTCACTAAATTTTTTATTTTCATGATCAGTTCATTGAACTCCTCTTTCTGTATTTTATTCAAGTAAGTATTTGGAGATAATAATATTTCCCTTAACCATTTCTTTGGCTATATCCCATAAGTTATGTTATCTCCTTGTCATTGTCTTGGATAAAATTATTTATTCTTTTTATAATTTTTGCTTGATCTACTCATTCTTTAAAATTAAGATATTTTTTCCAATTAGGCTTAGATCTATCTCTCCACATGGTCTTTTATTGCATGTGATATTTATTTCATCATGATCTAAAAAGGATGTATTCAAGAATTATACCTTTCTGCAGTTGATTATGAGGTTTTTATGCCTTAATACATGGCAAAATTTTTATATAAATGTTTTATATGGTTTCCAATTATATACAATAGTAATTTCAACCTATCATTTTTGTAAGGTTTTGAATTTTAAAATTTTTACTCCCTGCTCCCTTCCCTTCCCCCCATTCCAACAAAAGGCAGTCTGATAATCTTTACATAGTTTTCATGCTATACACTGATCGAATCTAGGAGAAAAATCATATCCTTTAGGAAAAAATAAAATATTACAGACAGCAAAATTATGTGGTACAGAAGAAAACATTTTATTTAAAAAAGTTGTCTTTTTTTAAACTCCACAGTTCTTTCTCTGGATACAGATGGTATTCTCCATTGCAGATGCCATAAAATTGCCCCTGATTATTGCACTGATGGAATGAGCATGTCCATTAAGGTTGATCATCACCTCCATGCAGGTGTTAGTGTATATACTGTTCTTCTGGTTCAGTTCATTGCACTTAGCATCATGCAGGCTTCTCTAAAATTCTGTCCATCCTGGTTTCTAAAAGAACAATAATGTTCCATAAAGTACATATACCACAATTTGTTCAGCCATTTCCCAAATGATGGAAAACTCAATTTCCAATTCTACACCACCATAAATAGAACTACCACGAATGTTTTGGAACAAGTATTGTTTTGACCCTTTTTCATGATCTCTTCAGGGTATAGACCCAGTATAGATATTGCTGGGTCAAAAGGTATTCACAGTTTTATTGCACTTTGGGCATAATTCCAACTTGTTCTCCAGAAAGGTTGATCAGTTCTCACCTCCACCAACAATGTATTAGTGTCCCAGATTTCCCACATCCCTTCCAACATTGATCATTGTCATTTCTGGTCATATTGCTCAATGTAAGATGAGTTAGGTGGTGCCTCAGAGATGCTTTAATTTGTGTTTCTCTAATAAGTAATGATTTAGAGCAATTTTTCATATGATTATGGATATCTGCAATTTCCTCATCTGTAAATTTCCTTTGTATATCCTTTGACAATTTTTCAATTGAGGAATGGCTTGTTTATTTTTTATAATTTTGACTCAGTTCTCTATATAGTTTAGAAATAAGTCCTTTGTCAGAAATGCTAATTATAAAAATTGTTTCCCAATTTACTACATTTCTCTTGATCTTGCTTACAGTGGTTTTATTTGTGCAAAAGATTTTGATTTAATGTAATCAAAATTATCTAGTTTGTTTGTAATGATGTTCTCCATCTCTTCCTTGATCATAAACTGCTTCCCTTTCCATAGATCTGAAAGATAACTATTCTGAGGTCTCCTAGTTTGCTTATAATATTGTCTTTTATGTTTAAATCCTATACTCATTTTGATCTTATCTTGGTACAGGGTGTGAGACATTGGTGTAATCCAAGTTTCTGCTGTACTAACTTCCAATTTTCCCAAGAGTTTTTAATAAAGAGAGATTTCTTATCCTGGAAGCTGGACTCTGGGTTTATCAAACAACAGATTACTATAATCATTTCCTGTTACTGCATCTAGTCTATTCCACTGATCTACCACTGTATTTCTTAGCCAGTACCAGACAGTTTTAATGACTGATATTTCATAATATAATTTTAGATTGTCAAGGCTAAGCCACCTCCTTTTGCAGTTTTTTCCATTAAAACTTTGGATAATCTTAACTTTTTATTTCTCCATGTGAATTTAGTTACAATTATTTTCTATCTCATTAAAGTAATTTTTAGGAAGTTTGATTGGTGAGGCACTAAATAAGTAGTTCAATTTAGGCAGAATTGTTATTTTTATTATATTAGCTCGGCCTATCCATGAGCAGTTTATATTTGCCCAGTTATTTAAATTTGATTTTATTTGTGTGAAAAGTGTTTTATCCTTGTTTTCATAGAGTTTTTTAGTTAGCCTAGGCATATAGATTCCCATGTATTTTATTTATTCATTTATATATTTTTAGTTTTAGTTTTAGTTTTTAGTTTTTGTAAGGCAATGGGGGTTAAGTGACTTGCCGAAGGTCCCACAGGTAATTTTTAAGTGTCTGATGCTGGATCCAAGTATTTTATATTGCCTGAAATTACTTTAAATGGGATTTCTCTTTGCAATTCTTGTTGCTGTATCTTGCTATTAATATATAGAAATGCTAAGGATTTATGTGGATTTATTTTTATAACCTGTGATTTTGCTACAGTTACTAATAGTTTCTAGTAGTGTTTAGATGATTTTTTAAGGGTCCCTAGGTATAGCATCATGTCATCTGCAAACAGTGAGAATTTGTTTCTTCCTTTCCAATTCTGATTCCTTCAATTTCTTTTTCTTCTCTTATTGCTGAAGCTAATATTTCTAATACAATATTGAATGGTAGTTGTAATATCAGGCATCTTTGTTTCTTTCACTCCAATCTCATTGATAATACCTCTAGCTTATCCCCATTGCAAATAATGTTTGTTTATGGTTTCAGATCATTCTAAGGAACAATCCATTTTTTCTTATGTTCTCTAGTGTTTTTTTAGAAGGAATGGGTGCTGTAGTTTATCAGTGAATTTTTCAGCATTTATTGAGATAATGCTAACAGTTTTCCTAATACTGAACCAACCCTGCATTCCTGACATAAATCCTGCTTGATCATAGTGTATTCTCCTAGTGATAACTTGCTGAAATCCATTTGCTAAGATTTTATTTAAGACTTTTCATCCATAGTAATTAGGTCAATTGGTCTATAATTTTCTTTCTCTGTTTTGCCTCTGCCTAGTTTAGGTATCAGCACCATATTGGTTTTAAAGAAAGAGTTAGGCAGAGTTCTGTCCCCTCCTATTTTTCCAAAGAGTTTATATAGCTTTGAAACCTATTATTCCTTAAATGTTTGATAGAATTCACTTGTGAATCCATCTGCCCTAGAGATTTTTTTTCTCAGGGAGTTCAATGATGACTTATTGAATTTCTTTTTCATGAGATAAGGTTATTTAGGTATTTAAGTTCCTTTTCATTTAACTTGGGCATCTTAATTATTTGCAAATATTCATCCATTTAACTTAGATTATCAAATTTATATACATACAGTTAGGCAAAATAACTCCTAATTGTTACTTCAAATTTCTCCTCATTGGTAGTGAGTTAACCTTTTTCATTTATGATACTAGTTGTTTGATTTTCTTCTTTCTTTTTTAATCAAATTAATCAAAGGTTTATCAATTTTATTGTTTTTTCATAAAAACTCTGTTTTATTTATTAGTTCAATAGTTTTCTTGATTTCAATTTTATTAATTTCTCCTTTAATTTTTAGAATTTCTAATTTGGTATTAATTGGGTGTTTTTAATTTGTTCTTTCTCTAATTTGTTTAGTTGCATGCTTAATTTGTTGATTTCTTTTTCTCTGTTATATTCATCTATTGAAGATATAATTTATCACCTAATAACTACCTTGGCTGTATGTATCACATAAGCTTTTGTATGTTGTCTCATTATTGTCATTATTTAGGATGAAATCATTAATTCTTTCTATAATTTGTTGTTTGATTCACTCATTCTTTAAAAATGAGGATATTCAGTTTCCAATTAGTTTTAGGTCTATCTCTCCATAATCTCACATATGATTTTTATTGCATCATGATCTGATAAGGAAGTATTCATTATTTTGGCCTTTCTACATTTCATTATAAAGTTTTTGTGCCCTAGTACATGGTCAATTTCTGTGAAAGCTCTATGTACAGCAGAAAGAAAGTATTTTCCTTTCTGTCCCTATTCAGTTTTCTCCAAAGGTCTATCACATCTACGTTTTCTAACATTCTTTTTAGGTAAATCTCAGAGAGGGAATTTGAGGTCTCCCACTAGTAGAGTTTTGCTGTTTATGTCTTCCTATAATTCATTCAACTTCTTCTCTAAGATTTTGGATGCTATATCACTTGGTACATACCTATTTAGAATTGAAATTGTTTCACTGTCTATAGTACCTTTTAGGAGGATATAGTTTCCTTCCTTATCTCTTTTAATGACATATATTTTTGCAAGTACTTTGTCTGAGATAAAGATTGCTACCATTGCCTTTTTCACTTTGCCTGAAGCAAAATATAATCTGCTCCAACCTTTTACCTTTACTGTATATGGATCTCTTTGCTTTGTTTGACTGAGTTTCTTTTAGGCAACATATTATGTATTCTGGTTTTTCATCCACTCTCCTATTTGCTTAAGTTTTAAGGGAGAGTTCATCCTATTCACATTCAAAGTTTAATTACTAACTCTTTATTGCCTTCCATGCTATCTTCCTTCTATTTGTAATTCCCCCCCCTTTTTTCACTTCATACATATTCCCCAGTATTTTGCTTCTGAATACCACTTCCTTCAGTGTGTTAGCTTCCTTATATCCAACCCCCTCCCCTTTCTTTTTCCTTTCCTTTGCCCCTTCTTCCTTCCCTTCCTTCTGGTAGTTCCTCTTTTCGTCCCCCTTCCCCCTTCCCCCTTTCCCCTTTTAATACTGTAGAGGTAAAATAAATTTCTTAGCTTATTGAGTGTGTATATGTTAATCCTTCTTTGAGTAAAATCTGATGAGATTAAGATTCAGGCAGTTCTGACCCCACTCCCTTCTTCCCCTCTATTACAGTAAGAAATATTGTTTTCAAATCATTCTACCAGATTCTTGTACAAGTCATAAGTGTCCATTACTTCTGGCTAATTAAATTTTCTCTATTAGTGTTTCATTTCTCAAGAGTTATATAGCCAGTTTCATCTTATTGGATAGTGCTTTGTTTCTTTTCCCCTTTTTACCTTTTCATGTGTTTCTTGAGTCTCCCTGGTTGAAGTCCAAATTCCCAATTTGGCTCTGGTCTTTCTGTCAGCAAAAATTGGAGGTCTCCCATTCCATTAAATGTACATCTTTTCCCCTGGAAGAGAAGGCTCAGTTTTTCCTGGGTAGTGGATTCTTGGCTGTATTCTGAGTTCCCTTGCTCTTTGGAATATTGTATTCCAGGCCCTTCTATCCCTTAATGTAGATGCAGCCAAGTCTTGTGTAATCCTTAACTGTAGCTCCTGGGTATCTAAATTGTTTCTTTCTGACTGCTTGCAGGATTTTCTCTTTTATCTGATAATTTTGGAATTTGTCCATAGTATTCCTTGATGTTTTAATTTTGCAATCCCCTTCAGGAGGGGATCAATATATTCTTTCAATAACCATTTTGCCCTCTGATTCCAGGATATCAAGGCAATTTTCCTTCACTAAATCCTGAAGTAATGATATAGACTTTTTTTTCTCCTCAATTTTTTCCAGAAACCTAGTGATTCTTAAATTGTCTGTCCTCAATTTATTCTCTAGGTCAGTCAGGTATTTTAAATTTTTGTCAATTTTTTTTGTTTTGTTTAACATATTCTTTTTGTCTCACGAAGTTAATAGTTTCCACCAATTCCATTCCTTTTTTTAGAGTAGAATTTTCTTCATTAAATTTTTGCAACTCCTTTTGAAGGTGTTTTCCATTTGCCCAATTTCTGTTTCAAAAGAATTATTTTCTTTTTTCATTTGTCAAATTATATTTTCCAAATATTTATTCTGTTTTTGCAAAATGTTAATTTTCTCTTACAAGCTGTCAATTTTCTCTTGAGTTTCTTTACCCAATTGATTTTTAAACTGCTTCCTGATCTCATCTAAGAAATTTTTCTCACCTGGAGATCAATTCATATACTCCTCAGAAGCACTCTCTCTGAATTAGGATCTTTGTCTTCAAGGTAGCTTTTGATGGAACTCCCTTTCCTCTGCTTTTGTTTGTTTTCCTAGGATCTTGTCTTGGGGTAAGGCTGGTTCACAAACTAGCCTTTGGTGTTGAGATACCTAAAGGCTTTGGTCGCTGGGCTTAGTAGCCAAACCCCTAAGTGGTTCTGTGGAGCCAAAATTTGTTTGAAGGCTTGATTCTTGTCAGTTCTGAGCAGTAACCAGTTATATGCCCTAATTGCTATTTTAAGTATACCAAAAAGTATTTGATACTCAAAGAACATAAATGTGGTACACAAAACAAGATTATGTTATATTACTCACTCTAAGCAAACATATCATTATGTCATGAAAGCAGCCATGTGACCACAGCAGCCAATGTTGCAACATATTCCAAAACCCAACTCATTCTACATTTTCTAACTCTTTTCTTCTACATCCATGGTTTCCAAAAATGGGTGATAAGATAGACCTTGAAATTTATATTTCTATTGGTTCATTGTTTCCCAGCTTCCTATTGGTTTCACCATTCAGGGAAAACCAGTGCACTCATAATATCTTGGGGGAATTTTGAGTGTAACACAAAGTAGAAACAGGTGACAGCCTGTCACCCCCTGTTGTATGGCACTTTTTACCTTTCTTATGTGTTTGTTTACTGAAGTAACAAAAACAAGGGAATTAAAATGTGGTTTTTATAAAAGATAAAATGAATTTTAAGAAATGAATAAAAAATATTGCAAGCATAGTGCTAGCAATTTTTTTTCACCTATGGATAGAATGAATATTACTACTGGAGCTTAGAAAATGCTGTTGCACAGATGAACATTAAAAAAGAGTAAGGAATCTAAATTTGTGATTTCCACACTGGGTGCCCAGGCACCCACCTTAGAGGGAATTCTGATTGCAAATGTCATTTTAACAACCAGTTTGCAGAACTCAACAAAAAATTATCTATCAGTTTTACCAAACCAGTATGATCTGGCTGAATCCCACCATTTCTGAGGAAAAGCCAGGAGAGCTTAAAACAATGCCTGACTTTTCTCCATCATTTTTGACTGGAAGTCAAGGCAAGAGATCTTTCAAGAACATTAGAGATTTCAAGAGAACATTTCAAGCAAAATTGGTCATGATAAAATACTAAACTTATAGAGACTTAAAAAAATTAGAAGAGGTAACAAAAAATTGGCAAGAATAAAGAGTAAAACATAAAAATTTTTACAAGTTTGTTAAACACAATAACATGGTTACTAACCCAGAGCCAGACATCTTGGAGAATAAAGTCAAGTGAAACTTAGTAAGCATTGCTAACAATAAGGCTAATGGAGATGACACAATTCCAGTTGAGCTATTTATAATATTAATAGCTGATGCTTTTAAGTGCTGCTTTCAATATGACAGCAAATTTGGAAAACTCAACAGTGGCCACTATATTAAAAAGATCAATCAGTATCCCAATGACAAAATTGGACAACACCAAATAATGGTCAAATTTCACATCACATCAGGTTTATGCTTAAGATTCTGCAAGCTAGGATCCATCAATGGTGTTTTTTAATGAGTCAGAGAAACTAGAGACGAAATTGCCTGTGTTTGTTGAAAAATTCAGAGGGTTCTAAAGGGGGAAAAAGAGAAAAAAATCTACTTCTGCTTAATTTGACTATATACATATATATATATATATATATATATATAAAACCTTTGATTATGCTTATACACACATCATATATATATATATGTATATGCATGCACACACATACATATATGACTATACAAAGCCTTTGATTATGTCAATGAAATGTGGAAAATCTTCAAAGAGATGGGACTGCCAGATTACCTTTTCTCTTTAGGAACCTTTATTCAGGTCAATAAGCAACAATTAGAACTGAACATAGAGGAAATGATTCATTTAAGATTGAAAAAGGAATAGAAGATGTTGTCACTTTATATATTTAACTGATATGCAGAGTATGTCTTGTGAAATTCTACATTGGATGAATCAAAAACTAGAATTGAGATCACTGGGAGAAATATCAACCTTTTCAGATATGCAGATGATACTATTCTTTTAGTAGAAAACAAACAAGAATTAAGAAGCTCATGATGATGAAGGTGAAAGAGGAAAATATAAAATTTGACTTGAAACAATATAAAAATGTAAGTTTTTGACAACTGTGACTCATCACTTCTTGCTAAAAAGAGGGAGAAGAAACTAATGGACTAAAATCCTAAGATTTTTATATTCTTAGGATGAAAGATCACTGCAGATGGTGACCAGAGCCAAGAAACAAAAAGATGATTGCTAATTGGAAGGAAAACTATGGTAAATCTGGACAGCATAATAAAAGCAAAGATATCATCTTGCCAACAAATAGTCATATATTTAGTTCTATGGTTTTTCTAGCAGTAATGTTTATCATTGAGAGTTGGAATGCAAGGAAAGCTGAGTGCTACAGAATCAAGTATTTCAAATTATATTACTGGAGAAAACTTTTTTAGAATTGGTTAGCAAGGAGATGAAATCAGTCTCTACTTACAGAAATTAATTCAGTTTATTAACTGGGTGATAAAATACTGAAGGTGTAACTTAGAAAGTTTGGCCACATAATGAGAAGTTGGGACTCATTAGAAAAGACCCTGTTGTTGGGAAAGGCAAAAGGAGAGGAGATGGTGAGGATGAACTGGATAGATGATGTCATGGAAATAATGAACATGAGCTTAGGCAGACTTTGAGAGATAGTTGAGAATAGAAGGACCTGGAATGTTTTTGCCTATGGGACCACAAAGACTCTATCTGACTGAATGAACAATAGCAATAATGAGAATAGAATCTAGTCCAAAATATTCAGAATTTTTTTTTTCCTCAGTCACACATTTTTAAGTGGTTGACGGCATGAACAACACTGAAACATTACAATTATGGCTTGCTGAATCAATGCTAAATCCTTGCTGAATATCATTTATATGCTATGACTAAATAAACTTCTTTCTTCTGGTGTTACATGATTTATGAGCATTTCATTTTGTACCAATACCAAACTTAAAGTACCATAACCAACCAGTGTCAGTGTCTTATTTTTATTATACTAAAAAAAGCTTAAATGAATCTGTGAATTCAGCAATGTAGATTTTTTAACAATGCCATCATAAACCTACCCACTTTTGTAAAAATCACCTATTTACACCAATAAAATTCCCATATAATATTTACCAAACCTTCTAGGGGGCTTCCTCATTTTATACTGACATGGGCAGAATGCCATCATCATCATCACCATTATAATTATCAGTTGGACAAAACCTACTCTTTTCTCCTCAAATAAAAGGTCTGTAATGTATTTTTAAAGCTCATAAAAATTTTGATGAGAGATTGGATAATAGAGTTGTTCCATTTTTACATATATATATATATACATATATAATAACAAGTAAATATATTATCTATTGTCAATTTTTTCTAGATAGTCTATTTTTCTGATTGACATATTGATAGTAATGAGTCTTATTAAACTATAATATCTCAATGATTCTGGTCATTCAGGAGACTCAATTAATCACTCATACAGTAAAAAGGGGATGAAAAATTCTTTTTATTCCTATACAATTGAATAATCAATCCATAGTTCATCATTTAATATATCTAGGATAGACACTACACTGAGACAATTAGCCAGTCTCAGAATTAAGTTTTCTATTGATCCAGTTGCATCACATTTAAGAAACTGTTCAATCCATAAACACACACACATATACATACACACATATGCAGATACTTATAAAATCATTCTATACATACTTCTATTTTTTCAATTCTTTCTCTGGATACAAATAATATCCTTCTTCATAGGTCATTTAGTGGTGTGGGAAATAGGTGGGTTCAGAGTCAGTGAGCACATGTTCTTGTTTTTTTTTTTTAATCATTCCTTCCTTTTTTCGATTCTGGATATTTCAGATACTGGAGACAGCTGAAGTTAATTTTGGTACATGATTTCTGTTTTGTATAGATTTGAGAGGTTTGGGAAGCAGAGAAAATCTGTTATAATGTTGCTCATGTGACCCTCAAATCCCCTGTGATATATTGGTTTAAGCTATCCTGGAATGGAAATTTGAATGAAGATTAGTAATTCATATTTGTTATTACCTTAGCTTCAAGGAAGACAATTAAATTTAGTGATTTGAATAAGACTACCTGGTTTGTGGGCCACAGTCAAAGCTTAAACTTTCTTCCTCTTCATCATTTTATATTTTCCTTGAGTATATTTTGAGTTTACTTTTTTATTGTTTTAAGTATTGTCTATTCCTGATGAAATAAAAGATCATTGATGTTTGGGAATATTTAATGTTTGTCATTGTATTCTCAATGCCTAGCATAGTGTAAGGTGAATTATAGTTGCTTACTGACTGCTTGTTGAATGAGTAAATTAATGAATGAATGAATCTAAATCTTTCTCACTTCAAGGCTAGTCTTCTATCCATTATGCTCTTCTATAACATTAAGAAATACATAAAAAAGAAAGTAATAAACTCAGGAAGCAAGTACTAAAATAAGTTCCTATTTTAAATAAATCTTCATAATTTCTGCTAATTGTACATCCCTATTCTTAGATACTTTTTATATTTTTTTACAATAAACAATCTCTGCTGAGGTTTCATTTTTCTCACATGAAAAAATATTGACTTCTTTGCATCATTTTTTATTTCTCAATTAATTAATTCTGAACAGAAAATACCAAGAAATCTGTTTCAATTGTATTCATACAGATTTTTTCTTACTTATAATAACTCCATTCTGAAAGGGAACAGAAACTAGGAAAATTATATACATAAACTAAGACCTTTGATTGAAAATAATGCTTCTTTTTTAATAGAATTTTTTCACATGATTATACACTATGCTTCAGAAGTGAAAATAAAGTGAGCCTTATCTGAATGTGCTACAGTACAATGAAAACAAAATAAAAAAATAATGGGGCCATAAAGGACTCGCTTCACATATAGTTCCTTTTTTATTCCTTTCCAGAAAAAATTAACTTTATTATCTCATTCTTTAAAATTTCTCAAGAGATAGAAGTTCAATGAACTTTACTGGTCAAGTTTAAAAATATGTTGTGATGCTAAAAAGAATTTTAAATATCAATCAAAAGTTGTTCCTAATTTTGGTTCAGTTAATCACTGCCCTGTTACTCTTTAAATCATCCCTTAAATAGTAAGGATCATTCATTTCTGCTTATTCAAGGCTTTGTTCATAATCCAGTACAATACAGCATCATACTGTTGGGTAATTCTGGACAAGAGTACTCTAGATTGCTTTCTCTCAGGAGTGGGGCTGAACAAATAGCCTAAATGGTAAAATTCATGGGAATTAAAAATGTAAAGGGGCAGCTAGGTGGCACAGTGGATATAGCACTTACCCTGGAGTCAGGAGGACCTGAGTTTAAATCCTGCCTCAGACACTTAATACTTGTTTAGCTATGTGACCTTGGGCAAGTCACTTAACCCCATTGAATTGCAAAAATTTAAAAAAATGTCAAAACCCCTCCAATACACTGTTCAAAGTTCAAAGGCAGGTGAAGGAAGTCTTTATGCATAAGATACTATTGGATCTCATAATACTGAACATTTACCAATTACTTTTTTTTCTGGAAGAAAGTAATCATGATTTAAAGGTTAGAACCTTTTTTGTAGTCTTTGAATCTTCGATGTCTTTAATTCTGCTCACACTCACTGTCCAGGGCCCTGTTCGATTTTGTTTACTTCTAATTGACTTGTAGATCATTCAGGTATAGCATTTATTTTGGACTAGATCTACACACATTTTGATACCATAGCCTGATTTACATCTGTTTGAGCTAGGAAGAGTTTTAGTAAAGGCAGCATTTTTGTGATGGTATAGGATTTAAGAATGGTACAGGTAGCTGTATTACTTGCTAACACTGGGTAGAATTGATGCATTGGTTAGAATGGCATAGATAGTGAATTCAGCTAGTTTATCTTTTTCCTCTAACTTCTTTCTTTCTACTCACATATTCTCAATTTTTGAAATAAAAAAATTAATAATTTTGAGTGAGGATAATTTTGTATAATTATATAGAAACAATTCCTATAAAAACATATACTCATCAAAATTAGTCACTTATGTTCTACCCTAAATTACTTTATTCACACATATTTATATACATTTATTTTTTTTTTTTTGGTAGCAGACAACTTGGAATAGGGGAAGAATAAGTGTCCTGCCTTTGACATACACAGACTGTGCAACAACTACACAAATTTCTCTCTCTCTCTCTCTCTCTCTCTCTCTCTCTCTCTCTCTCTCTCTTTTAAAGTTTTTTGCAAGGCAAATGGGGTTAAGTGGCTTGCCCAAGGCCACATAGCTATGTAATTATGAAGTGTCTGAGGCCGGACTTGAACTCAGGGCCTCCTGACTCGAGGGCCAGTGCTCTATCCACTGTGCCAACTAGCTGCTCCCTAGACAAATCTCTTAATCTTTCGGTGACCAAAGACAATGTTATTAAAAAAAAAGAAAAAATGTAAGTTGCAGAACCATTGCCAATGCATTGGTAGAAGGATTTTTCTTATAGGAACTCCCTATATGGGAGAAAGACCAAAACCCCCCAAAAGGACTTGTTTTCCTTTATTTAAAATAATTATATTGGCAGACAACATGGCTTAGTGGAATTGACATTGACTTAATAGTCAGGAAACCCGGGATTTAAGTCCTCCTTGTAGTAGATACTGATCTTGTAATCCTATAAGTTCTCAGTGCTCCATGTAACTCTCTAATTATAAATGGCAGGTTAGTTGCCCATCTACATTGGAAGAGGCAGTTCTCTCATCAATATCTTACTGCACTCATAAAAATTACAAATGTGTCCAAAAGAACATGTATTTATTTATCTGAGTACATTTTTTTTCTCTGAATAGAAGGCAATTTCTTTGAAGACTGGGTACATTTTCATTTCTGTCTTTCCATTTGTTGTGTTGACAAAATATACCATTTTGGTTGACACATTGTAGTTAGTTCATTAATAAATTCCTGGTGGAATAAATTATATTGAAATTTGGTACTAATACAAATACTTCGGAAATATATTATTTCATAGTATCCCTTATTATTTAATTCAACAAATATTTCTCAGTTATTCACTGTGTGAGCTGGTAAAAATGACTTACATATAATGCTTTAGATTATATTTATAGTTGATAAAGTGCTTTTACCTTAATTAGCTCATTTCCCATTCCATACATGCAAGAACTTTGTGAGATACATAGATTTGGGATTATTAGATACACTTTTTTGGAAGATTTGTTCCAAAGATGTTAAACAACCTGTCTAAGGTCACACAGGTAGCCAATGTTGATCTGACTTGAAT
Organism: Macrotis lagotis; assembly: GCF_037893015.1. Classification (NCBI taxonomy): domain Eukaryota; kingdom Metazoa; phylum Chordata; class Mammalia; order Peramelemorphia; family Peramelidae; genus Macrotis; species Macrotis lagotis. The sequence continues at coordinate 226,389,432 of NC_133658.1, read as the reverse complement.
TCACATTCCTGGTTCTCTGATTCTAAAAATCAGTGAAAATTTAAATATGCCACGCAGTCATAACATTACTATAGATTAAAGTCAGGAATCAAGATGAGGGCTTTTAGTTTAAGTATTTCTCACCCTCTATCCCCAAATACTTCCAATCTATCAAAATTAAATGGCAAAAATATCTTTTCAATATGATTTTTAACAAAAACAGGTAATCCCATCTTCTGAACTTCTGAATGGAAATAATATCAGAAACTAAATGCAGTTCATAATTAGGTATTCAGATTCATTAATAACAGAAAAAATTGCATCCATTTCAATAATAGAGAGAAACTAACAGAATTTGAGCTGTACATGATGAAATCTGAAAAAGTCAAACCTCAAAGTTTAAAAATATTAAACAAATTTCCCAAAGTCAGCAATAAACACAGGAGTAGCATAGGAGTTTTTAGCCTTTGTTGGGCCATGAATTCCTCTAGAAGTTTGAGATTTGTTTATGTTTTTAAACATAGACTTGACTTTTATTGCTTAATCTGAATTTGCTATTTTTATTAAATATTATTTCTGATATTTTCATTTTTCAATTTACCATTTCACTTAGATTATTAGTGTGTTTTTCTCTTGCTTTTCTTGCAGGGAAAACTTGCAAGGGAAACAATTTTGAATTGACCAAGAGGTCTCTCTTTTTCCTATTTGAGTTTAAATTAATTTAAATTTCATAAAATGGAAGATGAATTTTACTTTACCACAGCGAATTCACCTCCCCAAGCACATTGCTTAGTCACTAGATAGCATCTTGCCAGACAGAACTAACTCACTGTTATTAATTGGTTGTGTTTATTTGGTTTTAAATTGTTCTGATATACCATAAATGGGTCTTAGATACAATCTATCCAATTCTGTGTTGTAGAATGAAGCCTAAGGTTTCTCATCACTTTTAGGCATAATAAAAGAAAATGTGAATCCCTGTTATAATAATAGTTCACATTAATTGTATAGGCATATCCCATGACATTTTATTCAGTTTATAGTCATAAACAATGGAATTAAAAGAATCCTTCAACATAAATTTATTCCTAACCACTCATTTACAGATGGCCTTAGAGGTTATGGGTAACCCAACACCACACAGATGGGAATTAAGATTCATACCCACAGTTCCTTCTAAAGCACAATAATTTTTCTGTGTTTGGAGACAGGGTTTGGCCCACAGAATATGAAAAGCACATATAATGAAAGATTGTATTCAAAGGAAGGCCTAATATGTTGCAGTTAATGGTCACAAATAAAACTAATACATGTCAACAGATTTCTGTTACATAATTTAGGTTGGATACATTGAAATTCCTTTAAATGAAGGGAAAAACACCTTTCAAATTCAAGCCTTAACATATTGCAAGCTAATAAAAACTCAATTTATGAAAAATTTAATTGTCATGATAAGCATGACAAGTTTATAATATTTCACAGTACAATGAACAATCTCAGGGATTGTATCTTTTCTTGTTTACGACACCAGTTTTTTACTGTTCTACATTACACATTCTCTTCTAGTTTAATGTTTACTGCAGCAAACCTTTTTGAGAAGGTATTGTCAAACTTTAAGCTTGAGGCCCTAAAAAAACTTTGGAGGACACTTGTATTCTCTAATGGGCATGCAACATGCTACTATTATTTGGAGAATTGCTTCCATGCCTGGCAAATATATCCCCCCTCAATTTCTTTAAATTCCCAATTTCCTTCAAAATTCAATCCAAGTTCTGCCTTATATATTAAACCTTTTCTGGATACCAAAGCTAGTAGTAACTCTCACCCCTACTGAAAAAAAAAAGATGAACAGAAATAAAATCATAAACTGATCCTTTATTTCTGTCATATTTATTTTGCATATAATTACACATACTATAATTTCTGATAGAATATATGGTCCTTCTTCTCAGAATAAAAGTTGTCATTTTTATTTTGAAAATATTTTGAAAATGGCTGGAAAGGTGTCTGGAACCTAATATATACTGAATGATTATTACTTTATGTCAATATCATATGGCTAAGACTTAAAGGGAAATAGCAAATTCAGACAACAGGACTTAACCAGGTAGGTGGGGGCTCACAGCTAATTTATTTTAAGTAAATCCATGTTAACAACGTTCCTGTAACCAAGACTGTATATTCACTCAGAGAAAGGTAAAATAGGAAGATGGAAGATTGTCTATCTGCTCTTTAAGAATCTGAAATTTATAGTTTCCCAGCTCTTCTTGTCAGTCTAGTACTTATAATCATAACAACATTTGATCCTCCTTGTTACAGAAATCAAAGATAGTAACTATATATTCCATCTGGTAATAAGATTTACCAACAATTTCTTCAACTTGTCTTCCTGTCTCCAATCTTTTCCCACTTCTGACAAAGTGCTGTCAGGATAATTTTCATAAAGCATTTTTTTCATCATGTCACTATCTTGATAAAATTCTTTTGCCTAAACAATGCTTAGATGCTTAGACTCATCTACCTAATCAATGTGGATACAACCTACTTCCATTTTTATTTATCACCATTGCCCTAAAAGGTCATTGTATACTATATATATATATATATATATATATATATATATATATATATATATATATATATATATATATATATCTTCCATGAAAAAAATGCATACAACCTGTGATTTTGCTGGTATTGCTCTTCCTGGTGTAGGGCATTCTAGCTTTAAAGTAATAATAATAACAGCAGATATTTCCATAGAATTTTAAGGTAATTCTCACCTTGTCATAACTCAAGACCCACATCAAATACCACTTCCAAAATGAAGCCTTCTCCAATGAACTTTGAAAATTTCTCTACAATTTAGAACATTTATATCTATATCTAGATATCTATGTATAATATATACTCATATACATATTTACATACCCATGTACACATATATGTATATATATATATATATATATATACACACATGCCACAAAAATGACACATAGTTTTTTTATATATGTGTTTTTACCTTTATTCTGTAAAAAGATCTGTGTCAGGGATCATGGGTAATACAACTTTTTTAATCCTCCCTTCTACCCTGCCCAAATGTCCCTGGAATCCTGAATATTACCATGCACATAGTTGAATATAATGAATGTATGACAAAGGGATTGAGAAAGAGTTTATGGTAGGGGTAGGCACTAAAGCATTGAATCTGGAATCAAAAGTTCAACTGATAACCTCTGACAATTATAATGTCTATCAGTTATAGTCTGGCTCTTCCTAGCATTGTGACCTTGTGCAAGTCATTAAAAAACTGAATTTCAGTTTCTTCGTTTTGAAAAAGAAAGGATTAAACCAACTGATCTTTAATGTCCTATCTAGCTCAAAAGTTAGTATCCTATAAATCTTTAAATTAATGTCTGAGGAATTAAATAGGATTTCCTTTAGACTGACATGGATACTACTCTGATTTTTTCATTAGAGATCATGACCTGATCACATAATCTCCATTCATTTTTAAAAAAAGAGTTATATATGTATGTACTCACATGCAATCATGTATATGTTTACATATCTGTATTCTTAAACATAACCCTTCATCTATAGGAATATATGCAAATATACATACACATGTATCTATAAACATGCATATAAATATAAATATATACATGCATGCTTATTTGTTTAAAGTTGCATTTTTCAAATAAAATGAACTTTCTTCAAAGTTGTTTGGGAGGAAAAAAGCTAGATTGAACACTCCTAGAAAGAAAGAAAGAAAACTTTTTGAAGAGTAAAATTAAATAGTTTATATTTCTAGGAGCACAGAAAATGAATTTTTCTCTTTTGTGAAAATTGCGTTAGAGAGAAGGTGAGAAAACATACTTTCAAGATTTAGTTAGTTAAATACTAAACAATCTAACTAACAAATTCTAGTACAGTTTATCTATGTTTCTATTCCAAAGATGTGACAGGAAATCCTGAGAATATGTAAGAATGTGAGGTAACCTAAGACAGAGCTTTCTCTTTATGATGTAAATAAATAAGCAAGGCATTACTTTACAGGAAAGGACAGCTAGATGGTGCAATGGATGCAGTGAAGACTCTCTTTAGTTCAAATCTATCCTCAGGTACTTACTGCTATTTCACTCTGAGCAAGTCATCTAGTCCTGTTTGTCACAGTTCTAAAATCTGCAAAAAAAATTTAGAGAAGGAAATGACAAGTCACTTCAATATTTTTGTCAAGAAAATCCCTAGTCAGGGTCACAAAAAGTCAGACATGACTGAAATGACTGAACAACAGAAAAGTAGCAAGGACTAGAAAAGCAAAATTGCAAAAAAAAAGCCCCAAAAGAATCATGACATAATTTTTGCAGAACCTCTCTCATTCCCTGGCCTCCAAAAGCAACCTACTTCTACTGCCTGTCATGCTTGGTACTCCTATCCGAGTTTATAAGCTATAAGCTCTATATATTATATTCTATAAGCTATGGAAGCATTGACATTGTGATGTTCTGTATCACTGAAATAGATATAGTTTTAAGCATTAGTTTTTAGTGTTAACTTGAAATATCTAAATCCTATTTGGTTCGTGGAAGTAAAAGTGATGATAGATTAGTGTGGAGAACAATAGCAAAATACTATGGAAGAAAGAGGGACACAAAAGGTGGTACTAGCTACAACAATTTAATATGGTATATGAAGAAACAGGTATTTAGTAAAAGGAGGGAAAATCAGAAAAGAGATTTATTTGCAAAAGTTTCTCATAATTTTAATATAGAAATCTGGAGGACACTTTTCCAATAATTTTGTACAAGTCTATCAGGGTAAGATTAGAGGCTGAAGAAAGTCATTTGCATAGATGGAAAAAAGGTAGGGAAGATAAGATTGGGAAACAAACAACTCCCCCTCCTCCAAAAAAAACCAAAAACAGAAATGAATACGCCAATCTCTAACTCTTTTAGTCACCTCTGGCAAGTCATTTATCCTCTCTTTGGTTACTTATTTTCCCCATCTGTAAAATGAGATGAATGAACTTCAGAAGTCTCTTCCAACTTTAGATCTATTAATTAATTCCTTGTGTCACTCAGATAAGACATCACCTTTACCCTTTGAGGACCAAGTCTATTTGAGAGGGGGGAAAAAGATAATGAAGTAAGAGCTCATGATGAAGTGTTAACTTTACAACAAAGGAGAGGATTTGGTCATCAGGCAAACAAAGCAAATTTAACACTATGACTATTAATTCAAAAACAAGTTAATCAAAATGGGGAAGTTAAAAAAAACCTATCTCAATGAATAAGTAAGTTCAAAGTAAAGGAAAAGGAGTTTCTTGAGGAAGGGAAAAGCAGTACAACAAATTAAGAACTACAACAAAATAATTAGATATTAAAATGGTTCAGAAGAGCAATCAAAGAATCAAGGATGCAGAGAAATTAGGCTTTTCAAGGAAGAAAGTTAAAAGATCAACATAATACTAATAATACCAGCTAGTCAGTACTAAATCCTTCTTCCATATTGAATATAGATGGAATGCAATCCTTCCCAGGGCTCTCCTATATTTACCCAGGTGGGTGACTTTTAATCTCTGATCTCTCATTCTTCTCTTTCTTATCCATTTCTATCTCTTGATTTGATCAATTCTATCTTGTTATTAAAAATAGCTGATTTTATAACTTTGGTACAATATAATGACCCTTGGACTTACGTTCCCAGATATTTATTAGCTGAATGACTTTAGATAAATCACTTATTTATTCTCTTTGCTTCATTTTCATCAACTACAATAAAATGGGGAAAATCTTGGCACCTATTTCATAAGCTGTAAAAAACATCCTAGTCGTATGATTAATAAATTCCTGTTTCCCTCTTTTCTTCCTTTCATCACCAAGGAAATCCTTGAAGATTTGAATCCAATTAGAAACTTTAGCTTGAACCTTATACTCTGAGATGATGATGATAAGATTTCTATGAGTGGCTCTTTTTGATATCTCCCTTCTTTGTCATCTCCCAGTCCCTCTTTCATTGTCTCCTTTCAACGTACTCATTTTTTCTTTCACTTTTTCTCTTTATGCACTGTTTTTTTTTTTTTTTTTTTTTTGGTATGTTCCTCCCCAGTACTTTCCAGCTGGCCCATTTAGTTCCAGGAGGTTTGGGCAGCAGTAGATACTTGCTTCCCACTGCTGCTGCTACTTCTCAGCTCTTGTTTTCCCCATTCCTACCTCTCAAATGGTCTTAAAGATTAAACATGTTTTCTTTAAAGATCCTCCTCTTCCCTACTATTTAAATTTAACTTCCATCTAAAAGGTTTTGTTTCAGAAATTTTCCACAGAGAAAAGAGGCAATAATTGCCCCGCTGAACTACAAATTCTAGGATGTCAGTTTTCAAATACTTGTTTCATTTGCATTCAATATGAGACCTTGGAAAAATCACTTAAGCCCCCGTTCCAGTGAAATCTCAAAGCTTCAGAATAACTTTTTTTTTGCTGATTCATATTGCTAGAGGGAGTTTCCTAAACTGGATTCAATAAAAAAAACCCAGAAAATATTTGAGTAACTAGTAAAATGGAGAAGACCAAGAGACATTCCCTCAATAGAAAAATATTCAAAGGGTGGGAAAAAAACTTTTCCAAAGAGTAATTAAAAATTATGAACAAGAATATATTCATGTTTCAAAACATGTTTAAAAATGTAGGACTAGACATTTTTGTATTTTATTTTTATTGATATTTTATTTTTCCACATACATGTTATGAAAGATTTTTAACATTCATCCATATGCCTAGTTATATTTTAAAGTTTAAAAATTTCCTTCCAACCCCCCTTCCCACCACCTTTCCCTCAGAGGTTAATAGTCACGTTAATATTCTATATGAACATCTGTTTTAAACATGTTCATAGATTAGTAATTTTTGGTATAAGGAATTAGGATTAAGGGAAAGAAATAGATAAAAAAAATTTTAAAAAATAGTAAATGTTGGGGCAGCTAGGTGGTTCAGTGGATTGGGAACTAGCCCTTGAGTCAGGAGGAACTGAGTTCAAATCTAGTCTCAGACACTTAATAATTACTTAGCTGTGTGTCTTTGGGCAAATCACTTAACCCCACTGCCTTCCAAAAAACAAAAACAAAAACAAAAAAATAAAAAGCGTCTATCAGTTTCTGAAGGGTTTTTTGTTTTATTTTTCTCTCTCTGGATGGGGAATAGAATTGTCCATAGTTAGTCTAATGGGGTTGTCCTAACTCTGAAATGCTTAGAGCAATTGCATCCATCAAGTTTGATCATCTCTTGGTTCTGCTATCTTAGCTCAACATCAGATCCTATAGTTCATTCCATGCTTCTCTAGAGTCAAATCAGTTATGGTTTCTTAAAGAACTATAATATTCTATAATATTAATGTACTATAACTTGTTTATCCATTCTTCAGTTGAGGGTATCCCCCCCCCCACAATTTCCAATTCACTATCACTGCAAAAAGTGCTGCTATGAATATTTTGGAACATGTAGGACTTTTCCAACTTTTTAATAATTTCTTCCAGATATAGACATAGGATTGGAATTGGAATTGCTGAGTCAAAGGGAATGATCAGTTTTATTCTTCTTTGGGCATAGTTCCATATTGCTCTCCAGAATGAATTGGTTCACAGCTCTACCAGTGGTGCATTAATGTCCCAATTCTCCCACAACCTCACCAACAAAGATCATTTTCCCTTTTTGTCATCTTAGTCAATTTGATAGGTGAGAGATGATACCTCAGAGTTGTTTTAATTTGCATTTCTCTAATCAATAATGATTTGGAGCAATTTTTCATATGATTATACATTTATATATTAAATATATATATATATATATATAATATCCTAATCTTAATATTATATATTCATTTCTTTATGTGAAAACTATCTATTTATATCCTTTGACCATTTATCAATTGGGGAATGTCTTACAACCTTATAAATTTGATACAGTTGTCTAAAATATTTTAGAAATGAGACCTTTATCAGAACTCTTAGTTGTGCAGTTTCCTAGCTTTCTGATTTTCTTCTAATTTTGGTAGAATTGATTTGAAAAGTTCAAAAACTTTTAAATTTAATATAGTCAAAATCATTCATTCATTTTGCAGTTTATAATGTACTCTATTCTTGTTTGGTCATAAATTTGTCCCATTTCCATAGATCTGACAGATAAAGAATTTCTTGGTCTATTAATTTATTTCTAAATCCTGTAACCATTTTGACTGTATTTTGGTATATGCCTATGTCTAGTTTTTCCCATACTATATTCAAGTTTTCCCATCAATTTTTGTCAAATAGTGAGTTCATATCCCAGAAGCTAATGGCTTTGGCTTTGTCAAACAGTAGATTACTGTAGTCATTTACCACTGATCCAATACACCAATCCATTACTATTTTTTTAACCAGTACCAGGCAGTTTTGAAGAATGGCACTTTAGAGTATAGTTTTAGATCTGGTAGAGCTAGGCCACCTTTCTATACATTTTTTTTTTCCATCAGTTCCCTTGCCATTCTTGACCTTTTGTTGCTCCAGATGAATTTTGTTACTATTTTATCTGTCTTGGTAAAGTTACTAATTTGATTAATATGGCACTGAATAAGTAGTTTAATTTGGGAGCATTGTCATTTTCATTATGCAATTGACATTTTCGTAATCATTTAAATCTGACTTTATTTGGGTGATAATTGCTTTATAACTGTGCTATACAGATTCTGTGTTTGGCTTGGGAGGTAGATTTAATTTAATTAATTAAGTATTTAATATTGTATACATTTTCTTTAAATGGAATTTCTTTTTCAATCTCTTGGACTTGTATTTTGTTATTCATATATAGAAATGCTGATGATTTATGTGGGTTAATTTTTATCCTTCTATGTTGCTGAATTTGTTAATTGTTTCAAGGAGTTTTTAAGATGATTTTCTCACGTTCTCTAAGTATACCATCATATCATCTGCAAAGAGTGAGTTTTGTTTCCTCATTGCCAATTCTGTTTCCTTCAATTTCTTTTTCTTCTCATTGCTAAAGCTAACATTTCTAATGCTATATTGAATAGTAATGATGATAACAGGCATCCCTGTTTCACCCTTCATCTTATTGGAAATGCTCCAAGTTTATCCCCATTTCATATAATATTTGTTGATGGTTTTAGAGACATAACTTATTATTTTAAGGAAAACTGCATTTATTCTTAAACTTTCTAGTTATTTTAATAAGAATGGATATTGCATTTTATCAAAGCCTTTTTCAACCTCTATTGAGATAATGATGTGATTTCTGTTGGTTTTGCTATTGATATGTTTAATCATGTTGACTGTTTTCCTAATATCAAACCATCCCAACCCACTTGGTATAAAGCCTACCTGATCATGGTGTATTATCCTTGTATCAATTTGCTGTAATCTCATTGCCAAATTTTTATTTAAGATTTTTGCTTAAATGTTCATTAAGGAGATTTGCTTATAATTTTCTTTGTCTATTTTGGTTCTTCTTCTTCCTGGTTTAGGTATCAGCAGCATATTGGTGTCATAAAAGAAATTTGGTAGAACTCCTTCTTCCCTTATTTTTTCCTTTTAGATTTTTTTTTCAAGGCAGTGGGGTTAAGTGGCTTGGCCAAGGCCACACAGCTAGGTAATTATTAAATGTCTGAGGCTGGATTTGAACTCAGGTACTCCTGACTTCAGGGGTGGTGCTCTATTCACTGCACCATCTAGCCACCCCTCTTCTCTTATTTTTTAAAAATAGTTTATGTAGAAAGAAATTAATTGTCCCTTAAATGTTTGGGGACCTATCCCGAGCCTTTGCCTGGATACATACCTTTCCCCGGTCTTCGGACGCAGGGACCCTCCTTGGGGACGGAGGGCAATAACTGGACAGAGCACCCAGTAGCAGTCTAACAAGCTAGTCTTTATTGCTTACATAGCAGCAAAAATGGGCTCTCTCTTTCCCCAGCCTCATCCGTTTTTAGAGTCCTCAGCTCCTCCCCGGAGCTCCTCCCCATTCCTCATGGGCAGAGCCACTCCTGTTACTGGGGTGTTCCCAGCACCCATGTGGGTGGGTTCACACCCCCCCCCAGGGGTCTCCTAGCCCATAGGTGGCCAAGGTCCAGAGCTGGGTCCTTGACACTTAAAAATTTGATACAATTTACTTGTAAATCCATCTGGAATTGGAGACTTATTCTTAGGGAGGTTATTGATGGTTTCTTCAATTTCTTTTTCTGAAATGGGGTTACTTAAATATATTATTTCTTCTTCTGTTAATCTTGGCAGTCTGTATTTTTGTAAATATGCATCCATTTCATTATGGTTATACAATTCATTGGCATTCACTTTGGCAAAATAGTTCTGAATTCTCTCTTTAAGTTCCTCCTCATTGGTGGTTAGTGCACTCTTTTTCAGTTTTGATACCAGTAAATTTGGTTTTCTCTTTCTTTTTTAAAATCAGTTTAAACAAAGATATATCTATTTTACTTTTCATAAAACCAACTCTTAATTTTATTTATTATATTGTTTTCTTACTTTCAATTTGATTAATCTTTTCCTTGATTTTCAGAATTTCTAATTTGATATTTAATTGGGGATCTTTAAATTTTTTTTTCAAGATTTTTTAAAGCTTGTCCAATTTATTGATCCCTTTCTCTATTTTGTTCACATAAGCATTAAGACCTATAATGTTTGCCCTCAAAGCTGTCTTGACCGCCTCCCATAAATTTTGGAATGATGTCTCATTATTATCATTTTCTTGGATATAAATATTGAATATTGATTTTGGTCCACTCATTGTTTAAAATTTAGCCATTTAGTTTCTAATTAGTTTTTAACTTATCTTTCCATAATCCTTTATTATGTGTAATTTTTAATTGCATCATCTGCCTTTCTGCATTTAGTTAAAAGGTTTTTATGTCCTAGGACATGGGCACTTTTGGTATAATTGTCATGACCTGCTGAGAAAAAGGTATATTTTTTTCTATCCCCATTAAGGTTTCTTCAAAGGTCTACCATATCTAAATTTTCTAAGATTTCATTCATTTTCTTAAACTTTCTTCTTGTTTATTCTGTGGTTGGAACTATTTAGGTCCCTCATTATTAAAGTTTTGCTATGTATGTCTCCTTGTAATTCATCCATCTTTTCCTCTAGGAAATTGGACATTATCTGAGATCAGACTCATTACCCCTGATTTTTTTACTTCATCTGAAGCATAATATATTTTACTTCATCCTTTTACTTTTACCCTGTATGTATCTCTCTGCAGCAAATGAATTTTTTATAAACAGCTATTGTAGGATTCTAGTTTTTACTTCACTGTGCTATCCATTTCTGTTTTATAGGACATTTCATCCCATTCATATTCATGATTAAGATTACCAGTTTCCCTTCTTACTATCTTTCCCCATTCAGATCTATCTTTTTACTTTCAACTTATTTCTCCTTACCAGAAGTTTGCTCCCTTTCCCCTTTAACTTTTCTTTTAATGTTTAGCTTTCAGTTTATTTTCATTTATACTTTCACCTTACATTTTCTCTTCTTTCCTTATCTTTTCCTTCCACTGCCACCACACCCTTCCCTGTAGAATAGGAAGGATTTTTATACTCAGGTGGGAATGTATCTTATTCTCTCTCAGGGCCAAAAGTATTGACTAGCATTTCCTCAATGTTCACACCATCCCTTCTTTCCCTCTAAAATTATAAATCTTTGTGCCTCTTTACATAATGCTATTTATCTTTCAAGAACTGTTAATCAGTTATCATCAATAACAGCTTGATTGATTGATAAGCTCAAGGTATTATCAAAATGCAATCACAAATTGATTGATTGATTATTTGATAAGCAACATTGCCTCAAAGTCACTAAATGCACTCCTTTCTTCCTTCTCCTTAAAAGGAAGTCTTGAATTATATCAAATTATAAACATTTATTACCTCACCCCCTTTTCAAGTTCCCTACAAGGACCCACAATCCTCATGAGCCAAAGAATCATCCAAAGCCAAATCATTTCATGGGCTATTTGTACCTCTCCCTCCAAGCATATTTTCTCCCACTCTTCCACCCTCATCCCCACTGAGGGTATTTAATCCTTTGTTAAGTAAAATATGGATTAAGTCCAACCCTGATTTAATTAACTATAAGAATCTCAAAGAGGTCTGTCTAAGTACTGGGATACTCTTAATGTGTCACTTACCAAACTTTACAATTGATTGCAATTTATAGAAGAAACTGACTCAGGACTGCTCAGCCTATGATGCTCTTTTCAGAGAAAGTGCTAATCTTTGTGATCACAGAAGAAAAAGAGTTAGTCAAAGTAAACTGAGACACTTACACTTAGAGGAAACACTCCTGTTTTTCATCAGGGCTATTTGTCTCAAACACAGTGATGTCATCTTGGACATTTTCAATGGAGAGACAAGATTTAAATATACTCATATTCTTTAAGTGCAATTTTTTCAATTATATCTGACCCTTTAATTATCCTAGGAGAAGTACAATTCTCAAGAGTTATAAGTATTATATCTTCTGTTTTAGGGTTGTATACAATTTGATGGTCTTGACTAACATTTGTTTTGTTTTGTCTTATTTGGTTCTTCCCCTTTTCATTTACCTTTTTATGCATTTCTTCAGTTGTTTAAGTGATAATTGAATTCTCTGTTCAGTTTTTGTCTTTTTGTCTGGAAATTTTGGAAGTACTCTATTTCATTGAACATCCATCATTTTCCCCTTGTTAATATATGCTGAAATTTGCTGCATAGTAAGTTCTTGGATGCCATCCCAGGTCTTTTGCTCTCCGATATATAAAATTCCACATCCTTGTGTCCTTCAATGTTGAGGTTGCTAGGTCCTGCATGAGTCTGACTGTGTCTCCTTTGAATTTTAATTGTTTCCTTTTTTCTGCTTGCAGAATTTTCTCCTTTATTTGAGAGTTCTGGAATTTGGCTGTAACAACCCTTGGAGTTTTTATCCTTGGGTCTCTTTCTGTAAGGGTTCTGTGAATTCTTTCAGTGGCTATATTGTTTTCTTGTTCTAGCAGATTTGGACAGTTTTCTCTGATAATTTCCTGAAGGATGCTTTCAAGGTTCTTTTTTTTTCTTTTGATCAAGGCTTTCTGGTACCCAATGTTTTGCAAATTATCTCTCCTGGATCTTTTTTCCAGGTAGTTTTTTTTTACTAAAAGATACTTTATGTTTTCTTCAATTTTTCAGCCTTTTAATTTTGTTTGATGGAATTTTGTGGTCTCATAGATTCATTGGTTTCTAATTGTTCAATTCTAACTTTAACGGTTTTCTTCAATTAGCTTTAGTGTTTACTTTTCTAGTTAGTTATTTTTACTTTTAACAGAGTTGATTTCTTTGGTTAATTTTTCATAATTTTTCCTACATGACACTCATTTCCTTTTTCCATTTGTCTTTTTCCCCTCTTCTTTGGTTTTAAAAATGCTTTTAAAGCTTTTCCATGAGCTTTTGGATTTGAATCCAATTCACAGATTCTTTTGAGACTTTGCCCATGGACTAATTTTTTCACTGATTTCTTCTTCCGACATGGCATTGTTATCACCTTTATGTGTAAAGTAGTTTTCTAAAATGAGTGCTCTTTTAGCATTAGCATTTTTGCTCAACTTTCTTGTTTTAGCTCTGCTCCTGGGATATAGGGAGTATAGATCAAAGCTTTTTATGCTGGTGCTGGGGTCTGGCTTCCCATTGGACAAGATGTTTCCTATGAAGTCTAGGCCTTGCCTTTGCAGAGGTTTATTTTCGCCTTTATGTCTAGGTTCTGCCTACACAATGGTTTGTTCCCAACCTAGTCCAGTTTGCCTGTTTTCTCAGTTTCAGACTTTGGGCTTGGAACCCTCCCTGCTAGCTTTCTATCTAGCTTCTGGGACCTATGCTGTTGTCAAGGTTTTGGGACCTGGACTACACTGTGGCTTAAAACCTCCTGCTGGCTTCCCCCTTCTTTACCTCAGTTGACTTTACTTCCCCCTTTTCTCCAAAGAGGCAGATCTTCACTGAAGATCCTCCACAATGTCTGCCATTGAAAACTTCTTTGAATCTCCTTTTCCTGGTGGAATCTATACTTTTAATGTTAGTGCAGAGGCTTCATTTATCTTTGCTAGGGAAAAGTTCTGGAAGCATGTTAGCTTCTTCATGCTGCCATCTTGGCTCCACCCCAGGATTCTTCTTTTTATTTCATTTCCCCATAATTCCATTTTAAATCAAATTTTAAAATGTTTATAAAGTCATCAGTTTCAAATTTTATCTTTCCCTCTCTCCCTCTCCTCTGAGACAGTAAGCAATCCAATATAAGTTCAACCTGTGCAATCATGGAAAAATATTTCCATATTAGTCATTTTGTAGAAATAGACTGGAATAAAAGGTAGGAAAGGAGGTAAGAAGAAAGAGAGTAGAAAGAAAAAACAAAGAAAGGAAAAAAATAAAATTAGAAAAATAGCATTTTTTAGTCTGCATTCAGAGGGTATCAGTTTTTTTTCCTCTCTGGGATATATAGCTTATTTTATCATGAATTCATTGGAACTATCTTGGATTATTGCATTGCTGAGAATAACTAAATCATTCACAATTCATCATAAAAGAATATGGTATTGTGAAACATTCACTTTGCATCAGTTGATGTAAGTATTTCTACCCTATTCTGAAATCATCCTGCTTTTCATTTCTTTTAGCTCAATAATATTTCATAGTAATCATGCGCAACAACTTATTTAAGTGTCTCCTAGTCAATGAGCATCTTCTAGATTTCCAATTCTTAGGCACTACGAAAAAAAATACTGTTCTGAATATTTATGTACAAATAGACCCCTTTCCTTTATTTTGATTTTTTTGCATATGGACCTAGCATTGTTATTCATTCTAAAGTAGGAATTATGTGCATGAGATAAAGAAACTTTAACTGTCTCCACAATTTTGGAACAAAGAAATCCAATAAAAACTCAATGAATTCCTGGTAGAGAGATTAATCTTTACTCATTAATGCACTAACTCCCACCCTAGCAACACACAACCAGGTAGGATTATGTAATTAGAGTTATAGGCTCAAGACAAACCTCAGTTCAACTCTTAATTTTTCCTAGTACTCTGGAAAACAAAGAGACATACGCTTGTCCTGGCATGACAATGTTCTGTGTTGCAAGAAGGCTTAGACAGAGAAATGAGGACAAAAAGTACCTAAGGTAGTTCATATTTACATGGCTAAATGGTAATACACTAAACCTATGAGAAAGAGCCAGCAACCAGCTGGAGCTAATTGTCACTTCAAAAGTCACTAGAAGCAGAGGCAGAAACCAGTGAAGCATGGATGATCCAGATGGGTGGAGTTTGAGATAATGTTTTTTTTTTTTTTGTTTAACCCCAGGGAAACTGCAATTAAAGGGGAAAGAGTAATGAAATGAGAAATAAGAGGAGGGGAAAATCTTAGAGGAAAAAACTCAGTTAAAGTTCTTGATCTTATTCAGATAAGTCAACAAAGAAGATATTCTTAATGGAAGGTATTAGAACCCGCAGATCAGCTAAAAGAATCTAGACATTTATGAATAAATATTACATGGTACCAGAAAAGGCATCGATACCTGATAAAGCAGGGGGACCTGGGGGTTGTCAATGGAGCAAGGGACTAAAGCAAGATGTTTCTGGATGGCTTCAATGGAAGTAAGATTTTGAAAGCAGAATTTTTGACCTCCATATAAGAGATAATTTACAATATAGGAAAACTCCAAAACTTCTTCAGTATACCGTGGGAAGTCCCACCAAATAAACAGAAGAAAGAATAACCAATTAGAAATGCAAATATAAAGAGAAGTAAAGGACAAGTTGGAAGAAGAGAGACAAAAATACATCAAAGGAAAATATGTTTGCTATAAAAGGAAAATATATTGATTGCAAAGTCAGGATGGATGGATATAATTTAATAATTATAGGTATTCCAGAAAACCACATTGTCAAACAACCTGAAAAATACTGCAAGAAAATTGTCTAGAAATCTTAACATCAAAAACGAAGTGCCAACTGTAAATATCCATAGTTTGCTATGGGAACAAGAGAACCTAGAATTCAAATTTTCAGATACATTGTGGTTAAAAGGACCAGTTCTGAAGACCAAAAATAAATTTTGCAAGTGGCCAAGGGAGAAATCTTTAACTATAAAGAAGAAGGAATTTGAATATATTAGAAATTTTCTATATATACCAGAAACTGTAGAAAGATATGGAATAATGTATTTTGAACCAAAGTGACATACCCTAAAACTTGATTTAATGAAAAAGAGATGAACATTCAGCTAGAAAGTAGCATTTAAAACAATCACAGAAAAATACTTGAAGACATTTTGTTTTCAAATAACCTACATAACACAAATTCAAGAAAGGTAAACAAGGACAACAACTACAAAATAATAACAGATCATTAAGAAATTTCTCTTTAAAATTACAAAAGAAGATAAAGGTAAGAGAAGTCAAATAGAAGTGGTAGTAGAGGGTTAGCATGGGGTAACCCTCCCAACATCCCTGGTATATGTATTTTTTTTTTGGTGAATGTAAATTATACAGTAGGAGGATTCATAAAAGGAAGGAGAGGAAAAGATAAAAGGGGATGATATAGGATTGCTATAACAGAGGATAACAATAAATACAAAATAATTCCTTTAATCTCTGAGGAAGAAGAGACTTGATGGGGGGATGGGTGAGGAGTCAAAGAGAGGAACTGAAAAGAGAGAAAAGAAGGAGGAAATTTTATTTTCATATTAGGAGATGGCTCCATAGCAGAAGAGAGATTTTCTATAAATGGTGATGGACACCTTACAATGTGTCTAATTTGGGAAGGATTTTGTGCTTTAAAAGAGCATCCATACTGTCTCAGGACATAAGTAAAAATACCATTTATTACATTACAGGCACTATGCTAAATGATTAATTAATAATTCATTTGATCCTCATATTAATCCTGGGAGGAATGTACTACATCCCCTTTTTATTATTGATAAAAAGGAGAACAGTGGGGACAGCTAGATGACTCAGTGAATAGAACACTGGCCCCTGGAGGCAGGAAGGCCTGATTTCAAATCTGGCCTCAGAGACTTAATAATTACTTAGCTGTGTGACCTTGGGTAAGTCACTGAACCCCATTGCCTTTCAAAAACCTTTAAAAAAGGAGACAGTGATTTACTCAAGATCACACAATTAGTGTCTGAGACCAGATTTGAATTCAGCTTTTCTTTTCTCCAGATCCAGTGTTCTTTGTCTCCTACATTGTCTCAGAAAAAGGGAGATCAGAGCCCTAGGGGGGTAGTTGACTCAAAAGAGTAGGAAGGAATGAACCTTAGGAGAATATTTCAAACATAGAGTAATCATAGATTTATAATGAATTTCACCCTCGGGCGCGCAAGAAAAATCTTACCATCATGTGACATTTTCTCTATCATCTGAAGGAATTATTATCTATTAGTGTTTGGTGCAACAGAATGAAGGGATCAAGGAGGCAAGATCTATGTGGAAATAACATAGAAATTGTTTAGAAGAGGGAGCCCATCAGATGAATGTCTTTTAATTTCATGAGGAATACAATGAATAAAGAAGGACCAAGTAGGTGTCAGGTCATGAATCAAAGAATAAAAGTCTAGACAGAAAGAGACAATAAATAATGAAGAATGTGAGGGGAATGAAATGGATAAAAATTATGCAGAAAAAGTTTAAAATGAATGACCAAAGCAAGTTGAATAAGAATAGATAAAAAGTGATTTCTTTGTCTAAAAGGTAAAAGAGAGGAAGAATTAAATAATCTTTAGAAAAAAAAGATAAAGGAATTTAAGCAAAAGTTTAAAATTAGAAAAAGGGATAGTGCACTTCTGGAGTATCTTGAGAATAAGAAGAGTTGATGGGGAAAAGATTGTCTTAAAGTATCTTAAACTAAAATAAATGAAACAATTAGTACTGATTCTATGAGAGGACAGGCAAAACATAACTTCTGGGAAAAATTCTAATCATTATTAGAAATATAAATCAAACTGAAAACTTTATGAATGGATGAAATAATGACAAAACGAGAAAAACATGATCAATTAGATAAGAAAACAAAATTCCACAATTTACTGCTTACAGGTAAGACACCTAAGAACATAGTCATACACAGATTAAAAACAAGCAGCTGGGGGAAAAATAGTATACATCAAATGAGTTTCCCCACCCCACAAAAAAGTAAGAGTCATAATCACAGTGTCAGACAATGCAAAGAAAGACATTAAAAAAAATTAAAAGGGATAAACAATGAAACAATATTAAGCTGAAAGGAGAGAGTAAAACAATATCAATATTAATCTTTTATACTCTAAATTCCTTAACATCTAAAGTCACAGAGTAAATACAGACACAGACACAGACACAGACACACACACATATGTATATATATATATATATGACATATAATATATAGAGACATTGAATATAATAGTGAGAGGAGATTCCAGTGAACCCTCTCTGTGTTATATATGTTTAACAAAAAGAGAAGTGAAAGGAAAAATATAGCATTGAATACATTTTTCAAGAAACTAGTGCTATAAGAACAATCTATAGAGTCTCCTAAATGGAACTTCTAAAGAATTTCACACCACAAAAATTTGTGAGTCTATGTGAGCATGAATAAGTATATCTCAAAAGCACATGGAATTCTTACAGAGCACAGATGTACTTCATGCAAATCTATAAAGTCAGAAATAGTCATTATATAAAAATTTTGGGATGTAGCAGAACTGTATTTAGGGAGAAATCATATCTCTAAACATATATATATAATATATATGTAAATATATATTATATATATAATCTAGAAAAGAAAACAATTAGTGGATAGAATATGAAGGAACAAACTTGAAAAAAGCAGAAATGATTTAATATTAAAATTAGTAAAAATAGTTAAATTGAAAGAAAAAAACATCTAAGTAGTACCATTAAAATTCTAATTCATTAAAAAGAATAAAATTGCTAAGCAGATAAGCAGCCAAGCAGAAAATCAAATACAAATAGCAAAAGAAGATGGTAAAATTATAGCTAACTAGAAGAAATGAAAAAAATCAGAATATTTTATGCACTGTTTTATGTTTTTTTTAAGAAATCTTGAGGAAAATAAATAAATGAATACCTTCAAAAACATAAAATTTGAAAAATACGAAAAAAACTAAAGAGAGATCTTAAACAATCTAATTTCAGATAAGGAACTAGGGGAGCAGCTAGGTGGTGGCTAGTTGGTGTAATGAATAGAGAGAGCACTGGCCCTAGAGTCAAGAGGACCTGAGTTCAAATTTGGATTCAGACACTTAATTATTGCCTTGCGGGGTTTATTTAAAATGAAGTAACATGCTTTTTTTCTAGGGATTCATAGGAAAATTCTTTCAAATTTTTAAAATTAATTAGTAGCATTACTACTAATTACTACTAATTGTAAAATTAATGAATAGAATTACTACTAATTACTACTAATATTGGTATTAAAAATTGAGAAGTCAAGAGCCCATCAAGATTCTTTTGGGAAAAGTCATTCAGATTATGGGAAATATAGTCCTAATATCTAAATCAAGGAAAAAACCACTTAGTAGGACTATAATCTAATACTATTAATGAATATTCAAAATTTACTTCTGTCAAGCAGATCATTTAAGAAATCATCCAGCACAATCATGTTGAATTTTAACTTGCTATATAAAGATGGGCCAATATTATGAAAATAATAAATGTAATTAATTATATTTAAATCCAATCCTTCAAAATCCCATGATTATCTCAGTAGACTAAACATATGTCTCTGATAAAGGACAATACTCACTCATGCTAAAAAAATACAAAGTTTAATCATGGAAAGATCCTTTAAATATATCAGAAAAGCATGTTTCTTAAACTAAAAACAAGTATCATATGCAATCAAAATACACTAATAATTTCCCAGCAAATACAGGAATAAGTCAATATGTCCATTTTCTTCATTATTCCTATTAATAAATGACTTGATGGTTATGTTTTTACAAGGCAATCAGGGTTAAGTGACCAGCCTAGGGTCACACAGTTAGTAAATGTCAAGAATCTAAGGATTGTTTTGAACTGCCCTTTGGTTTGCTTTTAAAATGAGAGAATCAGGAAATATTCTAATTGAAATAATTAGGAACTTCAACAGTGTTGATAAATTCAAAATAATAAATCAACAACATTTCTACATAATAAAAACAAATCCTAAGAGTCAATAACAGAAAAAGAACTCACAATTCAAATAATTACAAAATGAATAAAATATCTGGATATCAATCTATTAAAGCTCATAAAAGACTTGGGTGGATTCAATGAAGAATACTCTTAAAATCTTATATTGTTGAAAAACTATTTAATACTCATGTGACTGGAACATGCAAATATAATAAAAATGAGAATAACACCAAAGTTAAATTATAATTTAATCCTATGCTAATGAAATTATCAATAGAATAATTTACATAAATTGACAAAAAAGAATACCAACATTCATTTGGAAAAAATAAAAGATGTAGAAAATCAGAAGAAATAGTTTTTAAAAAGAGGGGCAAAGAAGGAAATGGCATTTCCAGACCTAAATCTATATAAAAAAGAAATAGTCCTCAAAATCATTTGGTTTTGATTTAAAAAAGTAGAGAACTAGATCACTCAGATTACCATAGGAAAAGCAGAAACAATGAAATTCAATAAGCCAGTGTTCATTTAATAGAAAACCATAAAGTAATAAGGAAAGAAGTCCCCATTTGATAAGAACTGCTGAGAAAACAGAAAAGCAGTCTGGGAGAAATTTTGCTTAGGCTAACTTCTTACACCATTGTGAAATATATTTTGTGTAACCTGAATATTAAAGATCATGCTATAAAAAAAGAAGCAGATCCAAAGACTGCAGTAGTTCAAAGTAGGAAATATATTCTTAACTAAAGGCTTGAGGCGATTTTGGAAGTTAGACAAAAGTGATTTTGGTTAAATCTAGGATGCTTCTGCACAGACAAAAATAATGCACAAAGAATAGTAAAGTATAGGGGAAATATCTTTGTATACAATAATTTGGATAACGGTTTAGTGACCAAAATCTTTAAGCACTGAGCACACATATGTAAAAGTATATTTATATAGATGTCTTTGTATATATATTTTCAAATTATGTAAATTCATGTACATATATATATGTTTGTGTATGTTCATATGCATATGCATACTTAAATGTTCTTACAAAAAAGCCATTCCCCTTATATATGTAGTCAAAGAATATTAACTTACAGTTTTAGAAAAAAGAATTGAAAACTGTAAACAATCATATGAAAGTATGCTCCAAAACATTAATGATAAGAGAAATGCACATCAATAATGAGAGAATGTAACAATTTGCAAATTGAGCCTGTTGATACAATATATAAATAATTACTGTTGGAAGGATTGTGGGAAGCTAGGCATACTGGTGATTGGTCATAAATTGTATATCATTGCTATCATTTTGCTATTTGGAATTATATGATAAAATGAAATATCCAATACTCTGAACCAGAAATTCTATTACTAAGCTTAAGCCATTGATTGAAAAAAGGAGTCCTTCTATGTAGCAAAAATATTTATAGGTGTACTTATTGTAATAGCAATTGTAAACTGGTTAGATGCCTATTGAACAGAGATTCTTATCCTATAGAACATGAACATTTAAAAAATATACATTTGATAACTATTTCAATATTATCAATTACATTTTTATTCAATTTTCAAAGTATGTTTAGCAGTCCCTTCTCATTGCCCCAAAATACTTCTGCCATCTAAAATGACTTTAGCAAATCACATTATAATGGTAGAAGTAGATCATATATTATTTAAGGTCCCTTTTAGTTTTAAATCTTAACTTTCTTTTATTTTTTCCTCTGTTTAGGTTTAAGTTTTATGAATGTACTAAATACTTCAGTGAAGCAAATTTTCAGTGCAAATTAAAGGAGACTGGTTCCTTGAGCTCCTCAAACATGAGGGAACAACCTCAAATTCCTGCCTTTTAAAATAAACTGAAAGAATCTTAATATAATTTTCTGCTTAAGAAACAAAAGTTTGCACTTATTCCTCAATTATGTCTTGTTTCCTTCATTAGTCCCACCAATTACAGAGTTGATAGCTTCTATGGATTAGAATCTTCTCTACCCAAATCAGCAAAAATTAATGAAGTTCCTTTAGTAGTATGTTATCTCTTAAATTTTGTGCCAGTTTACTAGCCCCTGGATACTTATCTAATTACAAAATAATTATTATTCATTTTGAAACTCCTTTCTTCAATCAAATTGTCCTCTCTAATTTCTAGTGAACCAACCCACTGATAACTTAAAGATTTTTTCTTCAGATAAGGGTCATTACATTGAAGACTAAATGGAGACTTTTCGTTTAAGCATGAAACAAATTTACATGATGCTGAGCATTCACCATATGTTAAACATGTCCTATTAAAAGATGTGTTTTACATAAGGATAACTAAATCAAAGACTATTTTTTCTGTCTTGATGACTGACTGCTTATTTTTTTAACCAAAGAAAAATTCCATAGCTCTAAGGATGTGATAGAATACTTTTAACAAACAAGGAAACACTTCTACATCATTAAATTTACAACACTTAATAGAGATCAATTACACTCCCATAGCATTTCCATTTGATAAGGATTTAGATAGGTTTTTATTCTCTTACTATTTTTTATTATATTTTTGCTTCTTTTCAAGATTTATATTCTGAAAATATGAGACAGCAATGTGTAGTGGATAGAGAAGCCTTCTAAGGTTTAGAAACTCCTGAATTCTAGTTCTGACTTACACACACACACACACACACACACATAAAGACACACACACAGAGAGAGAGAGAGAGAGAGAGAGAGAGAGAGAGAGAGAGAGAGAGGTAATGCCCAGAGAATGTCATAGAACCAGTACTAATATGCATTAAATATGTTCCAATATGCATTGGTAAAGAGAGGTTTCTCTTTGACAATTCCTTGTAATTATGAAACCACAAATCTAGACCAAAAAAGAAAAAAATAACAACTAAAAACCCTCCTAAATACTTAAACAATTATCAATAGATATAGTTAAAGGATTTTACATATAGTCAATTAAAGGTGAATGTACTTATATTTTTTCCTTAATAATTATATCAGACAGGGAGGTTGTCTACATTTTTAAAGTGATATGTTTAGGTACAGGTTAATCATAAAAGGCTTTAATTTGGTTTAATGTCATTCAGTGGACATTTAAAAGTATGCATAGCACTCTACTGAATAGGACCTGGTCATGTGAAGATTAAAAAAAAAGGTTACTTTTATCTCTCTGTGAATGTGAATACTAAAGCTTTTTTTTTTTTTTTGGAAATTGTTAGCCAAGTAGAACATTTTCCTAATTAAGATTATTTTTCTTTAATTAATCAGTCCAAACAATAAACAAGAGAGGGCACTAAAAATGGCATTGAAAAAGATGAGATAGAGTGTGTGAGAGGTAAATTAAGTCTTCCTTGGAAGGAGATATTTGGCGACCATTAGGTATTAAATAAAGGTTTGCTGCCTGGAATAGGGAGGCAATGAGGAAATTGCCTTAATATGTATTGGACAAGCATCACAAGGTGATTAGATACGACTTACTAAAGCTTTTTATTTATTGGAAATTGTATATAGAAGGAAGAATTTTTAAGAAGATGAAAAAGCAAGAAGAGGCCAGGATATGAAGAGATAAAAATTTCAAGTAGAAAGCTTTATGTTTGATCCTAGAAATAAATAGGTAGCCTCTGTAATTTGGTGAGTAGGGGGAAATACATGACTAGGTCTGTGCTTTAAGAACATCACTATAGCAACTGTGAAAGATGAAATGGAATGGGGAGAGGCTTGAGGTTGGAAAGGATAATTAGGAGGCTGTTGTAATAATCCTGAACAAAGGAAATAAGGACCCAAACTAATATGGTGGTGGCTGTATAAGTAGAAAGAAGGGAATATACATATACATATATATATATATATATATATATATATATATATTACATCTTATTTACATTATATGTGTATATGTGCATATATGTATATTTCTATCTCTATCTAGATAAGATACTGTAGAGATAGAAATTATAAGATTTGGCAACTGATTGAATATGTGGACTGAGTGAGAATGAAGCAATCAAGGATAATAACAACTTTATGGGCCTAGTTTCCTAGAAGGATGAAGGTGCCCTTGACAATCACAGAAAAATTTAGAAGAGAGTTGGGTTTGGGGTAGTGTAATGATTGCTTTTTTGGTCATTTTATGTTTGAGATACCTTTGGGATAGACAATTGAGGAAGCATCAACTAATGTCCTTACAACTCTGTTTCTTCTCCTTCATTCCTCAGATGAATTTGTGACAGCTATGAGAATTTCTCTAGACTTTCTGTGTTATTAGACCTCTTCAATGAGGTAGAGTCTTGGAGGTCATGGGAAGGATGAAGGATACATCTGGAGTGGAAAGAAATAAGGTAAAATGGAATTATTAAATATTTTGATTGATTGAATGATGGAGTTTTACAGTTCTAGAACATGGAAGTGGAATGCTAACAAGTGAAAGGGCAAGAAAAAGGGTTTGGCCATCATTTGTATACCTGGAAAAGACAAAGAAATTGAGGATTAAATCATGACAGTAAGGTAGATTAAAGAACAGGGGAATTAAAATGTTTGAATAAATATCTGTAAAATCTGTTAATATAAGAATAACCTGTTTTATAGAGGGAGTCTGTGACTTAGGTACTGATCTCATTGGGAAAACTTGAAGAATGTCCAGTGAGTTGTTGTATTATGGACATTGGAAAAAGGGATAAATTTGGATAGAGAGAACTTCAAAAGAGATGAGAAATTGCTGAGTAAGTGTGGTAAAGGGAGAGCCTAGAATTTGCAGTGGGAGAGTTGAAAGTTTCAGAAAGAATGAGACAATGAATAACCTACTGATTAGATGGCCAGGGGATGTTATGTAGGAATAACTAGTTTTCAGTTATTTTATCTTCTACAGAAGATAAAAAAGAATAGATCAAAGTGGAATAAGTTGAAAAGAAGTTTATTTTAGAGAAGAAATTTGGGAGGCAGTAGAATTAGTGGGCAGATTGTTGGTGAGACATAGTGAAGTACATGAAAATAAAGAAGCAGACAGCAGAAGTAGAATTTTTTTCTTCATTAGTTGAAGTTCAGTTTCCATTGAGTTGAAGAAGCAAAAGGTATATAAAGTGTACATACTGAGGAAAGAATCCAGGGGATTGATTCACGGGTAGGATGAACTTTCTGCTCAAGATGGTAGGTAGTTTGAAGAGTCATGGCATCCTATCCCCCTGACCTGGAGATTAGTGGTCCATGATCATCTGCCCTAGGGACATCCAGAATCTCAGCCATCATGCAAGAAAACTTGCTAGAAATAATCTAAGAAATATAAAAAGAACCAGAAAATAGTTCTTGCCTTGAGAAGCTGAATTGAGAAGACATATAAAGACACAGAAAATATTAAAAGACTAAGGTGTGTCTTGTACATCTTGCATCAGTCAAAATACTAAAGTAATATGTGGAAATGCATTTTTCAAGTATATAGAGTATAAACATATGTACCAATACTATTTTAAGTTTGTATGTCTTGCATAATGTATTCAGTCACCTCTATTCTTTCACTGTAAGGCAGGAAGGAGGAAGAAAAAGTTTAAACCACTTTGATGTATTTTGAGACCCCAGACATTGATAACTCTTTATCTTCTAAAAGAACTGAGTAATGTGGTGAGAGAAGTTGCAGTTGACCTGGCACGGTATATGCCCAGAGCTGCCCACAATGACTTGGTTTGGGATTGCCTGGAGAATGAGAAAGAGCTTTCAAAATGTCACTCAGTTCTGGTGGAAACACAACTAGTGTCCTTCAAAGTGTGAAAGGAAGGTTCCACCTAAAAATGGTTGAATTCATTAAATGTTTCATTTTTGTAGAGTCATTGGTTATTGTTCACCTGAGAGAGAAAAAATGCTGGCACTTGGAAGGCCTTTAAATCATTAAGCTATTCATTTATTCATTCACTAATTTATTCATACTCAGGGTGGTTGGAAGAGATTGGTGGGACCATCCATCCTATACCCCTGTATTATTTAAGACTATAAATTCCATCAGTCTTGCTAAGTTTTTATGTAGACTCTCCTAAAGATAATTGGATAAAGGTTCTTCCCTATTTCTCTGGATAGGATATTGTTGTGGAGTAGCTTTCATAGTTTGTTTCTTTCTGCAGTTAAAGAAAACCTGTAAATCTGTGATTAACAAAAGAACTCTTCCTTTAACTTTCCTACTAGCTGGTCATTAGGTTATTTCTCAGGGAATTTGGACTTAATGGGTTTTTTAAACAATTACATTACAAATCATAAATGATCCACCTCTATCCACTGATCAGGGACATAGACATTAGCTTTTCATTAAATGAGATTGAGTTAGAACTGTGACAACACATGAAATTCATTGGGAAGGTTCTCTGACTCAGACAAATTTTCCCTCAGAGAATTTAGAACTGGAATGAATCTTAGAGAGCATCTAGTCCAATACCTTCATTTGCCAGATCAGGAAACAGACCTAGTGAAGTAAAATAACTTATCTAAAGTCATATAGATACTAAATGATATAATAAGGAATAAAATTCAGGTCATCTGATGTCAAATTCACTATTTCCACAAGATCGTGTTGCTATCCCTTCTCAAGTTCCATTTATTTTCCCATTTCAATCATCCCATCCCATCACTTTTCATCCTTCAGGACTTTTACGGTACTGGTGAAACCAAGTGTGCTGATATACTAATCAAATTAGTACCTACTATGGCATAGCAGACTAGTATGCAAGAAGACTAATCTGCGGCATGTTTCTTCACATAGTTCTCTAGCATGGTTACTTAGATTAATTGGACTTCCATTTGCATAGCTGTGAAATGAGGTAAATTGTTCTCATATTACTCATTCTAAAGGAATGTTCTGAGGAAAATGGTCCCTATTCTAAGGTACTTTATAAATTTGAACTATTGTTGTTTTCATGGCTAATGTGAAGATCTTTAAAAGATAAGTTATGAGGTATTTCAAAGAAATGAATTTTTAAAAGAAATTATGAAAACTCTTTATGGGGGTGGCTACATGGCACAGTGGATAGAGCACTGGGCCTGGAGTCAGGAGGACCTGATTTCAAATCCAGCCTCAGACACTTAATAATTACTTAGCTATATGAGTGGGCAAGCCACTTGACCCCATGGCCTTGCAAAAGTCCAAAAAAAAAAAAAAAAACCCCAAAGCTCCTTATGAAACTTTATCCTACATAGCCTCTACAAACTATTACCTAAGCATCATAGAATGAAAGGTGACAATGAGGAGTATTGCTTATTTAAGCAGTAAATGATAAAAATCACTTATCTAGAAATGCAATGTATAAGGATGTGTATCATTCCACTTAGTGTAACATTCTATTAAGCCATTGTATTCTAAGAGCATTTGTAGATATAATGTAAGCAAATGTCAAATGGACTCAAGTTGAACAAATTTGCTGATTTTAAAAAATTAGATATTTATTTTTGAACATTGACAGTAGTCTAACCATATCATTTGCACCCAGTCATTAATATGAATTTAGTAAATGCCACCTCACAAACTCATCTATTTTTTGAAACAGTGGTATTTGCACTGGAGAAGATGATTAGTAGAGCAACTCAACCTGGCCATATACACACCCACAAAAGTCCATGTAAATTTTACCACAATAGTCTTTAAAAAATAAAAAATTTAGCTGTTTCAACATATCTATCTATAAAGATGTCTGAGTCAAGATTCCAAAGGAAAAAAATCTTTGATAATGTTTTCATAATAATGATAAAAATAAAAACAATACTATAGGAAAAAAAAAGACATGAACAATTTCAGACCCCTGTGCCCATTTTATCATTGTTATTAAATCTATATGAGAATGGTTTATTCATTGAGGGAAATTTCAATGAAAAGAAAAAAGGCATGCTTTCTTCAAATTTTTCCTGTAATAATGTCTTCATTATCATACAACTTTTTGAGAGGCAGCTAGATACCATATTAATTAGAATGATGGACCTAAATCAAGGTAGACCTGAATTCAAATCTAGACCCAGACATTTTCTGACTCTATGACCTTTAAGCAAGTCATTTAATCTCATTTTTCATGTTTCCTTGTAAAATGGGAATCACAGTGGCATCTATTTATCAAAGTTGTGAGAAATAAATGAGATAATATTAATAAAGAACTTAGGACAATGCCTAGCACAAAATAGGTGCCCAATAAATGCTTTCTAAAATAGAGAATCCAAATTTTTTCATGAGTGGCCTGATTTTAGAAAAGCTTGAAAAGAGTTTCATGAACTAATGCTGAGTGAACTGAACAGAACCAAGAGAACATTGTCACATTAACAGCAATGTTGTGAGATGATCCACTATGATCTATATAGGTTCTCTCAGCATTTCAGAGATCAACAACAGCCCTGAGAGATCTGCTATGGGCAATGCCATCCATATTCAGAGAATAAAAGCTATGGAATCTGAGTGCAGAGCAAAGCATACTATGTTCACTCTTTAAAACTTCTTTTATGTTTTTTTCTTTCTCGTGTTTTTTCCCATTTAATTCTAATTACTCTCTTACAACAGGACTAATATGGAAATATAGCAAACATAATGGTACATGTACAACTTTTACCAGATTGTTTGCTGCCAAGAGGAAGGGGGAGAGAGAAGGGAGTGTATAGAAAAATTGTGGAACTCATAAACTTTCCCATGCATGAATATTGAAAAAAATTCTGAGAATACAGGATTTCCTTTCATTATTTATTTAAAATTCAAAAGATGAACTGCTGTGGCCGAAAAATTAAAACAACAAAAGATCATCTAGCATGAAACCCTCTTTGTACTAAGACTGGTCCTCAAGGAACAGACATGCAGCTGTTCGCTGGACACTTAACCAAATGCCAGATAGGAGCTTGCCCTTTGTTGGTCTTGCTTTTGAGAACCTAGGATTATATTCATGCTGTGATATGGCCTTGGAGAAGGGTTTTAATTGAAGGCAATTGTAAATGAGAAGTAACCATGCATAGAGGATAGAGAAATTGTAATGAAGTCATGTACATCTTGACATCAAGGGGGTTGAAGTTCCACAGCTGACATAGATATTTGTTGTGTGATGACTCAGAGAACACCCTTAATTTCATAGTGCTTCTGGTCAACATTATAAGGCTGCAAGTTGCAGAGCAGGTGAGAAAAATGAAATAATAGCAAAAACTGGAATAGTAGAAATTAAATAATATGTTTGAATCAACTCTAAGAGGACTGGAATTTGGCAAGTGCTAAAATGTTCCTTGTTTGATATTTACTATTTTACAATTAATATGTAAAATTTGTTGGCTTTGAATGGTCTGAGAAAATCTAATGAAGTTCTCATTGTCCTTGTGGGATTCTCAGTTTAACAATTGTGTGGAAATATCAAATTTATCTTTGGTTACAAAGTGCTCTTTCAGTCCTAAATATAAGAGAGAGATATATACAAAGTTTTGAAAAAAAAAATTAAAAATGAATTGTATAATTTCTTTAGAAGAAATTATACATTAAAAGTTGAAGCAATTTGTTTTATTCTGAATTTGTGAATGAAACTTTATCAAGGGTCAGCAATGATTACCCATCCTTAGGTCAGGAGAACTGTGTTTGATATGATGATGGTTTTGGGACTTGGACTGTAATGATACGGTTCATTTCTTTGCCCTTGAATCAGCAATTCTACTGCCAGACTTTAAATTTGTACTCTTCACACATCCTCACTGAACTCAGATATTTGCTTTATCTGGATAAGATAGGTATACTTCTTTCAATTCAGTGAAACTTATATTGATTACTTTCTAAAAAATTGGCAGAATTGAATAATAGCTTAGGAAGGACATTCCAATTTCTAATACAATTTTCTTTTGATTGGCATAGGAGTATCACTGTGATACAATGTGATCTTAAATATCTATATGGCATTGTAAAAACCATGGACACAGAAAATATTTTGCAAGAATAATGTCTACTTTTTGGAGGCAAATGGAAAAAGTAAGGAGATGCTTCTGGGAATTAATTTACCTTTTGTAGAAAACTCATTTACTTCTTCCTGAATATTTTCCCTATGTGGCATAAAGTGTACTATCAAATTCAAGAATGAATGAAAAAATAGTTTTGGGGGCAGTTGGATGGTTCAGTGGATAGAGCACCAGCCGTGCAGTTGGGAGTACCTGAGTTCAAATCCAGTCTCAGACACTTAATAATTACCTAGCAGTGTGGCCTTGGGCAAATCACTTTACCCCATTTGCCTTGCAAAAAATAAACCCAAAAGAGAAAAAATATTTTGGCATTTGTATATTTTTATATTGTTACAGTTCACAATTACTGTTTATAAAAATGGATAGTATTGTCCCTGACCAGCATTTTTGTTCTGGTTTTTTTAAGGCAATGGAGTTAAATGACTTGCCCAAGGTCATAAAGGTAGGCAATTATTAAGTATCTTAGACCAAATTTGAACTCAGATCCTCCTGACTCCAGAGTCAGTTCTCTGTGCACTGCACCACCTAGCTGCCCCTAACCATCACTTTTTTGAATGAAATTTCAATTTAAAAAAAATTTACTGAAAAGAATTCTGAGAATTACTCCTAATCTCTATTTGTTTATTTATCTTTTAACTAAACTGTTCAATTCTGCATTACTAACTTCTTAATGGATTTTTTTCCCCTGCTATATAGTTCAAATGAAACTTGCTCAAATTTTCTAGAAAGCCAGTCCTTCCTCTTATCTTATCTTATCTTATTCATGGTGAACATAAAGGGTACTTGTTAATTGTTTAAAGTCAGTGTGATAAGAGGTGTTCAGGGTAATCAGTCAGTCAATCAATATGCATTTATTAAGTTCCTTCTATATACTAGGAACTGTGCTAACCCTTGGAGATACAAGGACAGATAAAAGCACAGTCCCTGCCTTCAGTGAGCTGACTTTAGAAAGGAAGGAGAGAGAGAAAAATTTGTAAACAACTTTGTATTACTATACATATACATACATGGTCTAAATAGGAATGGATTTCAAAAGGAAAGCTCTGGGTAAAGTGTGACTGGAAAAACCTTCTGAAGAAATTGGTATTTGAGTTGAGTTATGAATGAAATAAGGAAGCCAGAAGAGGAAGAGTAGCATTTCAGACTTGAGGGTCAGTTAGTATAAAGGAATGCAGTCAGGAATGGAGTTCCTTGTTTGAGGAAAAGTAAGAAGACTAAATATCACTTAATTCTTTCCAGGATCCTAGAGTATGTGGGAAGGAGAAAAGTGGAGGAAGCCTGAAAAAGTAGAAAGTTATTGCCAACATTTATGCTGAACCCTGTAATGTTGAACATTTTTTTGTTTGTTTTTGTAAGGCAATGGGGTTAAATGACTTTGCCCAAGGTCACACAGATAGGCAATTATTAGGTGTCTGAGGTTGGATTTGAACTCAGGTAATCTTGAGTCCAGGGCCAGTGCTCTAACTACTATACAACCTAACCTCTGATGTTGAACATTTTTATCAATAACTTTGTTAAAGGAATTTATTAAAAGTATGTTCATTTGATTTTCAGTTGACACCAGACTGGGAGGGGATACTATATGACAACCAGGATACAAAAAAAAAACATTTTAACAAGTTTGAACATTACTATAAATCTACTAAGATAAATTCCAGTAAGGATAAATATAAAGTTTTAAATTTGTTTCAAAAAAACAAAGTGAGTTAGGCAGAGGGTTTTTGGGAAAAGATCTGCAAGTTTTGGTGGATCAAAAGCTCAAATTTAGTCTCCACACTTCTTCAATCCATGAACATTTATGAAATGTCTTCCAGGTATCAAGGTACTGTGCTATATGTATGGAAAGCTCATCTAGGGAGCTATGTTTATTTTTAGTTGTGTTTTTTTTTTCTATTTCAGTCCAGATACGACTGACTTTTTGACTCTGTTTTGGGTCACAAATGGTTTGCCATTTCCTTCTTCAGCTCATTTTACAGATGTTTAAGTAACTTGCCCAATGTCACACATCTAGTAAGTATCTGAGGTTGCATTTGAACTTAAGAAGATGAGTTCTGATTCCAGGCTTAATACTCTTCCCATGATGTCATCTAACTTTTCTACTTTTAGCTTTAGGTATCCCGTTTAAGAAGAACATTGAAGGACTTTGATTCAGAATCATTTCAGGACAAATTGAAGGAAATGAGGATATTTAACCTGGAGAAGAGAAGACTCAGATGATATTGATATATGCATGTCATGTGGAGGAGGGATTATTTATTTTATTTGAGAACAGAAATAATTGGAGGGAGGAATGAAGAGACATATTTGAGCTTCATGTCAGGGATAAAATCCAACAATGAGATCTGTCCAAAAGTGGATTGGACTTTCTTAAAAGGTAGTGTTTTTTTTTTCTTCAAAAGGATTTAAATATATGGTATGTACAGATGAAACAGGAAAGGGAGATGGTTTCCTACTTTATGGAAAGCATAGACCAGAATTTAAGCTTGTGAAAGAGATAATTTGAAAGTCCTGGCCTTACAGCAAGAGAGACAGAAATACAAACACATTAGTTTCAGAAAAGAAGTGATGAAAAATAAATTGGGTTGACAATACGATGAGCAAGGAAGGATCATGATGGACCTCAAAGATAGAATTGACAATTTATAAGGTATTTCTAGTAGTAGGAAAAAGTTGCCAAATATATTACTTCCAATTGACAGAAAAACGTAAGTCAAATGCAAGGGAGGCAATAAAAGTTCTGGAAAGCAATTATCTAAACTAATGAAGTCTTGTTTCCCATGATAGTCTTGCATTTCTTGGGATAATTATCACTCCATAAGTCTCAAATTCTTATCTAGAGTAGACCTCATTTCTTTTTTCTGGGCCTAATAATGGCCCTAATAATGTTTCTGGTTAATTAAAGAGGGACCCAAATTACTTAATTCCCTACCTTGGATGAATGATGGAATGATAGGATCTGACCCAGAACAACTGTGATGAGAATATTGGTTTTAAGTTTGGTTTTAACTGTTGTTGGTTTTTGTTTTTTTGGTAGCTCCTTTGCATGAAGAATCCATTCCTTTTTTTTTTTTTAGATTTTTCAAGGCAATGGGGTTAAGTGGCTTGCTCAACACCACACAACTAGGTAATTATTAAGTGTCTGAGGCTGGATTTGAACACAGGTATTCCTGGCTCCAAGGCCAGTGCTCTATCCACTGTACCACCTAGCCACCCCCTATTTTCAATAATTGTTTACTAAGCACCCTCTAGATGTAAAACATTGTGTCAGATTCTGGAAGAGAAATAAATATAAGAGAGCATTTCTGAACTCAAAAGACTGGCATATTGGCTTTGCCCTATTCCATTTCTGACTGAGTAGTTTGGTGGATCCGTGGTCCTAGGAGTTAACCATGTTAGTCCTAGACTTCTTTGTTGATGTTCACTTGTGCAGTCATGTCTAACTCTACATGACACCATGAACTTTTGCCCATGGAGTTTTCTTGGCAAAGATATTCAAATGGTTTGCCATTTCCTTCTACCATGTGTTCCCATTTTCAATAGATGAAAAACTGAGGCAAGTAAAGGTCAAGGGACTTGCTCAGAGTCATACTGCTAATAAGTGCTTGAGGTAAGGTTTAAAATCAGATCTTCCTGACTCCAGGTTTGGTGATCTATTCTTTGCACCAATTAGCTGCCCCCCCCCCTTCCTGTCCTTCCCACCATTTTCCTTTCTCCCCCACACAACATAGTAACATAATCTACAGACAATAGCATTTAAGGTTTTACTTCGATTTTTTTTTTTTTTGCTTCAGAGTTGTACTTCCTAGTTTTCAAATGGGCAGGCACAGAACAGTTATCTTGGGATTTGTGCTCCTGGGCTTTCATGAGCCTTTACAAAGTGATGAAGGAAATGTCAGTGGTGGTTATTGTTGCTACTAGAGGTTCTATCCAACATCAGTGCTGACACAAATTGACTATGGAGTCAATCTAGATACTGGAGTAGAAACTGAAAACAGTAATGAAAGTAGGGAGACCATGAATCTGAAACTGGCAATTAGTATCCTTGTAGGGCTGATAAGCTGGAGTAGAAAGCACACATCTTTCATCATTCTTCCCCCTCTTTCTCTGGATATAATATGTGATCAGCAGCATCTGTGAACACCCACATTTACCTACAAGCACACAAGCATACATTCATACACTCACATTTACTTAGATTAATCTTTTCCATGAACTATCAATATGAACAATTCAGGAATTACTCCTGCTACTCTGAAGAGCTGTCAGAGCAGGTAGAAGTTTTAGTAGGTGGCTGGAAGGGGATGCCTTTAGAGTAATGTGTGGCAGAATTTTTTTTTTTATTTTTGTTTTTGTTCAATAAACTCTAAGGTCACAATATGTAAATTGTAATCCTTTGCAAGTGGAGGACCTGAAAGAAGAGATTATAGACAGTTGGATGATGGAGAAGAATAGAAGTGTATATACAATGGAATTTAACAGTTTAATACTTTGAGTAAGGTTCTATTTTATATTTTAATTGAACTCTAAAGACAGACATTTCTGTTGCTAGAAGCCACTAGATTAGAAGTGGGAGTAATAATCTAGACAGCTGCAGGTGAAATACCTATTGGTACCTGGTGGAGTTACTTCAGCCTTTTGATTAAAGTATACAATAAATGAGAAAAAAGAGTTTTCAGATCATGGGTCTTGTGGCTCAGGAAGAATGAATATCACAGAATGGGCAATTCAGCTAATGTGTTTTTCTAGCTCAATAATTGACATGATGAAATTCTTCTTCTCTTTTGATATAAGGAAAGTATTTTTTTACAAGGCAATGAATGGAGTTGAGTGACTTGCCCAAAGTCACACAGCTAGGTAATCAAGTGTCTGAGGCCATATTTGAACTCAAGTCCTCCTGACTCCAGGACTGATGCTGTATCCACTATGCCACCTAGCTGTCCCAGGGAATGCACTTCTTGAACTACACAACCCAAATCCATGAAAGGAAGAGCCAAAAAATGTTGGAGCTTTTATTACTTCAAAGTTAAGTTAAGCTGTTACTTCTACCATGTTTTCTTTAATTCTTCTACTTAGTTCTTCTCTCCTCAGAATATCTTGTATTTTCTTATTTGTATAAGCTCTCTTTCCCTAAGTAAAATGTGAATTATAGTCAAGGCAAGGGATTCATTATTTTTGAATATAAGAGAGGTGATATCTACTTCCCAAATTTAGTTAATGAAATAATATAAGTTTAGAATCTAATCTCAAAATGTTATGTTAACATTATTAAACAATTTTCTTATAGTTCCACAAGTATAAAGTCATATATGATAAAGTTTTAACATGTAAACAAGGTAGCTTACCTTTCTTAACCTTTTATTGTGCCATATATCTTTTTGGAAATATGCTAAAACTTATGGGACTTTTCTAAGTGACATTATTAAATATGTACAATAAAAATATGATTATAAAATATTTAATTTTAATATTGTTATAAAACTAAAACAAACAAAAACTCACTGACAAATGATTAAATAAATAAAAAGACTCACTGATACTAAGCTAAAAATACCTAGACTACATTGTGATCATTTTATCAGGAATAAAATCCCCTTTATTGGAAAAAGAAAGGTATAACATGGTTTTCTGGGAAATTCAGTCATACATATTGAGCTTGTGCATGAAAGGCAAAATTCATTCTGAAGAAGATTTTGTCCTACTTTTCCATATCCCATTAGCCAGATGGAGAAGAAATATCATCTATGAGGAAGATTGGGAATGTGACTTCTCATGACAAAGAAGCATACTGACCATGAACTGAAGAAAGGAACCTACCTGACCAATGGAACTGTCAGCTCAATAAAAAAGAACTGCATCCAAGGGGAGTTGTTAAATATAGAAATGACTACCAAGACCCAAAGTAACCAAGAGTTGTGAGTTATCCTTTGTTACATGTGTATTGCATATGTGGTATTTAAGTTTGAAATTATTTTTCCGAAGGAAGATATAAGTATTTATGAGAGATTGTGCCTTAGGATTTTGGGTGGAATGTTTTGAATTGTTCTTTACAATTCCATCTTAGTAAATGCTATTGCTAAAAGATAATTAATCTGTTGGATGATTGTTAGTGGAAAGCACACCAGTGTGGACTTGGAAGCTATGCTTTTAGAATGAAAACCCCACAGGCTTTCATCTGAAACCTAAGGTATCATCTATGCTCTGGGCATGTAACCCATGATTATCATTGTAAATTGGAGTGTTACACGTTTCACTCTAAGAAGAAGTGCTACATATTTTTCAATCTCCAATTCTAATACAGTACTTGAAACACAGTGGATGCTTAATGCTTGTTGATTTGAACTGAATAAAACTGAATGTTTTTAACTTCCATCTCTCTCACTTGTTTTGAGAACAATATAAGTTCTCTTTGGAAATGGATATTTTACTTTTATTTTCTTTGTATCGCTTATGCCTAGGAATATGTCATATATATTAAATTCTTAATAAATGTTTCTTGAATTGAATAGAATTTTTCTTTAGAAGAATGGAAATTGAAATGGAAAGCATCCTATACTTGGACTTAATGTTAGTTTGGGAGATGCATTATATAGATCTGAATTTCTCTAGGATGATTGATAAGAGTTAGAAATGTAGGCTCTTAGTGTTAAGATTAAGGAAGTTAAAGTAAGGGTGAAGTATGGTATGCTTTCTCTGCAGTGAAGTAGTGTGAATGTAACTTAATTAACAAAAATGACATTACATATATTACAATGCTTCCATCACAAATACCATTCACACATAACTACTCCTTAGGCAGTTACAGAGTACATAGGGCTTCAGTCACCTGAGACCATACTGAGTTAAGTATTTTGACCACTCCAGTCTCCCTGTCTGTGCAGTTGCCTTGAGTTCGTGGCTCAAATTAGCCCATTTACTGGTAGGCAATTCAATTCTTGTGTTCCCTATCTGAACTTGGTATCTTGGTAGGAAAGTGATGAATATTAATGAGTTGATGAAAATGACCTTTTTTCCTTCAAACTTCTACATAACTGTAGAAAGTAGAGATAGAATTAAAAATAGCCTTTGATTTTGGTTATCCTAGTAGGGGAATCTCTGATCTCAATAATGCTATTTCTATGTCTAATTCTTCTGTCTCTGAACTGGCAGCTTAATACCCTATTAGTTTTATCCTTCTTCTCTGACTTGCCTTTTACATAAGGAATGATTTTCTCTGAGACTGAGACATTAAACTTCTCTCTGAGGGCAATGAGTTAGTCCCAAGGCTCAATCTGTTTTACTTTTATGTCCAGTAATGTCATAATGTCACTTTCCAAATTGCACTTTTATTTTTATAAAGTATTTTTGTCATAGTGAAGGGATGAAAGTGAGTGAGTATGCTTCCTGACATTGCATTATCCCATGGGGATTCAGCTTCATTTGATTATCTGAGGAAAAAGTAACCCAATTATATTTTTTTCTTTTATGGTTTTAATCAAGTCTCATTTTTCACATATATAATTTTGGGCTTCCTGAAAGCTCTAGTAGAAGTGACTTCCTTCCTTGCAATATCTGACACTTTGTTCAGTATAAGTAATAATTTATGTGAATAGAATGCTAATTTCATTTAAATAAGAAAACTAGTTCTAATTTAA
This sequence comes from Macrotis lagotis, assembly GCF_037893015.1. Classification (NCBI taxonomy): domain Eukaryota; kingdom Metazoa; phylum Chordata; class Mammalia; order Peramelemorphia; family Peramelidae; genus Macrotis; species Macrotis lagotis. The sequence goes on along the minus strand of NC_133658.1, from coordinate 226,351,726 downwards.
TTTAATTTTCTAAAACCATCATGAGGGTGAAATACTTTGTAAGACACTTGGGCACATCTATGTCTACAGTTACTATTGATATCTGGCAAAATCTGGCAAATATATGAGAATCTTATAGTGTCATTTCTAGGCAATAGCTGGTAAAATCTATAAGCCAAGTTTCTTTAATTCTATAAAATGGTTATTAGTTGATGAAATTTCAAAAAGACCTCTGTAATCAAATCATTTCTAAATATTGATTTTAAAGAATGAAACTATTTCAAATGAATGACAATTAGTGAGAAAAACACTCCATTATACATGTTTTTCATACTTCCTATATTCTTGTTCTAATTATATGTCTTATTTAAATTAAAATTAACCATTAATGAAAATTCACATTTGTTTACATACTTTAATTTTTTAGAGAACAAGAGGCACCATGATACAATGGCTAAGGGGGAAATATTAAAGTTAGAAAAACACTGGGTTCAAGACAAGCCTTTAAAAGTATGTTTACAGGTGAATTAATTAATTCATCAATCAGCAACCTTATTTTGAACATCTATTAGGTAAAAGTGGTAATGGTTGAAAGTGATGATGGAAAAAATAAAACAATCCTTGCTTACATTCTATTTGGGGGAGAAAATATATATGTAAATAAAGCTATGCAAAATACATTATAGGGTAATTTTTATTTGGAGGAGAGAGATCCTCAGGAATTGGGATGACCAGGAAAGGCTTTATTTAGAATATGTGGTTTTAACAGAATTTTGAAGGATATAAGGAATTCTATGAGGAAAAGATGAAGTGGGAGTCATTCTAGGCATTGGGGACAACCAGTGCAAAAGTATGGAGATGGTAGATGAAGTGTCATAAATGAAAACAAAACTTTAAGTAACACCCTTATCTTTTCCTTTCTTATATTCCATGTTCTCAGAGTTCAGATTGAGAGACAGCAAAGATATAACACTAACATTGGAGTCAAGAACTTGGTTCCATATCCATTCTTCAATACTTTTAACTGTGTGACCCTGGACACCATCTCTATGACTTCTTGTTCATCTGTAAAATGAGGAAGTTGTATTCAGTCTCTAAGGTTGCTTCTAATTTTCAATCTATAATCCTTTGATTGTTCCTATTTCTTCTGTCAGAATCTATCTGCCCATGTCCCATTTTATAGTCTTATGGCAGTAATAAGAAGATAATAACTATAGAAAATGTCTTAATTCAAATTAGTCAATTTACTATAGGGAATGTCAGAAATTGGGACTACAATGTTGTTAGCTCTACAAATTGTAGCATGTAAGCATTTTTATACTATACCCAATAGTATTATTGATAATTTTGGATTAACAGAGGCTCAGCATGATGTTTTCAGACTGAATATTGAACTCAGAACACTTTTAAACTTTATTACATAACTGTTTCTTTCACCTACTCACTGATTTGGCCCTATATAGTTCATGGGACTGGAAGGATCTTTCCTTTATTGGCTTATTTTTCCTTTATTACCTGAAAAAAGCTTCTATTTTACATAGAAATAATGATTGAAAAGCATATTATACATTTTGCAATAATAGTTATAGTTAACATTTTTATAATACTTAAAGATTTGAAGAGACTTTCCATATATTATTTCATTTGCTTCAACAATCCTATTTTGTACTATTATTATATTCATTTTGTGGGTGAAAATGCTGAGTCTGAGAGGTTATATGTTTAAAGATTTGCAAAAGACTTTAAATATATTATCTCAATTAACAGCAAGCAAGTAAGCAAGTAATTCATCCTATCTCTCTATAGAATTTATTTGAATTCAAATGATATCAGATTCTAGTCCTGCCTAAACTATTAACAATGAATCATGTGAACTTTAGTATGTTCCTTTTACCTGACTCTTAGTTTTATGTAAAATGAAGATGCTGAATTTAGATGTATTTCTAAGATTCTTGACAGAATAGGTATTGTTTTTTTTAATTTTTTTGCAGAACAATAGGGTTAAGTGATTTACTCAAGGTCACACAGCTAGGTGTCTGAGGCTGAATTTGAGCTCCTGACTCCAGGGCTGGTGTTCTATCCACTGTACCATCTAGCTGCCCAAGAGTAGGTATTCATTAATTCTATGGTATATTCAGTGAATTACTTGGCAAGAAAACTTAATAATGTGTAGTTGGATGTTAACATTACTTTGTAATCATTTTATTTATTTTTTCCCATGGCATAGTTTTCAGAAATTGATATAGTTTGAGTGGGAATAGGCCCTTCTGACTGGTTAGCATCCTACGTTTGTCCCTCAGCTTCCTTTACAACTCAATGTAGGTTGTTTCAAAAACTTGCAGTTTAGAAGGTAAATGATTCATGCCCACAAACTCTGCAGTGACAATAAGGTCACATCCATCGCTCTCTGTTACTGAGTGTCCTCATCCAGACTTCCAAAGGCTTTTCAAAATCCAAAGAAAATTGATGTTGACCATTTCACCCATTCTTCATTTGTGATTTACATCTTGACTCCTTTCTACCTCAGACTACAGGGACCTAAATCCAGTTTGTTCCTCCAAAACTTTGTAGTCATAATTAATTCCTCTTATTCATGCGTTTCCTTACATCAGTAAGCCTGCTTTAGTTGTTAGTTTAATTGGTCTTCCTTTTTAGGTCTGCTGGCAATGCTAAATACTTACACTAGATAGAATGTTTTTATTGTTCAAGTGTTTCCAATATTTTTCCTTGGCTTTCCTAACTACCTGTTGGTTAATTTTACATAGAATAGTGGTGCGTGCTCCTGAGAAGGTGAAGGTATGAGATAAGGGCAAGTTCTGCCTCTTGCTATAACTGTGCTTTGCTGCCCCCATTCTATTTCACTAAATATTTTCCAAAACTGATTAATAGTAGTCTATCTATATAGCATCTCTTTGCTTAAGTGGCATGATCACAAAAAAATATCATAGAGAAGACAGTTCACAGGGATTCTGTGTAGTAGAGTCCCTGGAATATATGGGGGGGGGGGTAAAGGGGGTGGCATGATCAGATCAGTGCTTTAGAAAATTAAACAATTTCCATGTGAAAACTTTATGCAGAATTTCATCTTCTTTAAGCAAAAGTCATCTTTTCAACAGCAATATTATTCTTACGATTTCAAATCATGAAATAACAGAGTCTCCAAAGAATGAACCTTGGAAGGGCTATCCAATGGACAATAGACAATAGATTTCCTATACTTCAAACATGACAGATATTATCATTTGGGATCTTGGTAGAGGGAAAAAAATCAAATTGCAAAATCTAGGAGCACCTGTTGTGTATAGTAGATTCTATTTTCATTCAGGGCTACTCAAATGAAGTCCTCTGTAGTTTTCAGAGACTGAGAAAAAATGAGGATTGTTTCCGTGACCATTGGTTGCAAGATTGCAATTTTGAACCTAGGAAGAGTGAAAATTTGGGAGTGGAACAGAAGGGTTTTTTCCCCCTTTCATGTATTTCAAAAGAATATTATAATGGTCTTTGCATCCCGAAGAGAATAATTAGCCTATATTTCTCTGTCTCTGATTATATTGGCCACCTACTTATCTGTCTTCTTAGATTTCTTTCTTTTTTCTCATAATATCTCTCCGAGTTTTTAATGTTCAAGATTTTCTCCTTCAGTACCTTTAATTCTTCAACAATGTGACAGATCACTGGTTGGTTTGTTCCATTATATTTCTGTCTATAGTCTCATCAATCTAGGATTATTACAGATTAAATCACCTTTGAGGAGAGAGGGAATGCTAAATTCAAGAAAATGGATATCTCAAATGGAATTGTCAGGCTAATTGAACCTAGGAGGCCATAGAGAAAGAAGTCAGTCCACAAGCATTCATTGAGCCCTATGTTCAAGAGTGAAAATTCAATGAAAGACAAACCATATAATTCTACTCTCAAGGTACTGATGTAACTCAAATTGTTTGAATAGAGAGCAGAAATTACAGAATAACTAATTTAATTTAATAGCATTTATTTCAAACCTGTTATGCTTTTGACACTGTCCTAGGACCTAGGTGTGCAAAGATAAGAAAAATGGTCTCTGCTTTCAATGGAGGAGGTGGTATAAAATGTAACCACAGAAAAAATATCTATGGTGATTTGAGGACAAAGAAGAGCATTAAAAGCTAAGAAAGATGAATATACATACTGTACCTATCTGGAAAATAAAAGCTCAAATGCCAACTTCAGACTAACAATTTAGTTGCTGGAGGCAAAAAGCATTTTTACTTAGCTTAGTTAGATAATTATCTCCATTCTTCAATTCATTTTGTATGTGCATATACAAATGTGATCACTTCCAATTATAAAATGATTTCTGATCTTTCTAATATGTAAGTCTAGTAAATACTTCAAAATAATGGTCCATGAGCTAACATTTAATTACAAGTTTCCTGATTTCCAGATCAGAAGTATGCACAAAAACATAGTAATTCAGAACTCATGAGAGTACATTGTTTGTTATAATCTAAAAATGCATCCAATATTACTTAGATGTTAATGAAAAATTAAGGCTATAAGCTTAAACAGAGATAAACCTGGAAAGAACTGAAATTAAGTTGCCAATATAGTGTTGACTTATGTTCTTTGAATATACCATATAACAAAGAAGATTGAGTCTTATAAATTGTAGCCACCCAAATGCTACATGTGCTGTTATGTGATATGAATGAATTAATATTTAATGAGAACATATTTTTCTGCTCTAAACTTAATCTATAAAGTTGCCTTCCTGAGGTTCCTACAGCTTCTCCTTCAGAGAAAGAAGGAAAATAGAATAAATTAAAATTATTACAGAGAAGAACAAGGGAATTATTGATTTGAGATATACTTTTGTGGTGCTTTATTAAATTATAAGACATTAGAGTACAACTTGGTGAGAAAATTTTTGTTGTTGAACTGCTTGTAATCATTGAAAAACCTCTTATCATCTAACTTATGGGTATATTAAGTGAAGTAATTTTCCATCATGGTACCATTATGGCACATTTTGGACAAGACTGACAAAACTGTCATATATAAAGCCTGAAAAGTTTCTTTTTTCCCCTTCCAAAAAGGTTTTGGATGGCAAGGAAACTGATTATCCCCCCAAAATTTGTTATATCCTTCCTATGTGCCCTGAAATAAGAGAGAAACTAATACCAAAGTGAGGCTGTTCTTTACCTAAAGGAGCTTACCTTGTAATAGCAGAAGACCAAATATGTAGCTGAGTGGTGGTCATGGAAGGTAGCTTTTTGGGGGGAGGGAGGATTTAATTAATTTGTTTATTTTCACATTACTACAAAACTCTTGTTGTGAAAGTAAACATAATCCTCACTCCTCCACCCCCAAAGATAGAGAAAACACAAGTAAAATAAAGTGAGAGGGGAAAAAAAGAATACTGCAGTCTGTGTTCAGACACCATCAACTCTGTCTCTGGGATGGATCACATTCTTTGTCATGAGTCCATTACAGAAGCTGCTTCAATATGTTTTTTCTCACAGTTGCTATTGCTCAGTGTATTTCCCTCAATTCCCTCCTCACTCCCATTTATTCTATTTTCTCTCACCTTTTACTATGTCCCTCCTCAAAAGTGTATTGTATATGATTATTTTCTCCTACATCTTTTCTCTCTCTCTCTCTCTCTCTCTCTCTCTCCTACCCCCCCACACCCATCTCTTTTCTCCCATCCCTTTCTACTCCTTTCTTTCTCTAGGATAAGAGATGTCTATACTTTATTAAATGTATATTTTAATTGCTCTCTGAGTCAGTTCTGATGAGAATGAAGACTCACTTATTCCCTTCACCTTCCCCCATTCTACCTCTCCTTTCCCTTCTCCCAGCACTTTCCTTTATTGCCCATCGACTCCATCTTTATAATATATTATACCATCGTACTGGGACCCATCCTGTGCCTTGTCTATATATGTTCTTTTAAACTGCTCTAATAAATGGGAAGATTCATGTGAGTTATCAATATCATCTTCCCATGCAGGAATACAAACAGTTTAACATCATAAAATCCTTCATCATTTGACCTTTCCATCTGCTCTCTCTATGGTTCACCTGAAGCACATACATGAAGATCAAACTTTCTGTTTAGCTCCGATAACTTCAACAGGAAAGTTTAAATGTCCCCTATTCAATGAATGTCCATCTTTTCCCCAGAAAGAGGATATTTGGTTTTCCTGAGTAGTTGATTCTAAGTTGTAATCTAAGTTCTTTGGCCTCCTAGAATATCATATCCCAAACCCGACTAGCTCTTAATGTAGCAGATGCAGCTAAATCCTGTGTTCCCCTGGCTGTCGCTCCTTGATATTTGAATGGTTTATTTTTGGCTAATTGTAATATTTTTTCCTTGACTTAGGAGTTTTGAAATTTGTTCATAATAGGACTTCTGCAGCAGAGGCAAGATGACCGTGTAAAGCTAACATGCTCCCAGAGCTTTTCCCTATCAAAGATATATTGAACTTCTACTCTAACATTCACACTATTGATGCCACCAAGAAAAAGAGAAGATTCAAAGAAGTTTTCAACTGCAGACATCATGGAGGATCTTCAGTGAAGGTCTGTTGTTAGGGGGGAAAAGGGGAAGTTAAGTTTAGGAGACTGGAGAGTGGGGAAAATCAGCAGCAGTTTAGTCACAGTTCAATCCAGGTTTTGACAACTTAACACCAGCAGAGTCCTGACAACTGGACTCTGATATGGTCTCCCTTCTTTTGCCAGCAGGGAAGACTACACCCCCAAACAAAGTATGAACCCTGAGAACACCAATGTAAAACACAGGACTGGGTCAGAAACAAACCATTGTTAAGTCAGGACCTGGACATAAAGGAGGCAATAAACCTCTGAAAAGGCAAGGCTTGGACTGTATAGGCAACATCTTGGCCAACAACAAGCCAGGGATCATACCCCAGTCCCAGCAAAACAAAGCTTGGATGTATACTCCCTATACCCCAGGAACAGAGCTAAAAGAAACAAAGATGAACAAAAAAGCTATTTTACAGACAAAGATGGTAACAGTGTTTGAAGAAAAAAGGAGTGAAAAATCACTTGGGAGAAGTATCAAAACAATTTATAAATTGGATTCAGATGTAAAAGCTCATCAAAGAGCTTAAAAATGAATACAAAAGATTTTATAAAAGAATATAAAAACCAAGAAGAGAGTAAGAAGAAAAATAGAAAAAAGAAATGAAAGTCATGTAGGAAAATTATGAAAAATTGGCCAAAGAAATCAACTCTGTTAAAAGCAAAAAGAAGCATGCAGCTAAATGGCACAATGGATAGAGCACTGGCCCTGGAGTCAGGAGGACCTGAATTCAAATATAGCCTCAGACACTAAAAAATTACTTAGCTGTGTGACTTTGGGCAAATCACTTGAACCCACTGCCTTGCAAAAACCAAAAGTAAAAATAACCAATTCTTAAAGGAAAAACAGAAGCTAATTGAAGAAAATAAAAGCCTACAAATAAGGATTGAACAAATACAAAGCAATGAATCTACAAGACTACAAGATTCCTGATTTCTGACCAGGATGGCAGAAAGAAGCCAGACACTGTGCTGAGGTCTCCAGGCTTTCCCTCAGAACCAATATAAATTAAGCTCTTAACAGAATTCAGATGCACAAAATCTAGAGAAGAGCAGAGAAGAAAAATATCTACCAATAAGATCTTTCAAGGGAGTGTGGCTGAGCCAGGGGCTGAAAACAGAAAGCCAGGACAGGGACAGCGATGTGGGGGGCGGGGGAGAGCTGAAAAAACTGAGCCTTCTCTTTCAGGGGAAAAGATGGACATTTAACAAGTTAGGAGACTTCCAACTTTTCCTGACAAAAATATCAGAGCTAAATAGAAAATTTGGACTTCAAACAGGAGACTCGAGAGACAGATGAAAAGGCAAAAAAAAAGGAAAAGAAAAAAATTGCTAGCCAATAAGAAGAAACTGACTATATCCCCACCTGGGAAAAAGATTCTCATAACTCCTGAGAACTTTAACTCTATTAGAGAGAATACACTTAGACAGAATGATTTAAAAACAATATAGCCATAAAAATGGGGACAGTAAAGTGATGGGAGGATGGAGGAGATTCAATGGGGTAAATCACATTGCATGAAGAGTTACAAAGGACCTATTGCAATAGAGGGGAAGAAGGGAGGCTGTGAGAACAGCATGAATCTTACTCTCATCAGATTTGGCTCAAAGAAGGATTAACATACACACACTCAGTTAAGGTAAGAAATTTACCTTAAATTTCAAATATTAAAAGGGAAAAAGGAGGGGGGAGAGGAATTACTAGAAGACAGGGAAGGACAAAGGGTCAAATGGAAAGAGGAAGATAGGGGAATGAATCAATATAAGGGGGCAAGGGCGTGGTATTTAGAAGTAAAATACTGGGGAATATGGATAAAGGGGGGAAAAAGAAGAAAAATACAAATAGAGGGAAGATAGCAGGGAGGGTAATAAAGAGTTAGTAATCATAACTTTGAATGTGAATGAGATGAACTCACATAAAATGTAAGCAAATAGCAGAATGGATTAAAAAAACCCAGAATCCTATAATTTGCTATGTTCAAGAAACTCATTTGAAGCAGAGAGATACATATAGAGCAAAAGGTAAAATTTTGGAACAAAATAGATTTTGCTTCTGCTGAAGTAAGAAAAGCAGGGATAAAAATCTTTATTTCAGACAAAGAAGCTACAAAATTAGATATCATTAAAGGAGATAAGGAAGGAAACTATATCCTTCTAAAAGGTACCATAGACAATAAAAGTAATTTCAACACTAAATATCTATGCATCCAATGGTATAGCATACATTTTCTTAGAGGAGAAGTTGAAGGAGTTGCAGAAAGACATAGACAGCAAAAGTCTACTAGTGGGAGACCTCAACCTCCCACTCTCAGATTTAGATATATCTAACCATAAATTAAAAAAGAAGGAAATTGAGGAAATGAATAGATTGTTAGAAAACCTAGTTATGACAGACCTTTGGAGAAAATTGAATGGAGATAGAAAGGAATATACTTTTTTTCCTGCAGTACATGGCACACAAAAATTGGTCATGTAAGGGGCAGCTAGGTGGCGCAGTGGATAAAAGCCTGGCCCTGGAGTCAGGAGTACCTGGGTTCAAATCCAGTCTCAAACACTTAATAATTACCTAGCTGTGTGGCCTTGGGCAAGCCACTTAACCCCATTTGCCTTTCAAAAACCTAAAAAAAATTGATTATGTATTAGGGCATAAAAATTTTATAATCAAATGCAGAAAGTCAGAAATAGGAAATATTTCCTTATCAGATCATAATGCAACAAAAATCATGTTCAATAATGGGCCATGGAGAGCCAGCCTTAAAACTAAATTGGAAACTAAATAATCTCATTTCAAAAAAGAAGTTGATCAAACAACAATTTGTAGGTAGTATTAATAATATCACCCTAGATAATGAAAATAACAAGACAACATTCCAAAACTTGTGGGTTACAGCCAAGGTAGTTAGAAAGGGATGTATTATATCTTTAACTGCTTACATGAATAAATTACAGAAGGAAGAAATCAATGAACTAAACATGCAAATAAAAAATTTAAAGAAAGAACAAATTTAAAATCTACAATAAATACCAAATTAGAAATTCTAAAAATTAAAGTAAAATTTAATAAAATTGAAAGCAAGAATACTATTGAACTAATACATAAAACCAAGAGTTGGTTTTCTGAAAAAAAATAAAATTGACAAACCTTCAGTTAATTAGATTAAAAAAGAAGAAAACCAAATCACTAGTATCATAAATGAAAAAAACTAATTCACCATCAATGAGGGAGAAATTCAAATAATAATTCAGAATTATTTAGTTCCTTACCAATCAAACTTCCAAAAAATTACTTTAATGAGTTAGAAAAAATTGTAACTAAATTCATATGGAGAAACAAAAAGTTACGAATATCCATGAATTTAATAGAAAAAAATGCAAATATCAATATATCAATATAAAATTATATTACAAAGCATCAGTCATCAAAACCATTTTGTATTGGCTAAGGGTCAGAGTGGTAGATGAGTGGAATAGATTAGTTGCAAAAGAGACAACAGAAAATGTTTATAATAATCTGATTTTTGATAAACCTAAAGTGTCCAGTTTCTGGGATAAGAATTCTCTCTTTGATAAAAACTGTTGGGAAAATTGGAAATTAGTATGGCAGAAACTTGGATTAGGCCAACATCTCACACCCTACACCAAGATATGATCAAAATAGGTACAGGATTTAGACATAAAAAACAATATTATAGGAAAACTAGGAGATCAAGGAATAGTTTACCTGTCAGATCTATGGAAAGGGAAGCAGTTTATGACCAAGGAATAATTGGAGAATATCATTAAAAGCAAAATAGATGCATTTAATTACATTAAAGCAAAAAATCTTTTGCACAAACAAAAACCACTGTAACCAAGATTAAAAGAAATGTAATAAATTAGGAAAAATTACACAACTAGCATTTCTGACAAAGTACTCATTTCTAAAATCTAGTCATTCCTCAATTGACAAATGTTCAAAGGATTTGCAGGGACAATTTACAGATGAGAAAATCAAAGCTATCCATAGCCATATGAAAATTGCTCTAAATCATTACTGATCAAAGAAATGCAAACTAAAGCAGCTCTGAAGTATCATATCATACCTATCAAATTTGTCAATATGACAAGAAAGGTCAATGATCAATGTTGGAAGGGATGTGGGAGGCTGGGGACACTAATACACTGTTGGTGGAGCTGTGAACTCATCCAATCTTTCTGGAGAGCAATCTGGAATTATGTCCAAAGGGCAATAAAACTGTGCATGCCCTTTAATCCAGCAATATCACTGCTGGATCTATACCCTGAAGAGATCAGGAAAATGAGCAAAAATATCACTTGTACAAAAATATTCATAGCAGCTCTGTTTGTGATAACGAAGAATTGGACATTGAGTGAATGTCCATCAATTGGGGAATGACTGAACAAATTGTGGTATATGTACATTATGAAACACTATTGTTCTACCAGAAACCAAGAGGGATGGAATTTCCAATTAGCCTGCAAAGACTTGCATGAATGGATGTTGGGTGAGAGCAGCAGAGCCAGAAGAACAATGTACGTACACCCTAACAGCAACATGGGACTGATGATCACTCTTAATGGACTTGCTCATTTTATCAATGCAATCAGGGACAATTTTAGATTGCCTGTGATGGAGAATAACTATCTGTATACAGAGAAAAAAACTGTGGAGTTTAAAAAAAGAGCTAAGTCTTTTACCTTCAATTTCTTTAAAAAGTGTCTTATGTACTACATAATTTTTGCTATCTTTAACATTTTATTTTCCCTTCAAGAATATGATTTTTCTTTCAACACGATCAATGTGTAACATGGAATCAATGTAAAAATTATCAGAGTGCCTTCTGTGGGGGTGTGGGGGGGGAGGGAAGAGGTGGTGGGTAGAAAAAAGTGTAAAATTCAAAACCTTACAGAAATGATAGATAGGAATTACTATTGTATATAATTAGAAAACAAATGAAATATTAAAGAAACAAAAACACCAAAAAAAGACTACAAGATTTCATCAAGCAAAATAAAAGGCTGAAAAAAAATTGAAAAAAATGTGAACTACATTATAGGGGAAATGAATGACTTAGAAAATAGATCCCGAAGAGACAATCATGAATCATCAGATTACTAGAAAGTGTAGATAAAAAAAGAAAACCTGGAAAATATCATGTTGGAAATTATAAGGAAAAATTGTCCCAATCTATTAGAACAAAATAACAATATAACCATTGAAAGAATCCACAGAACCCCTCCAGATAAAAATTCCAATGGTTGTTAAAACCAAATTCAAAGCTCTCAAATAAAGGAGAGAATACAGAAAGTAGCAAAAAGAAAAATAATTCCAATACAAAGGAAACAAAATCAGACTCACACAGGACCTATTAACATCAAACCCTGAAGGACCAGAAGACCTGGAATAGTATATTTCAGGGAGCAATGGACCCGTGATTACAACTCAGATTGTACCACCCTGCAAAATTCAGCATATACTGTTAGGGAAAAAGATGGCTGTTCAACAAATTAGAGGACTTCCAGAATTTTCTGACACAAAGACCAGAACTGAAGATAGATTTCAGTCCCCTAATACATAACTCTAGAGTTGCATGAAAAAAGGTAAAGGAAAAGGGAAAGGAAAAAAGAAAATAAAAGAAAACAAATGTTTGTCAAGACCACAAAATTGTATATAAACCTAGATGAAGCGATGATATAACACTTATAATTCTTTAAAACTTTACTTCTTTTAGCATTATAAAAGGGCAGAATATAATACAAGAGAATAAACCTAAAGGATATGAAGATAATTTTTTCTTATCTTTCAATTGAAGAGGTCCAACAGAACATCACTATGGTTCAACATTAGGAAAAGCCTTGAATAAAACGCGGAGTTTTAACTGTAAATTTAAGTATCCCATTATCCTTTCGCTCACTTTAATTCCATTGCTTTAACACCTTGACTAATGCAGGCATCAGAAACTGGGAAGATCTGAGTCAGTGTCTCTGTAACTTACAATCATTTGTAAAGTTCTCAGGTGAGACCTCCAGAGTCTCCCAGTGTTTAGAGAACTTTAAGATACTTGATGTTAATTAGATCATATTTAGACTCAAACAAAGTTTCATTTAAATAGGGGTTAAGTAGCCTGGTTGAGTAGAGAGAGAATAGACCTTATTTCACTTAACAAACAGTTAAGTACCCTAACCCTGGGTGAGGGAGGGTTACAAAAGTGGCAAGAAATGATATGGCTTTAGATAATAATTTTCCTCTTTAAGAGGATTGTGTATTTGAAAGATATTTGAAAAGGGAGGCTGAGGTAAAAATGATTATAATTACAATCTGATGAAATTTGAGTCAATCCTGATTATCAGACAATCAAGCAAACAAATTGTGATATCTTGATAACAGTCAGAGTTTATCAAGCAGTCAAATAATCAAACTGTGAATGATGATAACCTGATTAAAAGTATTAGAGAGATAAATAAAATCACGGAAAGAGGCATAAAGATTTATAATTTCAGAGGGAAAGAAGGGAGAATGTGAATGCTGAGTAAATTCTATTTCAATAGATTTAGCCTAGAGACGGAATAAGATATATTCCCACTTGGGTTTAAAAATCTAACAATCTACAGGGAAGGGGGGGGACTGGGAAAGGGGAAGATAAAGGAAGAAGGAATTGATAAAAGGGAATTGAAGGTATAAGTGAAAATAAACTGAAAGTCAAATTTTTAAAAGAAAAGTCAAAGAAGAAATGTAGTAAATTTTTGGTGAGGAGTAGTAAGAGAAAAGGAAAGGGGAAAAATATAAATGGAGAAAGATAGTGTTGAGAGAAATACAGAATTAGTACTCTTAACTGTATAAATGAATGGGATGACCTGTCCCATAAAACAGAAGCATATAGCATAATGGATTAAAAACCAGAATCCTACAATACATTGTCTACAAGAAACACATTTGAAGCTGAGAGATATACACAGGGTAAAGATAAAAGGATGGAACAAAATATATTATGCCTCAGTTGAATTAAAAAAAAATCTGGGGTAGCAATCCTATTTTCAGATAAAAGCAAAAATTTATCTCATTAAAAGGGAAAAGGAAGGAAACTACATCTTTTTTATAAGAAATTTAAATTCTAAAGATTTTATTTATTTTGAGTTTTACAATTTTTCCCCTAATTGTACTTCCCTCCCCCCCCCGACAGAATGAAATTTGTCAGTCTTTACATTATTTCCATGGTATACATTTATCCAAATTGAATGTGATGAGAGAGAAATCATATCCTTAATGAAGAAACATAAAGTAAAAGAGATAGCAAGATCAGACAATAAAATATCAGGTTTCCCCCCCCCCCAAATTAAAGGTAATAGTCCTTGGTCTTTGTTCAAACTCCACAGTTCTTTTTCTGGATACAGATAGTATTCTTCATTGCAGACAGTCCAAAATTGTTCATGCACTGATGGAATGAGCAAGTCCAAGGTTGATCATTCTTCCTATGTTGCTGTTAGTGTGTACAGTGTTTTTCTAGTTCTGCTCATCTAGCTCAGCATCAGTTCATGCAAATCCTTCGAGGCTTCCCTGAATTCCCGTCCCTCCTGGTTTCTAATAGGAACACTAGTGTTCTATGACATACACACAGTTTGCTAAGCCATTCCCCAGTTGAAAAACATTTACTTGATTTCCAGTTCTTTGCCACCACGAACAGGGCTGCTATAAATATTTTTGTACAAGTGATGTTTTTACCTTTTTTCATCATTACTTCAGGGTAAAGGCCCAGTAGTGATATTGCTAGATCAAAGGGTTTGCACATTTTTGTTACCCTTTGGGCATAGTTCCAGACTGCTCTCCAGTAAGGTTGGATGAGTTACCATCTCCACCAACAATGTATTAGTGTCCCAAATTTCCCAGCACCCTTCCAACAATGATCATTGCCCTTTCTGGTCATATTAGCCAGGATGAGAGGTGTGAGGTGGTAGCTCAGAGATGCTTTAATTTGCATTTCTCTAATAAGTAATGATTTAGAGCAATTTTTCATCAGATCACTTTGACCTGCTCAACTGTAAATTGCCTTTTCATATCCTTTGACCATTTATCAATTGATGAATGGCTTTTTTGTAAAATTTGACTCAGTTCTCTGTATATTTTAGAAATGAGTCCTTTGTCAGAAACACTAGTTGTAAAGATTGTTTCCCAGTTTGCTACATTTCTTTTGATCTTGGTTACAATGATTTTGTCTGTGCAAAAGCTTTTTAATTTAATGTAATCAAAATCATCTAATTTGTTTTTAGTGATGTTCTCTATCTCTTCCTTAGTCATAAACTGCTTCCCTTTCCGTAAGTATGACTAACCCTTGATCTTCTAGTTTGCATATAATATTGTTTTTTATGTATAATCATGTATCCATTGTGATCTTATCTTGGTATAGGGTGTGAGGTTTGGTCTAATCTAAGTTTCTTCCATACTAACTTTCAATTTTCCCAGGATTTTTTTTAATCAAAGAGAGTGTTTTTACCCCAATAGCTGGGATTCTTTGTGTTTATCGAATAGCAGATTACTAATATCATTTCCTGCTATTACACCTAGTCTCTTCCACTTGTCCAGCACTCTATTTCTGAACCAATACCAGACAGTTTTGATGACTGATGCTTTATAATATATAATATTAGGTCTGTTAGGGCTAAGCCACTTTCCTTTGCACTTTTTTTCATTGACTCACTGAAAATTCTTGACTTTTTATTTCTCCATATGAATTTACTTATCAGCTTTCCTAACTCATAAAACTATTTTTTTGGAATTTTGATTGGTAGGGCACTAAACAGGTATTTTAGTTTTGGTAGAATTATCATTTTTATTATATTAAGTCAACTATCCATGAGCAGTTGATATTTGTCCAGTTATTTAAATTTGATTTTATTTGTGCGAGAAGTGTTTTATAATTGTTTTCAAAAAATTTCTCAGTTTACCTTGGCCATTAGACTCCCAGGTATTTTATATTGTTTGAGGTTACTTTAAATAGGATTTCTCTTTCTAGCTCTTCCTGCTGTATCTTCCTAGTCATATATAGAAAAGTTGAGGATTTATGAGGCTTTATTTTATTTCCTCCAGCATTGCTAAAATTGCTAATTGTTTCCAGTAGTTTTTTGGATGAGTTCTTGGGATTCTCTAAGTATATCTTCATGTCATCTGCAAAGAGAGAGAGTTTTGTCTCTTCCTTCCCAATTCTAATTCCTCCAATTTCTTTTTCTTCTCTAATTGCTGAAGTTAACATTTCTAATACAATATTGAATAGTAAGGCATCCTTGTTTCACCCCTGATCTTACTAGGAATGCCTCTTGTCTCTTCCCATTGAATATAATGCTTGTTGATGGTTTCAGATAGATACTGCTTATTATTCTAAGGAACAGTCCATTTATTCCTACACTCTCTAGTGTTTTTTGTAGGAATGGGTACTGTATTTTGTCAAAAGCCTTTTCAACATCTATTGATATAATCATATAATTTCTGATAGCTTTGTTGCTGACATAATTAATTATACTAACAGTTTTCCTAATTTTAAATCAACCCTGCATTTCTGGGATAAATCCTACTTGGTCATAATCTATTATCCTAGCGAAAACGTAATGTAACATTTCTCTAAGATTTTATTTAAGATTTCTGCTTCTATATTCATCAGGGAAATAGGTTTATAATTTTCTTTCTCTGTTTTTCACTCTTCCTGTTTTAGGTATCAGCACCATATTGTTGTCATAGAAAGTTATGCAGAGTTCTTTCTTTCCCTATTTTTCCAAAGAGTTTATATTGAATTGGAAAAATTGTTTCTTAAATATTTGATGGAATTCACTTGTGAATCCATCAGCCTCTGGATATTTTTTCCTTAGGGAGTTCAATGATGGCTTGTTGAATTCCTTTTTTTCTGAGATAGGGTTATTTAGGTATTTAATCTCCTCTTATTTAACCTAAGTATCTTATTATTTTTGTAAATATTCATCCTTTTCACTTAGATTGTCAAATTTATTGGCATAGAATTGGGCAAAATAATTCTGAATTATTACTTTCATCTCCACCTCATTGGTGGTGAGTTCACATTTTTTTCATTTAAAATACTAGCAATTTGGTTTTCTTTCTTATTTTTAATCAAGTTGACCAGAGGTTTATCAATTTTATTAGTTTTTTTCATAAAACCAACTCTTGGTTTTATTTATTAATTCAGTAGTTTTTTTTTTTGCTTTCAATTTTATCAATTTCTCCTTTAATTTTTAGAATTTCTAATTTGGTATTAAATTTGGTGTTTTAATTTGTTCTTTCTCTAATTTTTTTAGTTGCATATTTGGTTCATTTATTTCCTCTTTCTCTAATTTATTCATGTAAGCATTTAAAGATATAATATACCCTGTGACAGCTGCTTTTAGTGAATCCCATAGGTTTTGGTATGTTGTTTCATTATTGTCATTATCTAGGATAAAATTGTAAATTCTTTCTATAATTTTTAAAAATAGGAGAGGAAGAAGTTCGACCAAACTCCTTTTATGATACCAATATGGGTCTGATACCTAAACCAGGAAGAATCAGAACAAACAGATTTATAGACCAATTTCCCTAATGAATAGTGATGCAAAAATCTTAAATAAAATTTTAGCAGTGAGACAATAGCAAGTAATTAGTAGGATAATACACTATAATTAGGTAGGATTTACACCAGGTAGAGGGATGGTTGAACACTGGGAAAGCACTGAACATAATTAAGCACATCAGTAGCAAAACCAACAGAAATCATATAACTTTCTCAATAGATGCTGAAAAAGTCTTTGATAATATAGAACATCCATTCCTATTACAAACACTAGAAAGTTTAGGAATAAATGGAGTTTTCATTAAAATAATAAATAGTATCTATCTAAACCCATCAAGAAATATTATATGTAATGGTAATAAACTTGGAGCATTTCCAATAAAATCAGGTTTGAAACAAGAATCCCCATTATCTCCATTACTATTCAATATAGTATTAGAAATGCTAACTATAGCAATGAGAAGAAAAGACTGAAGAATCAGAACTGGCAATGAGGAAGCAAAACTTTCACTCTTTTCAGACAATATGATAGTATACTTAGAGAACCTGTGAAAATCATCTCAAAATACTTGAAACAATTAACAAATTCAGCAAAGTAGCAGTATACAAAGTAAATTCACATAAATCATCAGCATTCCTATATAGGAACAAAAAAGCCCAAGAGAAAGAGATAGAAAGACAAATTCCATTTCAAATAACTATAGACAACATTAAATACTTGGGAATCTACCTTCAAAGATAAACCTAGAAACTGTATGAACACAATTATAAAGCACTTCTCACTCAAATAAAGTCACAACTAAATAAATGGAAAAATACCAAATGCTCGGTTAGGTAAAGTTAATATAATACAAATGACAATTCTATCCAAATTAAATTACTTACTCAGTGTCAAACCAATCAAACTACTAAATACCTACTTTACTGAGCTCGAAAAAAATATTAACACAATTCATCTGGAGCAACAAAAAGGGAAAGAATAGCAAGGGAGGGGGCGGTTAGGTGGCACAGTGAATAGAGCACTGGCCTTGGAGTCAGGAGTACCTGGGTTAAAATCCGACCTCAGACTCTTAATAATTACCCAGCCATGTGGCCTTGGGCAAGCCACTTAACCCCATTGCCTTGAAAAAACAATCTAAAAAAAAAAGAATAGCAAGGGAACTGATGTAAAAAACATGTAAAGACAGGTGACCTAGCTCTACCAGATCCAAAACTATAGTATAGAGTAGCAATCATCAAACTTGTAATGGATCAGTGGATTAGAATAAATTTCAAATAAGTGGCAGTATATGACCTCAGTAATCTACTGTTTGAGAAACCCAAAGACATCAGCTTCTTGGATAATAACTCACCATTTGACAAAAAAAATTGTTGAGAAAACTGGAAAATAGTATGGCAAAAACTAGGCAAAGATCCACATCTCATATTCTATATCAAAATAAAGTCAAAATGGGTACAGGATTTAGACATAAAGAGGGACACCATAGATAAATTGATAGCCCAGGAAATAGTCTATCTATCAGATCTATGGAAACGGGATAAATTTTTTTTAACAATAAAATTAGAGCACATTATATAAACTGCAAAATGATTTTATTAAATTAAATTAAAAATATTAAATTAAAAATTGTTTTGTATTAATAAAGTCAATGCTGCCCAAAATTAGAAGGAAAACAGAAAGCTAGGAAACAATCTTTACAAGTAGTTCTTATGAAGGTCTCATTTCTAAAATATATAGAGAATTACTTCAGATTTATGAGATTACAAGTCATTTCCCCAATTGATAAATGGTCAAAGGATATGAACAGTTTTCAAATGAAATTAAAACTATATATATAATATATATATATATATATATATATATATGAAATCATAAGAAAAAATGCTCTAAATCTTCATTGATTATAGAAATTCAAATTAAAACAACAATGAAGTATCATTTCACACCTATCAGATTGGCCAAGTTGAGAATAAAAGAGAAAATGATATATGTTGGAGAGGTTGTGAGAGGATTGAGATATTGATGGATTGCTCTTGGAATTGTGAAAGTATCCAACCATTATGGAGAGCAATATGGAACTATGCCCAAAGACCAATAAAATTGTTCATACCCTTTGATGCAGCAATTTCAATTCTAGATATATATTCAGAAGAAATTATAAAAAGGGGAAAAATCCTACATGTTTCAAAATATCCATAGCAGCCCTTTTTGTAGTGGTAAAGAATTGGAAATTGAGGGAATGTCCATCAATTGAAGAATGGCTAAACAGGTTATGGTACATGAATACGATGGAATACTATTGTACTATGAAAAACCATAAATGGTCAGACTCTAGAGAAGCATGGAATGTTTTATGAGATCTGATTCTGGGAGAAGGGAGTAGAACTAATTGAACAATGTACACATCAGCAACAACTGTGAAATGAACAAACTTGATGGAAGCAGCTCCTCTCATTAGTTTAGAAAACTAGGACTACTGTATTATACTGACTATGGACTATGTTATCCCCATGTAGAGGAAGAAAAGCAAAACAAAACACACACACACACACACACATAAACACACACACATACACACACACACACACACACACACACACACACACACACACACACACACGTGCGCAAAGACCCAAAACTACTGTTAAGAATCTGTTGAACACATTATAAAAATTATCTTTCTCTTAAATCTAGTTCCTCATGCCCAAAATAATTAATGCTAACCTGTATACCTGTTTATCAAAACATCTATGTAAAATGATAACTTGACTATTTGCCCAAAGAGGGGTGGAGGGGGAGGGTGGGTGGAAGGAAGCTTGTTAACTTAAAAATATCATTGTGCATAAGGATGAAAATAAATAAATAAAAAGAAATTTAAGAAAAAGAAATTGGGCCATAATATTCCTGGGAGCTTTTATTTTGGAATCTTTTTCAGTAGGTGACAGGTGGATTTCCTCAGTTTCTATTATTTCCTCTGTTTCTAGAATATCAGGGCAATTTTCCTGGAAAATTTCTTTAAAAATGAAGTCTAGGCTCTTTTGCTGGCCATGACTTTCAGGTAGTTCAATTATTTTTAAATTATCTCTCCTGTATCTGAGGTTTTTCACAAGGCCCCATTTCCCTACAAGTTGTTCCTGGAAAACTAGAATGGTTCACTCTGGCATGGTTCAGTCTGAGTCATGCTGCAGCCCTATCCAACCCTGGTCAAACAGATCCTACCCGCAGAATTTCCAAGTTGTCTTAGACCAGAAAATTGTTTCACCCAGTCTTCTTGTGAGTTCCACCATTCTATAATTTAATTAGAATCATAATTTTAAGGAATTTGGAGTGTTTGGGGGAAACTTTCAGGAAGTCTTGCCTCTGTGCTGCCATCTTGGCTCTACCACTGGGAAGGTAGTTTTGATATAAAGGGAAGAGGGAAGGAAGGAAACAAGCATTTATTAGGTTTTTACCATATATTAAATGCTATACTGTGATTTACAAATGTTATCTCATTTGATTATTAATCGATAATTATTTAATTTTATTTCCACAATAATCCTGGAAGTAGATGCTTTTTTTATAATTCCCATTTTACAATTAAGAAAAATGAGTTTAGCTGAGATTATGTTACCTTGCTGAGGGTTAAATAGACAATAAGTTCCTGAAGAGAGATTTTAACTCAGGTCTTTCTTCTTCTGGGACATCATGGGGCAATAAGTTCATATTTAGGAAGTTATACTGACATGCCCTTTGCCAGAAGCAATAACATTATTCCATTGACACTTACTGTGTGACCTTGCATACAAGGCCATCTCCAGAAATCCTGATTCATTTTAGGTCACTGGACTCAGATGTCTCCTGAAGACAAAGTAAGGCTAGTGACGTAACACAGCACCCTCCCCCTCAAAAAGTTCAATTCAAGTGCTTGTCATGCCATCATCTCCCTGATGTCATGGTCTTCATCAAGAATAAAGGAAAAACATCATCATCACCATCATCACCATCATCATCATCATCATCATCATCATCATCATCATCATTATTATTATTATTATTATTATTTCTTGACCAAATATTTGAAAGGAGTATGGTTACAGAATAGCTATTGAGATTGCACCTGGATGTGATGTCAAACATGGTCTCATCTGGTGCTGGCTAGATTAGTAAATTTACATTTACTCATTCACCAATCAAGACAACCCAGTGCCGTAGTAGAAGTTCCAAAACTGAGTGGATTATTTCACCAAGAATTTTAAAGCATTTTTTTGGAAATTCTGGTCAAGAGACTTCAATTCCAAGTTTTTCTTAGACTGCAGAGGGTAAAAAATTAGCAGCCTCTGAAAGTCATAAATTCTCAGATCTCAGATATAGATCCAGAAAAGTCCATAAAGGTCATTTAGAATAACCACTTTATTTTCCAGGTCAGGAAACTGAAGTCCTTTGAATATAAATGAACACTGTTTATGATCATAAACTTAGCAAGTGATAAAGTTAGAATTCAAATCTAAGTTGAATGACTCCAAAATACATTTTTCCATTATATCATATACCAAAGTAAATTAAGAGCTTGTGATTTTCCTTAAATAAAAATATGGCAATGTTTTTCTATTCTATAGATTTCAATATGTCATTATTTTAAGGATCAAACTCATTGTTTTGGTATTAAATCTACTCACATTATGGCCCAAATCAATCTTTCTAATCTCATCATATATTATTTCCCTTTCAGCACTCCATACTTTTTTTCAAATTGATCCTTTTTCTGTCCCTCACTTGTGTTTGTTCCTTTGTACTATCTATACTTTGAATCCCTCTTCATCTTGGTCTCCTAGATTTCTAACTTTTTTCAAGATTGAGCACAAACTTTACCTTCTACAGAATTCTTTTTTTCTGTACTCTGTTTCTTGCTAGTAGCCTTGTTCTTCAGCTACATTTTACTTAAAAACCTTAATTTATTTTGTATATTTTTATTCTGCATATGTTTATGTATATCTTGTCTCTAGTATTAGGATTTAGCTTCTTGAGAGTTTTTTGCAACAACCACTTTTTCCATTCCTCATACAAAAGCACATAGGTGATACAGTGAATATATCTAGCCTTGGCCCTGGAGGTGAGAAAGCTTAAGTTCAAGTCTGGTTTCAGACACTTAATAGGTCTGTCATCTGATATGTCACTCTACCTCTGTCTATACCACCACTACCCATAATCATTAATAGTAATAATAACAATGATAATACCATCAATAATATTAACTTTTTCTCCTTTGAAATTTATTCCATTTGATACTGTTGCTTGTACAGGTTCTTAAATATGTCATCCATTCATTTTAAGGATGTTATTCTACTTTTCCAAATGAATCCTGCACCTAGATTATTTATTCCAACCCATAGTATTTTTCTGGGTGGCTTTAATATTCATGAAGTATCATTTCAACTTCACTTTCAACCATTCTCAGGAATAGATCTTACATTTATGTATAATAATGATACTACCACTATGACTTCTACCACTGTTACTATTACCAAAATGACTGCAACTATTACTAACCTTCTTCTTAAAGTCCA
Organism: Macrotis lagotis; assembly: GCF_037893015.1. Classification (NCBI taxonomy): domain Eukaryota; kingdom Metazoa; phylum Chordata; class Mammalia; order Peramelemorphia; family Peramelidae; genus Macrotis; species Macrotis lagotis. The sequence continues at coordinate 226,329,068 of NC_133658.1, read as the reverse complement.
ACCTGTCATTATACAATTGTGTGAAAGGCAAAAAATATGAATAGCAGCAAGAACAAGGTATAGATAAGATCTTGCAAGCCCTATGACTGACATGATAGCAATGTATGATGACCTTGCAGAAACACTGAAGTATTGACAAACTGGGGTTTGGAAAATATCACTGATTTATCTACTCCCCTGAGAGAGTTTATGAAGACATTTAGAAAGACAATAAAAGATCGCACCAATATTTTGCATTTATATTTGCTTTTATATTTAAACTTCACATTGCTGAATTAGTGGCAACAAGAAAAGAAGCAGGAAGTGGGCTCTGAAAAATAATCATATCAGTAAATTTAGATTCTCTTAATCAGTAGTTAAAAATATAAGTTAAAGAGTTAATGCAATACAAATGAGTCAGAGACTTATAGGGCATAAAACAAAATACATAGTTAAAAAGCAACTAAAAATGTTATTACAGAGGTCTGAAAATAAAGAAATTCAAGGTGAGATAGATTTCTGAAGAAAGAGCATGAAGAAAATTTCTGATTATTTGTTTGAGCAAAAGAAGTCTGGAACAACGGGAAAAACAGTTGCATTAAATGTAAAATTGAGACAGTTTGAGTATAATTAATATGATAAAGAGCAAATCATTTATATCATAAGAGGTATCTGAAACTGTGGCCTTTTGGAAAACTGGAAAATGGAAGGATAATTAAGATTCATAATTATTGACACGATTGCCTCATATGTCATTTTCCTTCTTTCAGAAGTAAATTTTATCCCACCTTTCTTAACAGAATGAATCATAACTAGTATTAAGGGGCAGAATACCAGAATTTCTTTTAATATATGCCAATTATATGTGATTTTACTTTTAAAAAACCACTCATGATTTGTTCCACAAAATTGTAAATATGCAAATATTATATTACTTGGAGTAATGAACAAAGTTTATTTCATCAAATTCTAGTGACATAAAGAGTACCTTTTGAACAAGGTGCCCAAGAACATTTATATATATATATGTATATATATATATATATACATATATATATATATCCTTCCTTGATAATTGTAATTGTAAAACCTTTGACTATTTTTGATCCTTATATCTCACTCATATATATGATGAATATGTAAAATAGACTCAGCAATTTCAAGAATGCTAAAATATTTTATGTTCACATACAAGAGTTTTCTATTTAAATATATTCTATCAATATAATAACTTCAAGAATAATTGGTATAAAATATGTCCTTTTTCAGGAAGACAATTAAAGTCCATTGTTTTAATTTATTCTAAAATTTATTATCATTTGTCCCATATAGATGTAAGTATGGATTCCAAATTAAAGTAATTGAATCACTCAATAAATGTGTATGACATAAAGACATGTGGATCCATTGGGAAAATGTTAAATACCAATTACTTCTCATGAAAATTTTTTCAATGATTGAAAATGTTAGACTTGATAAATATAAAATCATTAATGTACCCCAAGGAAACAGAGTAAATACAGGTTTATTGTTTGAATTTAGTAGTCATATAGAACCCATGGATGAAGTTGTCATCAATAAATATTGTATCTACTTAAGACAAGACATAGCAAGTACAAATATGTCAAATTGGAAGTTTTGGCTAAATACATTAAAAGCCACTGATATTCAGAAATCAAAACTGAATGAGAATATATTTAAATTAATTAGCACCTACCCTTAGCACCTACACTTAACCTTAGCTGTCATATTTAGAATTCTTAAATGAACATAATAGATTTGAAACATACCCTAATAAAAAAAAACTTTACAATAATGAAAAAAGAAGAAAAAAACAAGACTCCAAAACCAAGACTGTTATTAAAAAAGAAGCAGACTAATAATTCTATTCACAAAATAAAGAGTATCAATAAATATCATTGGGTTTAAAAAACCCCAGACAATACTTTTTGAATTGGTGGATATTACTTTACTTAGAAATATTAGTGACTGATAACTTGTGTATGATATTGACTTTGTCAATTGCATCTAAAGACTTATTTATGTATGGTGCCCATAAAATAACTATATGCAAGAATGGAGTTAAAAAGTCCTATATGGGTGACATCCATTGGCATTCAGCTAAAATATTTTTTTGCAAGGCAATGGGGTTAAAGTGGCTTGCCCAAGGCCATACAACTAGGCAATTATTAAGTGTCTGAGGCCGGATTTGAACTCAGGTATGCCTGACTCCAAAGTCAGTGCTCTATCCTCTGTGTCACCTAGCTGCCCCTCAATTCTACTTTTATATCACATGCACTTCTCTATTCTTGTCTTTTCCCATGGCCACCATACTAATCCAACATTCAATTACCTCATACTATGGACTAATGCAGTAGCTTTCTAATTTCTCTCCTTACCACAGTTTTTTTTTTCTCTTTTGAATCTGTGTCTTATTTGACTGACAAGTGATGCTGTAAGAATTTGTAAGTTCTTTTCTATTTGACTCCAGCAGGGTCATTTAATTAAAAAAGGGGAAAAAATCATCTAACCTCCAGAGACTTTCTTCTTAGTATGGTGTTTAGCTGAGATTTCCAATAATTAACTTAAGATGATTAACTGGTTAGAAATAAAAGAACTTTTCCTCCATTTTAAGATAACTATTTACTAGACTAACTCTTGTATCAATTTAACAGAAATATTTCTCCCTTTCCATTATCTTAGACCTATATTCCAATTTCCTTCCCCTTTGCTTGCTAAACATTTCACAAGCTTATCTTTGAAACTTAAAATTTTAATCATATTTTCTTTGTTTTCTGATGAAACTGGAAACTGGTTAAGGCTTTTTATATAATAGTCCAGGCATAATTTAGAATCTCTGAGTCCTAAGGCAGGTCCTTAAAGCATCCCTACACATTTTGATTAGTATGATTGTCACCTTAGAGGACATGTTGAGTGATATTTATGTTTATGTATTTTAATTCAATTCAAAAAACATTTATTTATGCCTACAGTTGTAAAGATATTGGATTTGACTTTTTTGAATGAGTTAATAAGAATTTAGGTGAAATATATATATATATATATATATATATATATATATATATATATATATATAACCGGCAAACAATGAGGTCATTTAAATTTGGTAGTCATATGCATTAATCTTTTTGAATTTGATTAGAGAAAGAAGAATGTTTATGTAGAGGTGTAAGAGGTTCTTCAACAAGAGAACCAGAAAGGAAGAATTGGTAGAATGAAACAGAAATAAAAGAAAAAAATACAGTTAATTTATTCTCTCTCATAATATCAATCATTAAAGAAAACAAAAAGTTTTTTGAGTAGACAAGTTTTGTTGAGTGATTTTGGTTTTCAACAGTAGCTATGACAATTCTAAAAGCATGGCTCCATTGGAATATAAGTTGTAAAACTTTTAGTTGCTTTGGGATGCTTCTTTAGCAACACATTTTATTTAATATATAAGACAAGTATTTATTTACAAAACTTATTTCCTTAAAGCAATAAAATGAAGTAACATTTGGGAGTAACTTGAAATAGTTATTTTTTAAAACCAAAAGAAGAATGTGCTTTAACTTTAGCATGTTATTACTATTGTCTTGTCTATTGTGATTAACTTGAGTTTTGTCACTTAATGTTGTCTCTAAAATTATATATTTTTAATTAAGATAAATTTGTCTTCTTTCTCTTCCACAACTCACCTTACTGGAGTGGAGGCAAAAAAGGGCAAGTTCCTTGAAATTGAAATGTATAATTAAGCAAAACAACTTTCCCCATTATTGAAGTTTAAAAAATAGTTCTTTTTTTTCAGTTGGTGCCAAAATGTTGGAGTAAAGACAGGGATTTCTCCCAGCTATCTCTCAAACCACTCCAAATACCTTTAAATAATGTCTTGAAACAAATTCTAGAGTGGAGAATCTCACAAAAAGCCTGAATGAAACAATGTTCCTGTCCAAGACAATTTGGAAGATTGGTGGGAAGGGTCTGTTGCACCAGGGTTAGAGAGGATCCAGGAAAAACCTGGGTCAGGCCCGGGGGGACCAGTCCAGACATCCAGGAACAGAATGTGGGGTGCCTGGGTCAGTGGCAGAGGTAGAGGTTTGCAGATATCTCATCCCAGGGATTATCATGGACAACTTGGAAGGTCAACAGGAAAACCGCTGGTGAGGGGAGCATAGTCCAGCGCAACAGGCCATAGCAGGGGCATCACAACTTCAGCAGACCAGGAAGAAGACTTGGCTTCTGGAGCTCTCAACCCATAGACACTAATGGGTCCCTGAGGCAGGACTTGTTGTTTTGCCCATACTCACATGTGGGTTGCAGTCTGGAGTCCTATCCGCAGGAAGGGGAGCAGAAGTACGACAGAGTTTACTGCCTAAGCAGAGCAGGGCCTGTCCTCATAGTTCCAGGACAGAAATGAGTGTTTGTGGTCAGCTACAGACCAGAGCACTCACAATGAAAGTGTTTATAACTTCTTATAAAATCTCATAAGAATTGAACACTTGCACCAAATCCTTAGAAGTATCTTTTTTAAAAAAAAATATTATCTGTTGCTTTTTTTTACAAGGCAATGAATGGGGTTAAGTTACTTGCCCTATGTCACACAGTTAAGCAAATATTAAGTGTGTCTAAGGCCAGTTTTGAATACAGGTCCTCCTGACTTCAGGTCCAGTGCTCTATCCATTGTGCCACCTAATTGCTACTTCCTAGAAGTGTCTTTGAAAACATTTGCAAAAAATCCTTAAAAGCTTGGAACAGTACATCTTCCACTCAGGAAGAAGAGCACATCCTTACCAAAGAGTTAAAATCAAATCACAGGCTAGTGAAATGAGCAAACAACAGAAGAAAAGAAATCTGAATGGAGCAGTTATGATGGTCATATAGAAGATCATAACATATTCTCAGAAGAAGATAGTAAAACCAAAATTTCTATGACTAAAGTTGCCAAGAAAAATATAAATTAGTCCCAGACCATGGAAGAGCTCAAAAAGGAGTTTGAAAATTAATTAAGTGAGGTAGAGGAAAAATTGAGAAGAGAAGTGAGAGTGGTGGGAGAAAAACATAAAAACTGAGTCATCAGCTTGGTGAAGGAGATAGAAAAATCCCGAAGAAAATAACATGTTAAAAACCAAAAGGAAAAAGAGACCCCCAAAAAAGGAAATGAGGAGAAAACTGTCTTAAAAAATGAAAAAAAGAAGATACAAAATTTCACTGAAAAAAGTGATTTTTTAGAAAATAGAATTGAGTAAAGAGAAGTTGATGACTTTGAAAAAATTCAAGAAATAATAAAAGAAAACACAAAGAATGAAAAAATAGAAGAAAATGTGAAATATCTCTTTGGAAAAACAACTGACCTGGATGGTAGATCCAAGAGAGATATTTTAAATATTACTGGACTACCTTAAGGCCATTCTTAAAAAGTGCCTAGACATATTTTTTAAAAAGTTTGATGCCCAATTATTCTAGAAGCAGAAGGCAAAATAGAAATAAAAAGAATACACCAATCAGTTACTGAAAGGGATATCAAAATGAAAACTGCTAGGAATATCATACCCAAATCTGACAGTTCCCAGGTCAAGGAGAAAAGATTGCAAAGGTGCCAGAAAGAAACAATTAATTAACCTTAGAGACACAGTCAAGGATAACACAAGATTTTTTTTAGCTTCTACATTAAAAGATCATAAGAATTGGAAAATATTATTTTAGAAGGCAAAAATGTTTGAATTACAACCAAGAAAAAAGTACCTAGCAAAACTAAGCACAATTTTTCAGGACACAAGATAGATATTCAAAGAAATAGAACTCTCAAACTTTTTTAATGAAATGACCAAAGTTTAACAGAAAATTTGATCTTCATATACAAGACTCAAATGATGCATAAAAAGGTAAACATGAAAGGATATCATGAGGGACTCAATAATGTTGAAGAGCTTATATTTCTTCATGGGAAGATGATACAGATAATTCATATGAACTTTTTCCTTTATTAGGGGAGTTAGAAGATACATATATAGACAAAGAACAGTGGGAATTGAATATAAACAGTTAATATATTTTTTAAAAATAGATTTAATGCATGAGAGAAGAATGTACTGGGAGAAAGGGAAAGGGAGAGAGAAAATGGAATAAGCTATTTCACATACAAGATGCAAGGCAATGTTTTTGCAGTGGAGTGGAAGCTGGAGGAAGTGAGGGAAGTGAATAAGCCTTAATCCCAACACAATTAGCATACACTCTCAATTGAGTATAGAAATCTATATTACCCTAGAGGAAAGGAATGGGAGAAAAAGGATGGAAGGTTAAGTGATAGAAGAGAGAGATTCAGATGCAAAACACTTTTGAGGAGGAACAGGGTGAAAAGAGAGAATAGAATGAAAAGGGTTGAGAGGATAGGATGGAGGAAAATACAATTAGTAACAGTATCTGTGGAGAAAAATATTGAAACAAGTTTTTCTGATTAAAGGCCTCATTTTTCAAATATAAAGAACCCGAGCCAAATTTATAAAAAATAAGAACCCTATTTCCAAGTTGGTAAATCATCAAATGATAGGAACATTTTTTCAGATGAAGTTATCAATGTTATCTAATTAAAACATTTTTTAAATGTTCTAATTTACTATTGGTAAGAGAAATGTGGATTGAAATAATTCTGAGGTCCAACTTTATTGGATTGGCTAATAGGAAAGAAAGAGAAAATGGCATATTGAATGGGATATAGAGAAAATGACACATAAATGCCTTGTTGGATGAGTTGTGAAATTATTCAAGAATTTTATAGAAGAGTTTGGAACTATGCACAAAGGGCTAAAAAAACCCATATCTACCCTTTGAATAAAAATGCTACTACTAGTTTGATATTGCAGAAGAGATGAGAACCAGGCATTCCTCTATGTATAATGATATGTATAACATTTCTTTTCTTGTACAAGGACCTGGAAATTGAGATGTCCATTGGGTTGGGGAATGGCTGAAAAAAATTGTAATCTATGATTAAGATGTTATGCTATCCTGGTAAAAAATGATGAACAGGGTGCTCTCAGTAAAAAAAAATACATGAGCAAATGTAATGGGTAATGTACTATGTAAAAATAACAGCAGTGTTATTGAATGATCAACTGTGAATGACTTACCTTTCTCAGCAATACTGTGAACCAAGAGAACTATGAAGAGCAAAAAATACTATTCATTCTAAGACAGAGTTGATGGTGTCTTAATTGAAGCACATATTTCCTTTTTCTTTTCTTTTTTTTGCTTCCAAACAAGCCACTTTATTTTTTATTATTTTATTTTTTGTTCAAACTCTACAATTCTTTATATATTGTTAAAATATTCTTGTTTAAGAGCAAATACAATGTCCCCTCCTACACAAAAATATAGAACCTCATGAGAAATAAACTAAAAGAAAGAGAAAAAAAATGTGTTTCAGTCTGTGTTCTGCTGATACAATCAGCTCTGACTGGGGTGGATCGCATTCTTCATCATAAGTCCATCACAGAAGCCACCACAGTTGCCGCCACTGACTGTAACATCCATTCCTTCCCACTACCATATACTATATTCTCTCTCTCTCTCTTTCTCTCTCTCTCTCTCTCTCTCTCTCTCTCTCTCTCTCTCTCTCTCTCTCCCTTCACCCCATCCCTCTTCCAAAATGTACTGTAGGGTCCTGTGTGCAAGAGGCCTCAAGCCCATATACCACCCTAAAGACACAGAAAGCACCCAGCCCCATGGTCCCAGACAGGTCACTCAATCCCAACACCTTGCAAAAAAGTAAAAGAGATAATGCAATGTATCTGACTATTCTCTCCCCACCTCCATTACCCATATCCCCCATCTTTACCCTGTCCACCTTCTCTCCCACTTACTTCAGATGTTTATACCCTATTGAGTGTGCATGCTGTTTCCTGTGAAGGTTCCCTCATTCCCCCTTGTCTTCCCCCCTTCCATAAGATTGCAAAGTCCCATTACAAAAAAGTCTTTTATATGAAGTATCTTACCCTATTCCACCCCTCCTTTCTCTTACTCCCAGTACATTTCCCTTTTAGCCACCAACTCCATTTTTACAATATCTTAAATCTTCAAATTCAGCTCTCTCCTGTGCTTCATCTATAAAAGTTCCTTCTACCTGCTCTACGAAATGATGAGGCTCTTTCTGTTCAGCTCTGGTCATTTCAACAGGAACATTTGAAATTTCCCTGTTTCATTGAAAAATCAACTTTTCCCCCTGGAAGAGGATGTTCAGCTTTGCTGGGTAGTTGATTCTTGGTTGCATTCCAAGCTATTTTGCATTCCAGAATATTATATTCCAAACCCTATGAGCCCTTAATGTAGTTGCTGCTAAATCCTGTGTGATCCTGACTGCAGCTCCATGATATTTGAATGGTGTTCTTCTGGCTGCTTGTAATATTTTCTGGAACTTGGCTATAATATTCCTGGAGGTTGTTTTTTTTTGTATCTCTTTCCAGGGGAGATGCGTGGATCCTTTCAGTTTCCATTTTGTTCTCTGTTTCTAGTATAAAAGGGCAATTTTCCTGTAAGAATTCTTTAAAAATAAAGTCAAGGCTCTTTTCCTGATCATGACTTTCAGGTATTCCAATATTTTTTTTATGTTATCTTTTCTGAATCTGTTTTCCAGATCAGTTGTTTTTTCAGTGAGATGTTTTCCTTTGTTTTCTAATTTTTCATTCTTTTGGTGTTGAAGCATTGTATCTTGATTTCTTGTTAAGTCATCAACTTCCTAAATCATTACTGATTAGAGAAATGTAAATTAAAACATCTTTTAGGTACCATCTCACACCTCTCAGATTGGACAAAATGACCAGAAAGGACAATGATCAATGCTGAAGGGATGGTGGAAATCTGGGGCACTGATGCATTGTTGGTGGAGCTGTGAATTGATGAAATCTTTCTGGAGAGCAATTTGGAATTATGCCCAAAGGGCAATAAAAATGTGCAATCCACCACAAAAATTGATCCAGCAGTACCACTACTGGGTCTATACCCTGAAGAGATCATGAAAAAAGGTAAAATCATCCCTTGGTACAAAAATATTCAAAACAGCTCTGTTTGTGGTGGCAAAGATTTGGAAATTGAGGGGATGTCCATCAATTGGGCAATGACTGAACAAACTGTGGTATATGTATGTTATAGAACACTATTGTTCTATGAGAAACAAGGAGGGATGGGATTTCAGAGAAGCTTGGAAAAACTTGCATGAGCTATTGCTGAATGATATGAGCAGAACCAGAACATCATACACCCTATATGCAAAATGGGGGTGATGATCAATCTTAATGGACTTGCTCATTCCATCAGTGTACCTTAATATTTTTTTCTTTTGGTTTTTGAAGGAAGTAGGGTTAAGTGACATACCCAAGGTCACACAGCTAGGAAATTATTATGTGTCCAAGACTGGATTTGAACTCAGGTCCTGCTGATTCCAGGGCTAGTACTCTATACACTGAGCCACCTAGCTTCTCCTATTACTTTCAAATTTTAACTTACATTGTCTTATGTACTATGTAATTGTGCAAACACTAATAATTTATTTCTTCCACAAGGATAGGTTTTTCCCCCCCTCTCAACATCTTCAATTTTGATCAATGCATAGCATGGAAACAATGTAGAGATTATCAGATTGCTTTCTGTGGGGGAGCAGGGAAGAAGGAAGGGCGGGGGGAAATGTAAAATTCAAAACCTTACAAAAATGAGAGGTTGAAACTACTATTGTATATAATTGGAAAACAAGCAAAATATCTATATAATATTTAGTCAGAAAATAGAAACTTGATGTGTATGTAATGGGAGAAAAGAAATAAAATTTAAAAAAGATGAAAAAATTATTTTCTTCTTCTGTATCCTGAATCTATCACTTTTTTTTAAGACAGTATGTGTCATCATTGATTATCTAGCACCATATATCATCAATTAGAAAAGTAGCACCAAGCTTAAATAGAAACCAGGACCACCAAATAACACCAAAAATTCTTTCAGGTCTCATTTTGGCTTAGAAAACTCCACAGGTTTATGTGTTTATTTTTTTATTAATGCATCAAGACATTATATTCAGATACAGATTACCTTTTAAACTAATTTGAGTGCAATCGGGAGTGCTGTGGACCTTGCAGTTTTGAAATCTCTGATCTGAAATAACTCCCTCCTTTTATAGATTAGGAAAATGAGACCAAGAGTTTAAATGACTTGCCTGCATTCACATAGCTAATAAATATAAAAGGATTTGGATTCAGGTCTTCTTGACTCCTCTATCAATAACCTAACCATTATAGCTGCCTATTGCAAATTGTAGGTGATTGCTTTAGCAACCTTTCTTAAATTGCAAGAAAGAAGGTAATGTTTATATAAGAAAGCATTATTCATAATTCTAAATTTGTTTTCCAGTAAACATGTTCTCATTTGGAGTTATATAGCTATTAAAAATTCCATGATAAAGCCTAACATTTGCCTTGATTAGCTATTCTGTGCACAATATAAATATATTTGCATCCATGATTTCACAACTAGGGTCATTCAGAGCTCATTGATTGACTAAAGTAAGGTAGATAGCTCTCACATTGAAAATACTCTCTTGACTTCATCTTGATTCCTTCCAGAACCTCCATTTTATGGGTGAAGCCCAGGCTAGTCATGTCTTCTTTCCTCCCTCGACTGCATTCATCTCTGGACTATCTCTCTAAATTGCATTTGCTCTGTATACCTTCATATCTTCTCATCTAGTCCAAATTTTCAACTTCCTTTAAGGAAAAGGGTTGTCTTTTGTTGCTGCAGTATTTGCATTTCTGGAAAGTGTAGTGCTAGGCACAAGTATATGCTTTATAAACATTTGTTTGACTTGAATGCTCCAGGGATGTGTTCTAGACTCTGTTATTCACATATGTATTTGTAACTTGAAGATTCATCTCTCTTCTCTTTCCTTTTCCCCTTCCCATAATGGATAAAATCATTTGAAGGAAAATTATTCAAATTTAGGAAAGTTATATTATATGAATTTGTATTATATACCTTCTCTTCAAGTGCTATTGCATATTTTAAGAAATAGCTACTATGTTTTGGAAGTGAAAATGTGCCCTAAGGCTCATAGAGGCAAAATCCAGAGGTAGAACCAAGTAGGGCAAATGGTAGGAAATAGTGTGATAGAACAAACAATGCCACTCAAGCTTCACTGCATCTGAACTGGTCAAAAGAAAGGAGGATAAATACACCTAACTGACACAGAAATATACATCGACCAATAGGGAAATAGTAAGGAAAGAGGACAAGGGCAAGAAGAAATGAGAGAGAGAGAGAGATAGTAGATTATGAGTGGAATTAGTTCTAAGCAAAATAAATTTAAGGTTGTACAAAATATTTATAGCTTTTTTGAGGTGAAAAAGATAGAATTTTGAGATAATATCCATAAATTGAGGAATGGATGAACAAGTGATGGAATTGTTGGGCTGTTGTGCTGAATTCCTAACATAAAAACTAAATACAATTAGGAGACTAGTGATGAAATATGCCACTTACTTTCTTATAAAGAGGTGAGATACAGAATAAAGAATGAGACAAATTACTTTGGATGTAGCCAATGGGGAAATTTATTTTGATTGACTAAATGTGTCTTAAATGGTTTTGTTTTTCATGTATGCTCAATTTTGGGGTGGAGTTGGGAAAGGAGGGTGAGAAGACAGATCTTGTCTCATTGAACCAAATAAAAGATTTAACAAATAAAAAAGCTATACAAGCATATAGATGACATGCTTATCAAATATATAATTGAAATAAAACTGGAAGAAATACTTCCTTATGGCTTTAAATATAGCGATTTCAAATTCAGTAGACTAGAACAAGGGATCAATTCAAAGAGATTAAATCTAACATATATGCAAAATCCCATAAATCATTTCATAAATAAGTCATCCATGTACAGAATGATCTTACAACAGTTTAGGCAAAAAATGGAACTTTAAAGGTCTCCAATCTCAATATGATTGTCTATGGCTAATGTCTTACTGGTTATATTATGTCAAGCATATTATATAGAAAGAGGAAAACAATTGCCCCATTGTACTCTGCCTTGGTCAGAGAATATCTGGAAGACTGTGCTCATTTAAGGATCCTACGTTTGAGAAAGGGAATTATCAAACTGGAATAAAGTTCAGAGAAAGAAAAGGAGATAACAAAATGACTAAGAACTATGCCACTTATGAATTGGTCGAAGGAAATTGGGCTATTTCACTTTGAGAAGAGAAGACCTGGAGAGACGTTGTAATGGTTAAAGCACTTCAGGACTGTGGCCCTCAATATCCTCCTTTGTAAAATGAAAATGTTCTACCAGATTATTTCTCTTCTTTCCAATGATAGTTTTATATATATATATATATATATATATATATATATATATATATATATACATATATATATATATATATATATATATATATATATATATATATATTCCTAGAGAGCAATTTCCTTTGGATATTTGAAAAACTATCATGTAGAGAAGGTTTTGACTTGTCTTTTTGTATCTCCAGACTCTTTCTCCAGGGTACGGGGTGACAACTATATGTCACAGTAGAAATAGCACAATCCCTGGAGTCAAGAAGACCTGAATTAAAATTTGCTCTTAAATACTTACTTTAGAACTCTGGGTAAGTCACTTAACTTCTCTCTGCCTCAGTTTCCTCAACTATGTAATGGAAATAATAATAGTTGTTTAGTTGTGTCCTATTCTTAATGATCCCACGTATTATATCATCTATGTATTTTCTTGACAAAGATATTGGAATGATTTGCCATTTCCGTAGTGGATTAAGGAAAAGAATATCTTACTCAAGGTCACAAGGCTATTAAATATCTGAAACTGTATTTGAACTCGGGAAAATGTATTCTCCTAGTTCTAGATCCAGCACTTTTTCTACTGAGCCATTTATCTGCCTCAGTTTCCTCAACTGTGTACTGAAGATAATACTAGTATTCATCTGTAAAATGCTTAGCATAGCAATTGATTTTTTTCTTCCCTTTTTGAAGTCTTAAAACTTTTAATAACAGGAGATTTGAGAGAATTAATCAGTATTCTTTTATGAATAGTGCCTTTTTATACTTGAAAGGGATTTCAATTTTATTAGTCATATGCTACCTTTAAAGTATTTTCATAGTATCAGAAGTAAAACTATAATAACATAAAACTGTATAATGTAGTACTCCTAAATAGCAATATACAAATGTCATTTATAGATTATGTCTATCTAGGGGAATGGATTGTAATGGAACTAAATCAGGTAACTTCTAGATCAGCAAACTCCATCTACTAATTCAGGTTAACACTTTTTTGAAAACTTTTACTCTTTGAAACCTGAAAAGTGACCCCATTTGCTTAGGGTCACCCAGCCTATATAAATCAGGGATAGGTAGGTTGACACTAACTGAAATGAGTGAAATTACTTCAGCCTTATTCTTCAGTTACCTTTTGATAAACTTGGCAAGTAAAGTGTTGTAATAATTCAATCAGAGATATTTTTCCTTGAAGTTCTCATTTCAGAGAATATCTGAAGAGAAACAAAAATCTTTATTGTAATTTTCATCCACTGTGGTAAGTAATGAGTGAGAACTCTGTGTATAGTAGCAGAATAAAACATGAACAAAAGATGATATACATATACACATATCATACCTGTTAGAATAATATAATGTTTTTTAAGAATTCAAGAGCAAGGTATGTGAATTAAAGTTTATTGGAGTCAGGTCTTTAAAAGACATCTGAGGAATGTTCAACTGATTAAGTTGCTTAAACAGGTAATTTATATTTAGATCAGATATAGGGAATAATTAGCCAAATATAAATAATACTTAATAGTATGAAACTTATTGTAGGAAAATTCTAGAAAATGGTGCTTTTCAATGGAGGCTTTTAAACTAATCTATCCTTCTATCTATCTATCTCTATATATTTATTCATATCTATGAATATATATATATATATATATATATATACACATATGCACATGCACATGCATACACACACAATGTCAAAAAATGCCATTGGATGGACTGCCTTGGTAACTGAAACACTGGAATAGTAAATGAATCACTGCAAGTGTTCAAGCAGAGACTGAAAGATGGTTTGCCAAGGATGCTCAAAAAAGTCCTAATTCAGATGTAAATCGGATGAAAGGGTCCCCAAAGATCTCTTAGACCCCTTCCAATTCATATATCACGTGATTATCATTTCTTTCAATTTTTGAGTTTATTTTTAGTCAATCCTGAAATATACTGGATATTTGTTGTGCATAGACTCCCACTGGTAAGGCTAGAGGCTATCTGACAAAGGAATCAAAGTTTAACTCAGTATAGCTGGATACCATCTGAAAAATCTATGTAATATTTCTTTGTACAGGTTTTGAGTGATTTCCTCCCCTGCTTGTCTACTTTGCTAGAATTGGAAAGAGAAAAAAAAGATTTATTTATATAATGATAATTCTTTGTACCACTATTGTGACTATCTCTTGGGGCAGATTGATGATTTAAAAATTTAATTAGATTTTCAGGATTCAATTGACAACTTAATAAATATTGCAAGCAGTTGGTATCAGTGAAATTGCATATATCTGTTTTAATACAATGAAAAGGCTGAATGCTTTCTTTTTTGTTACAATTTTAATTTAAATAATGTCAGTATGAAATATATCAAAGGGCATCTGTTATGCACTATAAATCTTGAAGTATTCTCTTTCTCATATATTACAAGAGGTTGACTTTGGAAAAAATCTTGGAGATCATGTGAAAAAATGCTAATCACTTCTTTGATCAACCCCTTAATATTGAGGTTGTAGGGTTGGCCACAGGTAGTTAATGAAGTAGAAAGAGACTTACCCTCCTATTTTCCAAAGGCTAAAGCCTTTTTTTGCATTTTGGATATATTTCACATTGATTCATCTCTTTACATGTTGTTTTCCCCCATCTAATATACCCAGAAGTCAAAAACGATTTCATTTTGTCTTTGTATCCTCAGCACTTAACAAGCTGTATTGTACAGAGTAAGTATTTAAGAAAACTAATTTTTGAATAAATACATGGCAGATGAAATTTATGTGATCTGCAGCTTTCAGTATTCATTGACTGACATTCTAATGAAAATCTTAATAATTTTTGGAAATTATATACAAGATTTATAAGGAGAGAGAAAGGTAACTCATGATCTCCTTAAGTTAACATCAATACACATATACCAGATGCCTACAAATTTTAGGGAATGTATTGGGTGCAATGGTTGGCAAATAAATAAAAACAAAATTTGATTCCTTTCATGAAAGAGCTTACAACTTAGTAAGGGGGGGGGGAATTCATATATTGAAATTTACAAAATAAATTAGAGTATACAAATGCATAAATGAATTACAAATTTTTGTGACAATTCAGAAGAGGATACTTCTGAAGGCACCATGCATGGCATGGGTGGAATTTCATGGATGTAGACCCAGAGGAGTGAGTAGCACCAAGTCCCCTCACTTCTAATGGGGTGGAGAAACTTGCAAATGTGTTATCAAAGTTACTGTCAGTAATTTACCAAATCAAGGAGAGTAAAAAAATGTCAAAAGATAGGAAAGAAACAAATGTTGGAGGAAAACAGATGGCTTCTAGCAACTACATACTGCTAAACTTGGCAATGATTCCTAGAGAATATCTAGAAAAAATTATCAAACAGATGACTTGTGGGCATTTAATAAAAATGTCTGGCCTATTAGGAACAAATATGGATTCACAAAATGATAGATTATTGGACTTGAAATCAGGATAATCTAATTTCAAATCCTGTATTTTCCTATGTGGAGTTAAGTGATTTGTCTAATATCACACAACTAAGTAAGTCTGATGCTGGATTTGAACTCAGGTCCTTCAGTCGCCAGGGCTGGTGCTCTATCCTCTGGACCACCTAGCTACCCCTAAAACCTGTCTTTCTCTTCTACATGTGTAACTGTGGTCAAAGATCTTTATGAGTCCTAGGTAATATGCCTGTGTTACTTTTACAGATAATTTGTTATCTTTGATGTATGGATTCACTAAAAAATCCCAACAAATCTTTATTTAATCAGTTTGGCAGATGAGAGAATATGATAGACATGATGTATATGTCTCTTTATTTCTATAAAACATGTGAAAACATTTCATTTGGTATCCTGGTGAACAAAATGGTAAAATATGGACTGGATCTTAGAACTTGTAAGTGGCTATCCAGGGAGTCACATAGTTATATTAAAGTTACTAAATAAGCATGTTTTAAATATCTTCTATGAATCAGTCATAGTGTGAGACTTTGAGGAGACATCAAATAAATGAAAAAAGCATATTGTGCTTAAGGGATTTACATTTTATATATGAGTTTGCTATAAGACCTATATCAGCCCTGTGACAAACTGGAGACTTCATGCTACATGATTGTGTCATGCAAAATATTTCCATAAATGAAATGTAGAAAGATATTTAAAAGTAAGCTGATTAAAATTGCAGATGTCATAAATCTAGAATGATACTGATATCATAACAGAAAAAATAAGGAGTACCAAGTTTCTTAAATTTTGTTATACTAGTACCCAAACAAAACAAAAGACTACATTTAGTAGGAAAAATTTAAAGTCCTTGCATTTAGTTGAAAATAGACATAGGGATTTTAAAGACTAAGGGGCAGGATTATGGACTTGCCAGTGTTCATTTAAAAAAATCAGGTATTTAAATTGACAAGAAGACAAATATGTTTCAGAAGAATAGTATGACTGCTTCAAAAGCTAATGCAACTTCATATTGAATTAGTGGAAGTGAATATCATGAAAATAAAAAACCATGGATATATTATTTTTTCTGGTTACTATATAGTAATATTGACTAACTACAGTGCACCCAAGGCATATTAATCACAATAATGAGGCTTCTACAAGCCATCTCATAGAGCAATGACTGAAAGGAATGTGTTTTTAAAAAAAATAATAAAAAAACATAATAATCATCCTTTATACTTAGATATAGTCACATGGGAGAAGGAGTGGAATTTTCTGAGTTTCATCAGAAGGTAGACTCATGGTTAATAATCAAAAGTGGCAGCAAGTCAAATTTTAAACCATTAAAAATGAATATTCTTTCAACAACTTAAGCTATTTTTAAAACAGAAGCGCCTACCTTGTAAAATAGTAAATTTACTGTCACTCAAGTATTACAGTAGATTATTTAAAAAAAAACCTATTATGGATCTTTCAAAGAAATCATTGAATTAGGTAGAAGGTTGGTCTAAGAAACAGTCAAAATTTAAGAATCTATCCTAGGTCATTATCATGGAGTATACTTAATTTTTTTGTCTTAACTCTAAATTCTGTATTATGTTTATCATTTTGCTCTCTTCTCCCTATTCTTTCCCAAGTTTAGACTTAAGTATGCACTTCCATGTCAACTCTCTGAATAAGTCAAGCCATTATATTGTTGGAACAAGAACAATTAAAATAACAATTTTGAGCAAAGTATTCAAATTAGAATGTGACAAGCTTTTGAGACAACTCCTATTTGATCTACTTAAAGAAATAGAGTTTATGCAAAAAAAAAGAGCATTGTAAAAAAGAATCGATCCAAGTAATACTGGTGTCATTTCCTTAGGAGTTTCATAAATCAACAAACATACTCAGGTCACATCTCAGAAAATATCCCTCATTCTTTAACTCTTGTTCATCACCTACCAATAAGTGAGAAGCATGCTTCATTATCTGTCTATAAGATCTTGAATATATAGGCAGATGGAGATTTTATATCTTATTTAATATACACCCTCATTTTATAGATATAGAAATTGAGATCCAGAGTATTTAAGTGACTTCTCAAGTACAACATAGGTAATTTGTGTCAGAGTCAGGATTCAAACAGGTGTCATGACTCCAAGGTTAATGTATTTTTTAAAAAACTTTCCACTAAAGTTTTAACAATAATTTTTGCAAGGTTTTGAGTTGTACTATTTTTCTCCCTCCCTCCCTCCCTCCCCCCCCCCAGTGATGGAAAGCAATCTGATATAGGCTTTACATTTGTCACCATGCTAAACATAGATCAAAATTGAATGTGTTCTGAGAGAAGAATCAAATCCAAAAGGAAGAAAGAAAACATTAGAGATACATAAGATATAATTTTTATGAAGTGTTCATCAGATTCTGAAGGATTGGTTTTTCTTTCTTTTTGTTTTGTTTTGTTTTCTTCTCCTGGATGGGGATAATATTTTCCATAGCCTATCTAATACAGTTGTCCTAGCTCTCTGAACTGCTGAAAGGAGCTGCTTCCATTAAAGTGGTTCATCTAACAATGTTGTTAGTGTGTATATTTGTTCTCTTTGTTCTGCTCTCTTTGCTCAGCATCAGATCCTGTAAGTCACATCCATGCTTCTCTAGAGTCAGACTGTTTTTTTTTTTTGTTTATTATAGGACAATGGTATTCCATAGTATTCATGAATTAGAACAACGGGAGATGGTCCAGGATGCAAAGCAATCAGGATTAAGTGACTTGCCCAGAGTCACACAGCTAGTAGGAGTCTAGAGTGTGATTCCAGAGTTGAATTCCCTTCCTCCTGACTCCAAGGTGAGTGCTCTGTCCACAGCACCACCTAATTGCCCAGGCCCATTATAAACAGAAGAGGTATATCTATAGGGATTTGATTCTTTAAAATTATGAAGAGGATAACAAAAATCCTTGGGAAAAAAAAAAAACTCAGGTCTTATTTTTTTCAAATAGGTTTCAGACTTCTTTATTATTGACTTTATTAGGTAATACCAAACTGTGTTTTGTTCTTTATGATTTAACATAGATTTTCAATATAGATCAATTTGACTTGTGAGCTCAATAGCTATTTGGAATGCCCTATTCTATTCTATCTTTCTTTTTCTCGAGGGTGCAGAATAGCCATGCATTGTTTGAATGTCCTTTCCTTTGTATTTGAAGTTATTTTTCCTGATGTCTTGCAGAATACTGTTCTCAACCAAATTGTAATTTTCACCAGTATATAATTGAAGTTTTCAGCCTTGGGTTCCTTTCTAGAAGAGATTTTTTAAATCCATTCAACTAGAATTTCATTTTCTATGCTCACAAGTTCTAGGCAGTTATTTTATTGTTTCTTTCATTATAGTCTTGATGTTTTTTATTTCTTTTGTTTTCTGGGAGACATGTGGTCTATAAGTTGTCTCTAAACAACCTATCTTTAAAATCTATAATTTCTTTTTTGCATAGTGAAGATTTTTGTTTGTTTGTGCATTTGCATACTCAATCTGTTGCTCTTGCTTTTCTTTCTTTGGTGAGGTTTACTATTGCAGAATCAAGGTTTTATCAAATATATTTTTATTTTGTTAAGTATTATTATAGGGAAAATTTTTAGCAATCATATTTTAAAAAATTGAGTTACAACATTCTTCCTTCCTCAAGGTAGAAAATTTAATTTTATCATGCACTTTAAGTATTATAAATTGTATTGCTTAATTAGCTATGTTTTAACAATACAGAAAAAAGAGAAAAAAATAAAATACACACTATGATTCAATTGGATTCTATCTTACTCAATAATTTTACTAGACATAACTTAAATCAGAATTATCAGAGAATTACAGTAATATGAAAACTAGAAAACTTTAAAAAATATATCACAAAATAAAGAAAAATGATCCAACTCTTGAGAAAGAGAACCCTGCAGAATTTGAGTAGAATGTGGATCCACACCATGCCTAAACTTTTTTATTAGGTTTGGAGGTGATATTTCTTGCTATTATTTAATTTTACTCATTTTTAATCTATTTGTGTTCAAGGTCTTTGGGTTTTCATCTTTCTGAAATATTTTCTACTTTCTTCTTTTCTCCCCTCTTATTTTTCTTTTCCCTCATTTATTTGGAAATGGAAGATGATAAATTTCTTAATCATCCCTCTAATTTTCATTTCCTTGGGAATTCAATCTCAAAGTTTCAGCTCACTCATACACTGGGCAATTCATACTTTACCAGACTATCTATATTTAGTATGAATTTTGATACATCAAAACTGGTTCCAGCTAGATGATGAGGTTTGGTAGTGGTGCACATTCCCCTACCCATATAGTGTCCTGTTTTGGTGACCTATCCCATTACCTCTGTTCTTCAATTATTTGACCTGGTTTTATTAATTCAAAAAGTGTTTTACCTGACACAATAGTTCAAAGTGCTGACTCTAGATTGCACTCCATTGAAAACTTTTATTCTTTACGAGCCATGGCTAAGCTGACCGTCAAGCTCAGAGAAAACTTCTGCAGCTTGGAGCCAGTATACTAGAATGATGGAGGGGAAGTGAGGGATAGGGGTGGGGTTGATGTAATCCTATGTCATGTCTTTGGGTCTGATAATGAAGTCTCATTGTTGATAGTATAGGAAGTAGGGAAGAGGTACTAAGTAACTGCAGAGTCAGTTAGAGTTAATATTTTGTAACCTTCTTTTGGAGTATAAGAGTCCAAGATCTCGACTAAACCAAAGTTACTTTGGATTTGGATTTGATGCATAATTTCTTCTATGGAAAGATATTGTGGGGATTGGAGAAAAATTCGAGTCTGCCACCTTCCTGTTCATTTGACTCAGAAGTTTGCTTAGATCTTATTTTTGTAGTCCACTTGAAGAAAAGGTGCAGAGAATACAAGATATCAATGTGCATAATAATAGTTGATTATGTCTATTTTTAAATAATTGGTAAAGCAAAATAACTTTAAAGACTCTTCTCTGATATCTCGAATCAAGAGATCAACTTAATGATACCTGGTTATGATTATTGATTGAACATCAAACCTGAAAAATATTTCAACCAAAAATATTTGCCATCATTATTGAACACATATAATGTTAACATCTGAGATGAAGACTTTCTGTGGAAGATGATTTCTCTAGTCCTCTCTTGTTTTCAGATGACATTGTAATAATGAAATCAAGCCCAATAATATTTTCCAAGATCTTGAATATAATCTATAATCACTCAAAAGATCATCTATTTAGTTACACAGGTCAGCAAACAGATAAAAATATCAGCTCAGGCTTTGATATATAGTTGTATGGACAGATCCTAAAAATGGTCTATTAGTACATGTATATTGAATAGAAACTGCAAATTAGCAACAAACTGAGTCTTTAGCTGCAGAGGAGGAAAAATGGAGTCAAGATTGCCTTTGGGAAATTTACACACTTCTACCTAAAACAAAAGCCATTTTACTTAATATCATTTATTTTTATCATAATGCTGAGACAGAAAATTTTAGATTTCTCAAATGGTAGTAGAAAGTCACATGGCAAGCAAAAGTACACTACAGCATATTAGAAGTAAGGATCATGCAGGAAAGATATAAAAACATTTATCATCAATAAGTAAAGTTTTGTTATTTCCAGTAGCACACACACAGTGAATCAATTAAAGATCTATTGAAATAAAACCTAAATCTTACTCTTTGTAAAAATTTGGGTTTATTTTTTAGATGAATATTTCACTTATTGGGAATTCTTATTTGATACCCATATTTAAATTTCAAATGCATGAATAATTTAGCTTTAAAATTTTAGAATCACATACTTCCTTCAACTCAAGCACAAACTTCTACAGGAAAATGTTCATGATTTCTACTGGTTACTCCCTTTCCTGCATTTCTAATTATCTTGCATTCATTTTGGAACTATTGTATGCATATTTTAAAATGGATTACTATGTCTTCCACTGCCTAGATATCAGTTATATTACATTTCACCCTTCCCCCAAGGTTTTCAGGTACCATTCCTAAACATTCCGAGTTCTGGGTCCCAGATACTCTGGGTTCTCAGTTTCATGGCTGGGTTAGCGACTGCAGAATTTTGTCTTAAATTTTGACTCTGAGATTGCCATGAGGCAAACTCTTGAGTCTTGTGGGGATCACCAGTGGCACATGAAATACAGGACAAATAAAACAGAACAGAAACCTTCCCCTTTCACCAACTCTATTTCTCAGAATACAGATAAATAAGAGGAAGGGAAGGGGAAGTAAATCTTTTCCCTCTGTAGGGTTCATTTCACAGAGACTGGGCTGTGGGTGAGGGAGTTTCACGTTCTGGATGCAGCAGGAAAGAGCATGGGAGGGGGACTGAGGAAAAAAAAGTTATTGATAATTTTATTAAAGATTTAAGGCAATTAGCAAATTACATATAATAGATTTACAGTTTCATGAGCAATCATTTTTTCCCTATTCTACTCTCTTACGGAAGTGCTTGTTTAATTTCCTTAGTTCAGAATTTAAAAAAAGAAAAGAAAAAAGAGAACTTTCAAGAAAAAAGTGAGACTCTCAATCTGGTCAGTTTTAAAAGATGAAGACTTTCTATCTCTTCACTTAATCTTCACTGATTACTCAAATGGTTAGGGGTTACTTTATGTAATCTAGGAATATAGAGAGCAAGCCCTCAGGGTGTCTTTTTAGGCAAATGGGTCATGTTCCAATTTCCATTATACATATTATAATTGTACATGGTTAGGAGCCTATATTCAATACTTATTTCCTATCGTGTGAAATTCAAATTCCCTGTTTTGTCTTTGTCCAAATTTTTCTAACCTCATTTTTAATTTTGCCCTAGCCCAGACTTTCTGCTCCTGCCAAGCAAATTCCTTCTCATCTTTTGTTCATTATTTGTTAATTCTTATCTCTTAATAATTTGTAACAAGTCTATCCCTCCTACTTGGACTGCCTATTCCAATATTTTCCATTAATTAAAAGGTGGCCTTTCCTTCCTTTTATATTCTATTCCAAACTCACTTAGTTTAGCAGGTTTTTTTTCTCATTAACCAAGCATCACCATATCTTATATTTCCGAAGGACTTATGAACATAGTTTACAGCAAGTTCATTAATTTTTTTCTTACACATTTCTTGATAAGCGTTCTAAACCATCTTCGTGTATGTATTCCACATTCCAGATGTATTAGAAATTCTTCAGAGAAAGAAAATGGAGTTTCTCTTTCCTTTGTATCTCTCCACAAAGTGTGTCCAATAAGTGAGGTTGATTGACAGACTCATGTTTGAGGATAAAAAGACAGTAGAGACAGAAAGGTTTAAAATAAATTGAAAAGAGAATGCCTGAGAAATCTGAGTTCCCAGGAAGTAAAATGATGGTTATGATTGCAACTGAAAATACCTGTAAATTTTAGAAGGTCTGCAGAGCCTTTGTGCTCACCTCATTGCTATATGACTGAATCCTGGATAGTCTACCAGTCACTATGTCAGTAAACTGAATTGTTTCCATTTATATTGTCTTAGGAAGATTTTGAAGTTCACCAGGCAGGAGAAGATACCAGATACTGAAGTCCTTTCTCGAGCTAAACAATCTAGCATTCCAACATTATGATAGAGAATATAACTATGTTGGGCTAAACATGTTGTTAAAATGCTGGATATACACTTCCCCAAAAAATCTATTCTATGGAGAAACCACATAGGGCAAGCAAGCACTCAAAAGAGGGTCAGAAGAAGTGATACTGGCATACCCTGAAGGTCTCTCTTAAGAATTTAGAATTGATTGTGCAGCATGGGAGACACTGGCACAGGATCACTCAGCCTGGTGTGCCATCATCAGTGAGGGGGCTGCATTCTATGAGAAGGGAAGAACTGCAGCAGTTGAAAGGAAATGCAACATACATAAGTTTAGATTAAACATCCCAGATATTCATATGGACAATCTGTGCCCTAACTGCGGTAGAACATTCTGAATTCATACTGATCTGATCAACCACAGTTGGACACAGTATAATTTGTCTCAAAGATAGTGATATCATTTTCGTCTTCGATAATGAAGGACAAGAACCAAGCAACCAACCTATAAACTATATTGGGCAAATAATAGATGTGATGTCAATTCAAATGGGAATACTGCTAATGAAAGATGCATAGATATGCCTTGTTTTAAGAAAACCTAAGCCTACAAAATAGACAAACTAGGAGCATGAATATTTGTCTAATCAGTCCATCACCTGGCAGTGTGCTAGATTCTATTTTATACAAAGTTCCATTAAAAAAAATTGAACTTCTTTATGCATTTTAAGTTTAGTTCAGTTTAAATGAATTGTTATCCATACAACTTTTTTCAAGAACATATAGTTTGCATGAATTGAGGTACCCCTTTATTATTCTGAGTTCTCTGATTTCAGGGGCTTGAATGCATCTATGATATTGCCAAGGACTTCCTTTGACTTATTATATATTTACATGTTAACCACTAGCATTTTCTATATTATTTGTCTAATAAGACAGTTATCCATATTTCCATATTTTCTGCTCAAGGTAGAAATTATTGTTACTCAGATTTTAGCATTTTAAACAGTGTTTAATGATGATATCCTTCATAATCAAAGAGGTCATATTTTTAATTGTGAAAAGTGCCTTAGCAGTCAACCAATGCATTTCTTCCTTCCCCTCTCTTACAGATTTGAAATCTGAGGTAAACAGAAGCTAAGTTTTTACCACCCACCTTCACATTAATAATAACTGAAAGAGCTGAGACTAGAATCCAATATGTTTTACCTCATACTGTACTTATTCCAGCAACTTCTTTCTTAGCTTGACACTATCTGGATGTAGCTGAGAAACTTACTGCCTCTTGGGATCAATTACAGTCCTTAGGTCAACTTCCAACAGAATCAGTTCCATTTCTTGTATCCACCATGAACATGGTAGTTTGAAGACAGCTTGATGACAGTCCATCAAAATAAAAGCTTTTCAAATGTCCCACTGTGATGAAGGACTTGACTTAATTAGAATCCTTTCTCCCCTTTTATTTTTTGAAAAGTTATCATGAATCAAATATTTTGGGTAATTTCCCCCTTTGTCAGTATACAAATCTAGATATATTCCTGAATTTACTGAATTTCTGAATATTTTAGTAGCTTACATCCATCCAACACTTAAAACTGTAAAGCATTTTGCTTATGTTTTCTTATCTAACTAGAGCTTTTGGAGAAAGATAAGGTGATTATTATTGTCCCTATTTTGCAGGGGAAATAATTGAAACTCAGAAAACTCAAGCAATTTCTACAGGTCACATAGTTAATAGATCCACAACTGTAATAGAAGACTTCTGATTTTACTTGCTTTCCATTTAACCACATTAATAAAATCACCATGATTTGCTGGTATTGATAGACCTATGTCCTTGCTCCTTGCTTTACATATTGGATTTTAATTTTATATTTATATTATTTCAAAACTTATTTTCTTCAAGTTGGAAGTACAGTTATCACTTATGGGGTCTAATTCCAGTAATGATTATCAAAGAAGGTTAACTTTCTCTGGGTCAGTTTACTCCTTGACTTGGTGGCTCTCCACTTCTGGGGGCTTAGCATATTGTTGTCAAGTCAAGATGTAATTGTAACTTATCAAGCACCTACTCTGTGTGTTAACTGGTAGGGATACAAAGAAAAAAATAGTCTCTGTTCTCAAAGAACTCACAGGATAATGAGGGAGATGAAACAAAAACAATATTATATATATATATATATATATATATATATATATATATATACATATATATATACACACATATATATATATCCATACTGCATATATAGATACACACTACATATGTGTATACACATACATAATATATGTACATACACATATACATATATAATACATGCACATATATACATATAAAATACATGTGTGTATACACATACACATATATAAAATAAATAAATAGAAATAACTACATAAATATATAAACAAGTATATGTATATGTATCAACACAAATGCACAAATATACATATATATCATGTGTATAGATAGATATAGGTATATAGATATAGCAATAGAGATAAACAAGATATATGTATCAACAATATATATAGAAATGCATGTATATGTACATATATATGTATATATACATATATATGTATATATATGTATGTATATATATATACATACATATATATATATATAAATCAGAGGTAATCTTGGAGGTTAAGTACCAAAATTAGGCATTGGGAAAAAATTTGAGATAGAAGACTGACTGAGACTTGAAGGAAGCCGGATATTTTAGGTAACAGTCACAAAAAAGAGAGAATTTTAGGTATGAAGAAACAGCCACTGAAAATGTCTGGCCTAGGGAGGCAGTATTTTATTTAATAGAAAAGAAATCAGTGTTGCTGGATCATGAAGTGTATGGTGATGCAAAGTAAAAGGAGTAAGAATACTAGGAAAGTAGTATATGAGTGGCTTTAAAAAATTAACAGAGTATTTTATATTTGATTCTTGAGATTGTAGGGAATCAGTGTAGTTTATGAACTAAAGAAGTAACCTGGTTAGAGTTGTATTTCAAGAAAATCAATTTGACGTCTGAGGAGAGAGTGGACTAAAGTAAGGAGAGTCAAGAGAAGAAGATTAAGCTAAAGACTGCTGTAATAGTTCAGGTATGAGGTGGTGAGAACTGTTGGTCATGTCAAAGACAGGAAAGAGTAAGTATGTATACCAGCCACTGTGGTAAGTAAGCTTTACAAATGTTATTTCATTTGGTGTTCACAGTAACCCTTTGAAGTAGGTCAAAGACATAATAGAATGTTTGAGTTGTTGTCAAGGTAGGAACAATAGAACTTGGCAACTGATTGGATATGGGGGTGACTGAGAAGTGAAAGAGAGATGAGTCCAATATGTACCTAGGACATAAGTCTGAATGATTGTGAGGGTGGTGGTGCCCTTAATTGTAATAGGGAAGTTAGGGTGAGAGGGAGGGTTTTTGGGAAAAGATAATAAGTTCAGTTTTGAATATGTTGAATTTAAGATAACCAAGAGATAGGCACTCCACTATATTCAATAGGAAATCAAGATTGTATGTCAAGAGCAAGTTAAGGTCTAGACAAATGGATCTGAGAATCATCCATCTTGAAATGATAAGTAAATTTGTGAGACATGATATTAACAAATATAATAACATATAAAGAACAAGGAAGAACTTTGGGGGGCAACCATGTTTAATAGGAGAAGCAGGAGAGTAGTGGCATGAAAATCTAGATAGAAGAGAATAATCCAGGAGAAGAGAGTGAATGAAAGACAGGAAGGATGAAGAATGAGAAAAGACCAGTAGATTTAGAAACTGAATTGCTTTAGTTTCTACAGCAGTTCAGAACCCTAGAGGTCAATGTGTCTTACTCAATCTTCCCAGTTAGGGGAGACTACAGATGTGAGTCACTGCTTGTCTTCATCCTGAGATTCATTGAAGTCCTACATTTCACTGATCACAAGCATTTATTTCAAAGATCTTGACATTGCTTTCTTGAAATTAAACAATTCTTTTCAATAAATATATATCAAGAATCTTCAGTGAGTTAAATACTGGGGAAAGTGGTGGAAGTTATAATTTAAATAAAGAACAATTTAAAGATTTATGAACTAACATTCTAGTTGTTGCGGGCAGAAATAGTTTGTGTGTGCTTCATCATTTATTTGCAGGCAATTTTACCAGTTCTTCCAGGGTATGAATATGTCTAAAGAACTTGAGGGAGGAACGGAAAACTTGGGTGTGTGTGTGGGGGGGGGGCAGGAAATTGAAAACAGAAAAAAATATGTTTTCCTACTCTCTTCCTTTAAGAGTAAAAGCTTTTATGTGTTTTTTTTTTCCTGGAAAAACTAGACACCTTCTGATGTCTTTTTCATGATGAATGAATGTGTTTAAAATAGCATGTTCCTATATTGTTATTAGATTTTTCTTGGCTCTTCTAAGATGAAATTTAAATTCAAGAGGGGCAGATTTTCATGTGTCTATAGTTCCAAGTCATGACCAATTCTTTCCTACTACAGGTTGCCTATTGAAAGAATCAGGTGCATCAAACGTTTTAGGGTCATTAACATTTCACAGATCAGGGAAGTACTTTCTGTATTTATAGGTTTACTTTTGTTGAATTTGATGTATCAGCTCAAGTAATCATAATAACCAGGGAAAGAACAGTAAGTACGAAGATCTGCATTCAAATCTTGCCTCTGCCATTAACTATCTATGTGACTTTGGGAAACCTAGTTAACTCCTTTGGGCCACATTTTCTTTAGCTAAAGGTAAATAAGCCTTAAGGTCCCTTGCAACTCAATATCAATGAACCTCTAAATTCTCCTTCTTATACTTGTAAGGACTAAGTTACAATAGACACTTCCTGGATTATATATTATTCCAGTAGAGATTAAATTCTTGGAATAAAAGTTTACTAGACTTATGGTCTTGCTGTTCCTTACCCAGATACAAAAGATCTATTTAAATATTGTTGGTATAATTTAGGCACTAAATTTTATATAATTTGGGATTTACTTAATTAGCATAGTTTATAAGTAGCATAAATCATATTAGAATACTATTAAACTGATATTTTGTAATATAATCTCTTCCTCATTGATCAAGACAGTATGATGTGCTTAAAAGTTCTTTACTGTGAGTGATGCCATCACTAAATGATCACATACTGTAGCTTAATGTTTTATATGCATGCTAACCACGAAACATTTTTTTCCTTCTTTTCCCCTCCTCAGCAAAATGGTGAAACCAATTTATAGCATATGGAAACATTTCTATACTGCAAATTATTCAGAAGAG
Organism: Macrotis lagotis; assembly: GCF_037893015.1. NCBI lineage: Eukaryota > Metazoa > Chordata > Mammalia > Peramelemorphia > Peramelidae > Macrotis > Macrotis lagotis. The sequence goes on along the minus strand of NC_133658.1, from coordinate 226,300,497 downwards.
GAAATACAATGTGCATTTCTACATGTTTTTGTTAACTTTTTTTCTTTTAAATTGTGAACTTTAAAAAAATGAAAAAAATTGTGAACTTTAAAATTTTCAGCCAACATGAATATTTCAAGCTAAGGGAAAGTAATAAGTATTTATGCCAGTCACTGTGGTGAGTACTTTACAAATGCTATCTCGATGTTCACAAAACCTGATATTCTCAAATCTGTGAGGTAGGTCAAGTATCAAAATAGATTTGAAGTCAGTCCTGCCTAGTCTAGGTCTCTGTCCACTGTTCCACCAAGCATCTCAAAGAAATAAAGAAGATATAGAAGTTAATTCACATTATGAAATGTCCCATATAATTGATTTTTTAAATTTTGTTTTGAAGAAACATACATTCACCTTACCATGGTAACAAAGCTTCCCCCCTGCCTTTGATCACGGAAAATAGTTTTATTGATTATTTTTGTTTATATCTATTCATTCTTGCTGGGAAAAGTAGAGTGGTATAATGGACAGATTATTTGCTTACTACTTGGAAAGTCTTGTCTCTGACATATACTGACTTTGTGAACCTGTGTATTTCATTTAAATTCTTAGAATTCTAAGGAGCTTCTAATGTTAAAAAGTCCAGAGAAGGTCCCCACCTACCTGGATAGAGAAATTTTGAGTTACCTAATGTGACATTTCTGAGTTCCATCCCCATCCATAACATTATCAACTAACCTCTACATAATTTCTTTCCTCTCAATTTGAGTAAAAGTCTTCCAATGTAGATTATTTTAAAAAAAGTGTATAACCAAGCATATAAGGACATTGCTTATGTCTGAACATGTATGTCTGATTCCATACCTCTAGGATTTTCCTACTCTGCTATAAGATTTAAATACGTTTTAGGAAGGATAGAAACATAATAAGAAATGACCTGAGAGTATTGAAAAAGAATAATTCTTGGTTATAATCAAGTTCTATGATGAAGAAAGAGCGATTAAACTTGATTTCCCTTAGAGTTCTTTCCTAGAAATCCTCAACTTCAGCTATATCTAAATGGAATTAACCTTGTCAAATAAAGCTCTTCTGGTAGCATCCTCCAACAATTAAATTTTGTAAAACAAAACATTTAAAAGTTGCCAGGGACTTGAATTTTGGGCAAAAGGACACATGATAAAGAACAAAAGTCAGATCAAGATCTTTCAAGTGAGATGTGAAATCATTATGTTGCAGTAGTGAAATGTATTGAGGTTCTGAGTCCTGAAAGCTATCCTGTCATTTGCACAGATTTTTGAGATTGTCTTTTAAGATTATAATGAATATAAGAATCTGTATAGGGAAGATTCAGTTAACTACTGTGTCTTGACAGCTTTTGTACATAAATGAGATCTACTATCAAAAACAAATGAATTAGAACTTTGCTTTCCCAAAGTACCTCATCAGACATTACATGGAAAACTGTGTCCAGTTTTGGAAGCAACATTTTATGAAGGATGTGATTAAGCTGGATATTGTTCAGCTGAGGAAGCCTAGTAATTGTAAGAGGACTAGAGACCATCCCATATGATATTTTAGTGAAGAAAATGGGCGTACTTTTGAATATAGAAGCAAAGAATGGAGTGAGGGGTCACTATATATAAGACATCTGAAGAAATGTTTTGGGGAAAAGGAATTAGACTTCTCTTGCTTGGTCCTAGTTTACAGAGCTAAGACCTGTTCCTGAAAGCTAACAAGGAAGGCAATTTAGAATTGAAATAAAGAAAAAGCTTTCTAAGAAGTTTATTTGTTTAAGAGTGAATAGACTACTTAATAATTTCCTAGCTGTGTGGCCTTGGGCAAGCCACTTAACCCAATTTGCCTTTCAAAAACCTAAAAAAAAAGAGTGGAATAATAGACTGTCTTGGAAGTTTATGAGCAATCATCTTTTTTTTTTAATTATACTATGTTATGGAAATACTTGTTTTATTCGATAAATTAGATAAATAAAAATTTGAAATCTCTCCCTAAAATGATATCAAGAATTTATATGATTAGAGCTTGGCTAAGAACTTTAAAAAGAAAGAATGGCACTTTTAAAAATGATTTCAATACAAAAATGAAAAGAAAAAAAAGAGCATGTGACAAGGAAAGGGAAATTCTAACCTGTATTAGGAGATAGGAAGGTAAAATAGTGTTATACAGAAGAGAAGGGGGGAAAAATACCATGGTCATTTAGGGAAGGAATTATCACATAATATTGTAGCATTTGTCCTGAAGAATTATGATATGGATCCATAGATACTGTCAGATAAGAAGTATTCTAGTTAGTCATAGAAGTAAGAGGAAAATAATTTCATTTACTCCTTCACTCCTTGATTGTGAGTGAGAGAAGAAATTAGATAACTATCTGTTGACTTAATAGTAATAAGAGAATTCTTCTATCTTACCAGAGTATACCATAGCCATAAGTTAATGGAGAATTTCTCAAGAACTGTTAAATTGAAAAAAAAAAAAAACAACAAATGTTTCATGTGAGCACAATTAAAGCTGCCAAAAATATCTAGAAATAATTGCTAGGTATTTTTAAATCTTGGCCAAGAAATTTCAGACCTTAGGGGCACAGGTGTTTTTGTTCACTTTATTCAATTGTTTCAGTCTTTGTTTCACTTTGACACTTTGTCACCCCATTTGGGGTTATCTTGACAGTGATAATGGAGTGGTTTGCCATTTCTTTCTTTAATTCCTTTTATAGACTAGGAAACTGAAACAGAAGAAGTTAAGTAACTAACCCAGGGTCACACAGATTGTAGTTCTATTAACTTTTCCACAAAATTCCAAACTTCTCCAATTGCTTTAATCAATGTTTCCACATAAGAATGATGTGATGCTAGCTAATGGAACACCTGTGTTTTCATGGTGTTAATTGCTAGACCAGCCAAATGTGGAACCTTTGATTATGACAAATGGAAAACTTTTGTATACTGTGAATACTTTTCACTTACCTTGGCTGTGTACTTCCCTGGGAGATACACATTAATAATGAGATCGACACATGCATTGCCATAGCTAGCTCAGTATTAGGGAGACCCTGAAAGAAAGTATGGGGGAGAAGGAGTATTAGATTTACTATTAGACTGACTACTAAATTAAAGGTCTACAGAGCTGTTGTACTGACCTCATTGTTATATGCCTATGAAACTTGGACAATCTACTAGAACCATGTCATAAAAATGAATTGCTTCCATTTAAATTGTCTTGGAAGATTCTAAAGATCACCTGGCAGGAGAAGAAGCCAGACACTCCTTTCTTGAACTAACCTGCCAAGAATTCCAACGTTACCACAGAGAAAACAACTAAAACGGACTGGACATGTTGTTAGAATGCCAGAAGTACTCTTGACAAATAGAATTTAAACTCCAGGTGAGTTCTGGATAAAAATAGTCTAGAAATTCACATAACATTCTAAAAAGTAACTTAGACATTTCCTTTGAGTTGCTTCCATTCTGCCTTGTTCAGGGAACACAGCATTCTCTCTGATGTGGTAATGCCATGCTGGGCAGTCCTGGGCCAATGTTTCCCATGCTACACAGTCAATCCTAAAGTTCTTCAGAGTATCCCTGAATTGCTTCTTCTGATCCCACTGTAGTATTTGCCCTGTGTGAGTTCTCCATAAAATAGTTTTTTTTGGTAAGCATAGATTTGACATTCTAACAATGGGTCCAGTCCATCATAGCTGTGCTCTCCATGGTAAAGTTTGAATGCTTGGCATTTTAACTTGAGAAAAGACCTCAATGTCTGTGCAATACATAAGATTAGAGTAGCCATTGTAGGTGTTCACATGGACTATTTGTGTCCAACCTATAGTAGAGCATTCCAAAACTTGCATTGGTTTGATCAGTCACAGTAAGACAAACTGTAATTAATCTCTACCATAGTGATGTCATTTTGGTCTTCTTTGATGATGAAAGACAAAAACCAACCAATCAGCCAACCAACCAGTTGTCTAAAATCATATTTGAACTCATGAAAATGAGTCTTCCAGACTCTAGATCAGGTGCCTGCACCCACTGTATCACATACTTTTCCATAATACACTAAAAGAGTTAAAGAGAATGACAAATTTGAGAAAGGAATATTTGGTCTAAGATATTTGTAGAATGTTATCTGTATTTCTAGAGTATAGCATAAAAAACATGAATAATGGGCTCCTAAGCAACAATTGTAGAACAAATATTATTAAGAATACCTGGAGTCTTGGAAATCTAATCAAAATGACTTTAAATTGAAAAGGAAGGAGAAATATGATTACCTGTGTCTGTCAGCAATGCTAAATACTTTTAAGAATAACTGGGAGTTTGAGGGCCCAAGAGCCAGACCTGCTGGATCAGTGGTGGGACTTGACGACAAGGGATTGAGTCCATGGGGGAGCAGAGGCGCTGGTGTTGGTGCTGTCTCCTTGGAGCTTGGGGAGGGGACTGGGGGGAGAGTTCTGGTGCAGGAGAGCTGTGGACACCATCCTGGGCTCCTCTCCTCCCATTACAACTAGGACCTCCTTCCAAACAAAGAAATGCAAACTACTTCTGCCTCAGGCCCAGGTGTGTGAACAGAAGAACCAGCCCAGCTGAGGAATCACCTCAGGCCAGGGTAAAGCTCACCATTGATTCAAGGCAAAAGAATTCAATAGCTCCAACTCCTCCCTTCAAGTGAAGAAAGAAGGCCTCAGCCAAGGTCACAGACGATCTAGAGAAAGCAACCAACACCTCCTACTGGCCAGACAGAGAAACTGCACTCAGTGAGTAAAGCCTTTAGCGATCCCCAGTGCCAGTGAACCAGCCCCCCCCCCCCAACTCAAGGTCTTAGCAAAATGAGAAAGGGTCAGCGGAAAGGTGGATCCATAGAAAAATTCCTGGAAAATTCCTAACTCAGAGAGACCTGGAACTTCTGAGGAGAATAAAATCTGGTCTCCAGCACAGAAAGACTTCCTTGAAGAAATAAGGAAGGAGCTTAAAAATTTGGGAGAGAAAATTAATACCTTGCAACAAGAAAACAAAAGCTTAGAAAGTACAATTGGAAAAATACAAAAGGAGAATAAATCTCTCACAGCATCAATTGGGCCAATACAAAATGAGAATAAATCTCTCAGATCCTCAATTGGACAAATACAAAATGAAAATAATTTTCTCAGATCCTCAAATGGGCAAATGCAAAAAGAAATTAATTCTCTCAAAACCTCAATTGGTCAAATGGAAAGCTCTTTCAAAACTAGAATTGACCAATTGGAAAAGGAGTTGCAAAGGGTTAATGAAGAAAACTACTCCCCAAAAACAAGAATGGAGTCTACAGAAACTAATGATTCCATGAGACAGCAAGAGTCAGTTAAACAAAATAAAAAAAATATAGAAAAAATAGAAGCAAATGTAAAATATATCATCAACAAAACCACTGACCTCAAGAATAGATCGAGGAGGGGCAACCTGAAAATTATAGGACTTCCTGAAAACATTGAAGAGAAAAAAAAAAGCCTGGACTTAATATTACAGGATCTAGTGATGGAAAACTGCCCTGATATCATGGAACCAGAGGGCAAAGTAGTTATTGAACGAGTACATTGATCCCCACCAGAAAAAGATGCCAAAATGAAAACACCAAGGAATGTTGTGGCCAAACTCCAGAACTATCAGATAAAAGAGAAAATCCTGCAAGTAGCCAGAAAGAAACAATTTAAATATCAAGGAGCCACAGTAAGGATCACTCAGGACCTGGATGCATCAACATTAAGGGATCGGAGGGCCAGGAATGAGATATTTTGAAGAGCAAGGGAGCTTGGAATGCAGCCAAGCATCTACTTTCCCGCAAAGCTGAGCCTTCGCTTCCAGGGAAAAAGAAGGACATTTAATGAATTGGAAGCATTCCAAAAATTTCTGATGAAAAGATCAGAGCTAAACAGAAAACTTGCACATCAAACAGGAGGTTCAAGAAACATATGAAAAGGCAAAAAAAAGGGGGGGAGGAGATGGTAAAAGGAAAAAAAAAATGCAGTCCAGTAAGTTGAAATTGGCTATATCCCAGCATGGAGGGGGGCAGGATTCTCATAAATCGTAAGAATTGTAACTCTAACAGAGAGAATACACCTAGCCAGAAATGAGAGACATTCATGACCTATCCATGAGACTGCTATCTAATGGGATGTAACTGGCTTCAATCCCACTTGAGAGAAAGACTCTAATAACTCTCAGGAATTTTGACTCTATTAGATAGAATATGCTGAACTAGAAGGGACAGACACTCAGAATTTTCTATGACTTAGAATGATCAAAAAAGACCACTACCTCCTTAAAAGGGGGGAGGGGATTGAATGGGGTAAATATCATTACACTAAGAGGTACAAAAACCCTATGATAATAGAGGGGAAGAAGGGGGCAGAGGAGAAACACCTGAATCTTCTTCTCATCAGACTTGGCTTAAAGTCAACCTACACATACTCAGTTAACTTATAAAACAGCTAACCTTTCAAGTATTAAAAGGGGAAAAGGGGAGGATGGATGGATAAAGGGAAAGGGAGTAGGGGGAAAAGGGGAAATAACAAAAGGAAGGGAAGAGCAAAAGGGAAAGGGGAAAGAAAGGGGAGGGTGTGATAAAGGAGGGCAAACACACTGGATGGGGTGGTATTCAGAAACAAAATACTGGGAAAGGGGGGGAAGGGGGAAAAATACAAACGGAGGGAAGATAGCACAGAGGGCAATAAAGAATTAGTAATCATAACCTTGAATGTGAATGGGATGAACTCTCCCTTAAAAGGTAAGCAAATAGCAAAGTGGATTAAAAACCAGAATCCTACAATATGCTGCTTACAAGAAACTCATTTGAAGCAGAGAGATACACATAAAATAAAGGTAAAACGTTGGAGCAAAATATATTTTGCTTCAGCTGAAGTAAAAAAAAAAGCAGGGGTAGCAATCCTTATCTCAGACAAAGCAGCAGCAAAAATAGATAGCGTTAAAAGAGATAAGGAAGGAAACTTTATCCTCCCAAAAGGTACCATAGACAATAAAGTCATTTCAATATTGAATATATATGCACCCAGTGGGACAGCACCGAAATTCTTCGAGGAGAAGCTGAAAGAACTACAGGAAGACATAGACAGGAAAACTCTACTAGTGGGAGACCTCAACCTCCCATTCTCAGATCTAGATAAATTGAATCATAAAATAAACAAGAAAGAAGTTAAGGAGGTAAATAGATTGTTAGAAAAATTAGATATGGTAGACTTATGGAGGAAAATGAATGGGGATAGAAAGGAATATACCATTTTATCTGCAGTACATGGAACTTATACAAAAAAATGACCATGTACTAGGACATAAAACCCTAATGATCAATTGCAGAAAGGCAGAAATAGTTAATACAACTTTCTCAGATCACAATGCAATAAAAGTCATATGCAATACTGGGCCAAGGAGATATAGACCCAGACAAATTGGAAACTGAATAACCTCATTTTAAAAAATGAGTGGACCAAAAAACAAATTATAGAAAGTATTAACCATTTATCCTAGATAATGATAATAATGAAACAACATATCAAAACCTATGGGATTAATTCAAAGGGACTCGCAGGGCATATATTATAGCTCTAAATGCTTACATGAATACATTGGAGAAAGAGAAAATCAATGAACTAAACATGCAACTAAAAAAATTAGAGGAAGAACAAATCAAAAATCCTCAATTAAATACTAAATTAGAAATTCTAAAAATTAAAGGAGAAATTAATAAAATCGAAAGCAAAAAACTATTGAATTAATAAATAAAACCAAAAGTTGATATTGTGAAAAACCCAATAAAATTGATAAAGCTCTGGTCAATTTGATTAAAAAAAAGAAAGAAGAAAACCAAATTGCTAGTGTCATAAATGAAAAAAGTGAACTCACAACCAATGAGGAGGAAATTAAAGTAATAATTCAAAATTATTTTGCCCAACTCTATGCCAATAAATTTGAGAATCTAAGTGAAATGGATGAATATTTACAAAAATATAAGTTGCCTAAGTTAAATGAAGAGATTAAATACCTAAAAAACCCTGTCTCAGAAAAAGAAATTCAACAAGCCATTATTCAACCCCCTAAAAAACATCTCCAGGGCCTGATGGATTCACAAGTGAATTCTACTAAACATTTAAGGAACAATTGGTTCCAATCCTATATAAACTCTTTGGAAAAATAGGGAAAGATGGAAATCTGCCTAACTCTTTCTATGAAACCAATATGGTACTGTTACCTAAACCAGGAAGAGTTAAAACAGAGAAAGATAATTATAGACATATTTCCCTGATGAATATAGATGTAAAAATCCCAAATAAAATCTTAGCAAAACGATTACAACAAGTCATCACTAGGATGATACATTATGATCAAGTAGGATTTATTCCAGGAATGCAGGGTTGGTTAAATATTAGGAAAACTGTTAGTATACTCAATTATATCACCAAAAAACCTATCAGAAACCCTATGATCATATCAATAGATGCTGAAAAAGCTTTTGACAAAATAAAGCATCCATTCCTATTAAAAACTCTAGAGAGTGTAGGAATTAATGGACTGTTCCTTAAAATAATTAGCAAGATCTATTTGAAACCATCAACAAGCATTATATTCAATGGGGAGAGGTTAGAGGCATTCCCAATAAGATCGGGGTGAAACAAGGGTGCCCATTATCACCACTACTATTCAATATTGTATTGGAAATGTTAGCATCAGCAATTACAGAAGAAAAAGTAATTGAAGGAATTAGAATTGGGAAGGAAGAGAAAAAACTCTCACTCTTTGCAGATGACATGATGGTCTACCTAGAGAATCCTAAGAAATCATCCAAAAAACTACTGGAAAAAGTTAGCAATTTTAGCAAAGTTGCAGGTTATAAAATAAACCCTCATAAATCCTCAACTTTTCTATATATGTCTAGCAAGAAACAGCAGGAAGAGCTAGAAAGAGAAATCCCATTCAAAGTAACCTCGGACAGTGTAAAATATTTGGGAGTCTATTTGCCAAGACAGACTCAGACTCTTTTTGAAAACAATTATAAAACACTTCTCACACAAATTAAATTAGATTTAAATAACTGGGCAAATATCAACTGCTCATGGATAGGTAGAGCTAATATATAAAAATGACAATTCTACCAAAACCGAACTATTTAGTGCCCTACCAATCAAAATTCCAAAAAATTACTTTAACGAGTTAGAAAAAATTGTAAGTAAATTCATATGGAGAAATAAAAAGTCAAGAATTGCCAGGAGCTTAATGAAAAAAAGTACAAAAGAAGGTGGCTTAGCCCTATCTGATCTAAAATTATATTATAAAGCATCAGTCATCAAAACTGTTTGGTATTGGCTAAGAAGTAGAATGGTGGACCAGTGGAATATACTAAGTGTAAAAGCAGGAGATGATTATAGTTATCTGCTGTTTGATAAATCCAAAGAGTCTGGCCATTGGGATAAAATCTCCCTCTTTGATAAAAATTGCTGGGATAATTGGAAGTTAGTATGGAAGAAACTTAGATTAGACCAACACCTCACACCCTTTACCAAGATAAGATCCAAATGGTTACAAGACTTAGACATAAAAAACAATACTATAAGCAAATTAGAACATCAAGGACTAGTCTACCTGTCAGATCTTTAGAAAGGGGAGCAGTTTATGACCCAGCAATACCACTACTGGGTCTATACCCTGAAGAGATCATGAAAAAGGGTAAAAACATTACTTGTACAAAAATATTTATAGAAGCCATGTTTGTGGTGGCAAAGAATTGGAAATCAAGTAAATATCCTTCAGTTGGGGAATGGCTTAGCAAACTGTGGTATATGTATGTCATGGAACACTACTGTTCTATTAGAAACCAGGAGGGATGGGATTTCAGGGAAGCCTGGAGGGATTTTCATGAACTGATGCTGAGTGAGATGAGCAGAACTAGAAAAATACTGTACACCCTAACAGCAACATGGAGTGATGTTCAAACTGGAAGGACTTGCTCATTCCATCAGTGCAACAATTTGGAACAATTTTGGACTGTCTGCAAAGGAGAGTGCCATCTGTATCCAGATAAGGAGCTGTGGAGTTTGAACAAAGTGCAAGTACTATTCCCTTTAATTTAGAAAAAAACCAGATATCTTCTTGTCTGATCTAGTTCCCTCTTAGACTTCTCTCCTTTAAGGATATGATTTCTCTCTCATCAACACCCTATTCGGATCAAGGTAAACATGGAAACAAAGTAAAGACTGACAGAGTGCTTTCCATGGGGGGGTGGGGAGTTAAGCAAGATTGGGGGGGGAAATTGTAAGACTGAAATAATATCTTTAATAACAATAAATTTAAAAAATAGCTACAATGCAGTAATTTGCAAAAGAGAAAATCAAAGCAGCATGTTTATCAACAAGCCACAAACTCATAGTCTTAAATATATATATATATATATATATATATATATATATATATATATATAAATGAATAAAGTATAGATAGTTAAAAAGTAGATCTAGAGATGCAAGGAAGCAAAATTTTACCTTATAGTTATTACAGAGGCCTGTTGGATTAAAAACCAAAATATTGGGAACCAATGTTGCACACATTATGTTTTTTCTTTTCTAAAATTTATTTTGCATGTTATATTTTCCTAGTTACAAGTAAAAACAAAACAAAACAATTTTTAATATTTGTTTTTAAAACTTTTAAGTTCCAGGTTCTTTCCCTTCCTCCTTCCCAGTTTCCCTACCTGAGAAGGCAAACAATTTTCAGTATATATTATATATGTGTGTGTGTGTGTGTGTGTGTGTGTGTGCGTGTGTGTGTATAGTCATGTAAAACATTTTCAGCATAGCCATGTTGTAAAAAAAGACATAGACAACCCCCCCCCAAATCCTCAAGAAAAGTAAAGAAAATAAAAAATGCTTCAATCTGTTGACATCATCAGTTCTTTCTCTGAAGAGGGCAACACTTTTTTTTATCATAAGTACTTCTGAATTGTTCTAGATCACTATATTGATGAGAGTACTACCATTCACAGGTGATCTTATAATATTGCTAATATTTTGCCTACAGTATTTTTCACCTTATATCAGTTGATATAAAAGTCTTTTCAGATTTTTCTGGGAACTTCTTATCATAATTTCTTAGAGTAGTATTCCATCATAATCTCAAAGTACATTTTGTTCGGCTATTCCCTAATTGATGGACTTGCCCACAATTTCAGTTCTTTATTACCAAAAAAGAACTGCTACAAATATTTTGCATAGAATTTTAGGTGTTTTTCCTTTTTTTTAAATAACCTTTGTGATACAGAGCTAATAGTGGTAGTCTTAAGTAAAAGGATATCCATGGTTTTGTAGCCCTTTGTGCATAGTTCTAAATTGCTCTACAGAATGATTCACAACAATGCAGTTCATAGTTCTATCGAAAATCTGCTTTTCCCCAAAAGCTTCCCAACATTTGTCATTTTCCTTCTCTGACCTATTAGCCAATCTAATAGGTTTGGGGTAATTCCTCAAAATTATTTTAATTTGCATTGGAGAGAAAGTTTTAAGATGGCAGAAAAAAGGCAAAAATTCACCTGAATTCTTTTCCAAATACCTTTAAATAATAACTCTAAATAAATTGTATAGTGGCAGAACCCACAAAAAGATGGAACAAAACAATTTTACATCCCAAGAAAACTGAGAAAGTTAACATGAAAGTCTTCTGTACCAAGGTGAGAGAGGATCACAGACCAGGGAAAACCACACCAGCACACCAGGAATGGGCCTGTGGTTTTTCAGTCCTCTCAGCCAAAAAATACCAAAGAAAACTTAGAAGGTAAGCAGGAAAGGTCTGGGTAAGAGAAGAGCACAATTTAGAACAGTTCTAGCCCCAGCTTCAGGAAAAAAAGGAGCAGACCTTGAGAAAAACTGAATCACAGTGGCACAACTATTTTTCAGAGCTCTCTACCCCTAAAAAGTAAGGTGGTCATATAACTGGTCAGAAAGAAATTACAGAGTTGTCTTTGCTAGTTCCTAGGCAGGACTCCGTTGCTTTGTCCAAAGAAGGAGCACCAGAGCATGTGGCTACTGGGTAAGTGCCCTCCTTCCAGGGCAGAAAAGAGTGTTTGTGTTCACTTATAGACCAGAAAGTAGTAAACACTTTTCCTTAGATCACGCTGCCTTGGAGACATGGAAAACTTGCAGGTCTCTAAAAGTATATCTGAAAGCATCTGCACAAAATCCTGAAGCTTGGGAAAGTATACTCTCTGTCCTAGAGGAACAATCTACTTTCCAAAGAGTTGAAAGTAAAGAAATAGACTAGAAAATGAGCAAACAACTGAAAAAAATTCTGACCAAGGAAAGTAATGGTGACAAGGAAGTCAAAAGATATATTCAGAAGAGGATAAAGACAAATCTCCTAAGAAAAACATAAATTGGTTACAGATCATGGAAGAGCTCAAAAAAGATTTTGAAAATTAAGTGATAGAGGAAAATTGGGAAGAAAAATGAGAATGATGTAAAAAAATCATGAAAAGATGTCAACCATTTGGCAAAGGAGTCACAAAGAAATATTGGAGACAATAACTTCTTAACAGAATAGGTCAAGTAGAAAAGAGATATATAAAAAGTCAAGGAGGAGAAGAATGCTTTAAAAAGCAGAAATGACGAAATGGAAAAAATTTGCAGGGAAAAAAACTCCTTTAAATGATTGGTGATGGGCATGTCAAGATGGCGGAATAAGAACAGTCTTTCCTAGGAACTCTCTCAAAAATATTCTCAAAATCTTAAACTTATGTCTCTAACTAAATTTTCAGGAGAGGGAACTCACAAAAACATCCAGTCAGGGAATTCTCCAGACCAAGGGAGCTTGGAAAATTGTGGGAAAAATCTGTTTCATGAGAGTGGAGGGGGCAGGAGCACAGCCAGTATTATCACACCAGAGCAAAGGAGCTCCAGTCTTCCTGGAACAGTCCGCTGGGTGCTAGACACCTGGGTCACAGGGAGCACCGCCTCTGGCAGCAGAAACAGTTTCTCGACCTGGCCAAAGAGGGAGCACCAAGCACAACTTGGACGATCAGTGGGGAGCCTTTACCAGAGTGAGTGGGAGCTAGTGTGTCCCTCGGCGCAACTGCAGCCATCAGCGTAGCTGCGGCCCTCAGGGTGGCCCAGATTGCAGGAAATGGAAGCAGGCACACAGAGCCTCCAGGCAGCTGCAACCAACGTGCTCAGTCCACTGAAGGTAACGGGATGGGGGGAGGGTGTCGAGGGCTCTCCTCTGACCCTGGGACAGCACTCTTATTCTTTTTCCATATTCAGACCCTGGTCGCAGTCTGGGAGTCCCCTATTGCCATCCACAAACTAGAACATAGATAGGAGAACAGTCAGAGCCTCACACACTGAGGTCCTTGCAGGAGTGTCCCAATAATAATCAAAAGCTCAGGAAGCATCCCAAAACAGGAATAGGCTGGGGAAATAAGGAAACAGAAAAAAAGGACCCTGACCATAGACAATTACTTTGTTCCCATGGAGTATCAAAACACACACTCTGAAAATGTGAAAGTTTCAAATTCTACATCTAAAGACTCCAAGATATATAGAAGCTGGGCTCAGTCTATGACAGAGCTCAAAAAAGATTTGGATAATCAAGTAAGGGAGGTAGAGGAAAAAATTGGGAGGAGAAATGATAGAGATGCAGGAATAAATGCCTAGCTGTGTGACCTTGGGCAAGTCACTTAATCCCCTTGTCTTAAATACATTTAAAAAAAACCCCAGAGACTTGCCAAAGTCACACAGCTAGGGAATTATTAAGTGTATGAGGATGAATCTGAACTCATTTCCTCCTGACTCCAGGACTGATGCTCTATCTACTGTGCCACCTAGCTGCCCCTAACTTTCAAACATTCTTTTTTTTAATTAATATTTTATTTTTCCAAATACATGTTGTGAAAGTTTTTTCAACATTCATTTATACAAATTGGTTTCAAGTATCCGTTTTTTAAAGGGTTTTACAAGGCAATGGGGTTCAGTGACTTGCCCTAGGCCACACAGCTAGGTAATTATTAAATGTCTGAGGCTGGATTTGAACTCAAGTACTCTTGACTCCAGGGCCAGTGCTCTATCTACTGTGCCACCTAGCTGCCCCTTCATGTATTCTTGATGGAAAGAACAGAATTGATTATAAAATTTGATTGTCAAATTCAAGGGTAAAGAGCATCATAAAAAATGTAAACATAGGGGCGGCTAGGTGGCATAGTGGATAAAGCACCAGCCTTGGAGTCAGGAGTACCTGGGTTCAAATCTGCTCTCAGACACTTAATAATTACCTAGCTGTGTGGTCTTGGTCAAGCCTCTTAACGCCATTTGCCTTGCAAAAACCTAAAAAAAAGGCAAACATAAAAGAGAAATCAAAAGGAAATTCTAAGTTTAAATTGTTTACATTCCTACATGGAAAGATAATACTGGTAATTCATAAGAACCTTCTCATTATTACAATAGTAATTTATATATGAATATATATGTATACTTTATACACACACAAACACAGAAGACACAGGTGTGAATTTAATACAAAAGGATTAAAATCTAAAAAAAATAAAGTTAAAGGATGAGAAAAGAAAGTGTTGTTAGAAAAGGACAAAGGGAGAGGTAAAATGGAGTAATTTATTCCTCATAAAAAAAGATAAAAAGTTTTTACAGTGGAGGGAAGCAGATGGTAGGTGAGGGGAATGAACTTGGAACCTTACTTTCATCAGAACTGGCTCAAAGTTCATTTGGATATAGAAATAATTTGGGTAGAAATCTATCTTATGCTATATATTAAGAGGTGAGGGGGATAAGAGAAAAGTGGGAGGGTAGTTTAGGGAGGAGGAAATCAGAAGCAAAACCCTTTTGAGGAGAAACAGGATGAAAAGAGAAAGGTGATAGATAATGAGTGAGAGATAATGGCGGGATAGGATGGAGGGAAATATAAGTAGCAAAAGTAACTGTGAAAGAAATTTTGAAGATGTTTCTCTTTTAATAAAGTCCTCATTTATCCAATTATATAATCAAAATTACTGTCAGATTGATAGGAATAATAGTTATTCCCCAATTGATGAATGATCAAAAGTTAATGAATAGTTTTCTGATGAAGTAATCAAGGTATCAATATTCATATGAAGAACTGCTTTTCCTCACTATTGATTGGAAATTTTACCTTTTTTTAAAGATAAGAGGCTGCTTATATGTCACATGATCTTAGAAGGGACTTTCTTGAATCCTCAATTACTTACTCCAAAAAATGCTTTGTATATGTTTATCTGTTCATTTATTTATTTATGTGTGTGTGCCATACCCTCTCCAGTAGAATTTAAGCTTATGGAAGGCAGTGACTTTTGTTTTAGTCTTGGAATCCTTGCTATTATCTTGCAATAGCAGGATCTTGAAAAATGCTTTTTTGTTTAAATTGAAAGTTGGAGGAAATTGAATTGAACTTTTATTATGAGATAAATATCTTTGCAAACAAAATGAAGGATTGGAGTCAATGGAGGCCTATGGAAA
This sequence comes from Macrotis lagotis, assembly GCF_037893015.1. Lineage (NCBI taxonomy): Eukaryota > Metazoa > Chordata > Mammalia > Peramelemorphia > Peramelidae > Macrotis > Macrotis lagotis. The sequence continues at coordinate 226,284,989 of NC_133658.1, read as the reverse complement.
AGCACTTCATGAAAATCAGAGAAAGCATAATCAAAATAAGTAACTTCATAGAAGGATGATGATTTATGATGTCTATAACATATGTGAACCGTTCAGAACAGGAATAGTGTGCTGAAAGAGAAATAGGAAGCAGTAGTGATAGGGCATTTTCCTTAAATGAATTTCTGATGTCTCCCTGTCCAAAGGAGTATAGATGATACTTTTTTAAAATTTTTTTTCTCTTTTTTTTTGGAATTTTACAATTTTTCCCCAGCCATACTTCCCCAACCCCTACAAAAGGCAGTCTGATATTCTTTACATTGTTTTCATACTATACATTGATCGAAATTGAATATGTTGAGAAAAAATCATATCCTTAAGGAAAAAATAAAATATAAGAAAACAAAATTATGTAATGCAGAAGAAAACTTTTTTTTAATTGAAGGTAATAGTTTTTTGGTCTTTTGTTTAAACTCCACAATTCTTTCTTTGGATACAGATGGTATACCCTAAAATTGTCCCTGATTATTGTACTAAAATGAGCAATTCCATTAAGACTTATCAAGTGCATGTTGTAGTATACAATGTGCTGGTTCTTCTAATCTTTCTCAGCATCAGTTCATGCAAGTCTTTCCAGGCTTCTCTGAAATCCCATCCTCATTTCTAATAGAACAGTAGTGTTTTGTAAAACACATATGCCAAAATTTGTTCAACATTGATAGATATTCACTGGATTTCCAATTCTTTGCCACCACAAATGGAGCTTTAATGAATATTTCTATACAAGTGATATTTTGACTGTTTTTCCTAATCTCTTCAGGGTATAGACCCAGTAGAGGTATTGCCAGAAATCAAAGGGTATGTACAGTTTTATTGCCCTTTGGGTGTAATTCGAAATAGCTATCCAGAAAGATTGCATGAGTTCATAGCTCCACCAACAATGTATTAGTGTCCAAGATTTCCCACATCCCTTCCAATATTGATCATTGTCCTTTCTGGTCATACTGACCAATCTGAGATGTATGAGGTGGTATCTCAGAGATGCTTTTAATTTGCTTTTCTCTAATCAGTAATTATTTAGAGCAATTTTTCCTGTGACTATGGATCACTTTGATTTTCTCATCTGTAAATTGGTTCTGTCTATTCTTTGGCCATTTGTCAATTGGGGAAAGACTTTTTTTAAAAATAAATTTGACTCAGTTCTCTACATATTTCAGAAATGAGCCCTTTGTCAGAAATGCTGGTTGTGAAAATTGTTTCCAAATTTACTACATTTCTTTTGATCTTTGTTACAGTGGTTTTATTTGTGCAGAAGTGTTTTTTTTTTAATTTAATCTAATTAAAATTAACTAGTTTGTTTTTAGAGTTATTCTCCATCTCTTCCTTGGTCATAAACTGCTTCCCTTTCCACAGATCTGTAAGGTAAACTATTCTTTGATCTCCTAGTTTGCTTATAATATTGTCTTTTATGCCTTAATCCTGTACCCATTTTGACCTAACCTTGGTATAGTGTATGAGATGTTAGTCTAATCCAAGTTTCTGCCATACTAACTTCCAGTTTTCCCAACAGTTTTTAATTGAAGAGAGAGTTTTTATCCCAGAAGCTGTTCTCTGGGTTTATCAAGCAGCAGATAATCATTTCCTGCTATCTCTTTTGCACCTAGTCTATTCCTATGATCCACCACTTTATTTCTTGGCCAGTATCAGACAATTTTGATGACAGAGTAGATTATTTAAAGACACTAATTTCATCCTTCAAAGGTTGAGGTATCATTATCATGGAGATTTTATTCTGGTTTTGATTGTCACTAACAAGGGAAAACTGGCTACTAGAGTGGAAATAATGCAACTTTTGGGGATAAATGAACACTCTACCTTATAATGTTGATATAAAAGAAGAGAAAATTGAACATAGTCTGGGTTGTCATATAGATTTTGACTGACTTGGAAGACTAAAAATGATGTGAAAAATAGTACAAAAGATCCTCTGTGTTCAAAATTTTATAAGACAAATCAGCTCAAAAATAATAAGCCCTCTGAAATGAAATCTTAAAAGGCAACTTCAATTTAATAACATCTCTCCTCTTTTTCATATATGTAAATTCAATTTTTGAACCCCTGTGTATATCTTTATGTTTACATTTAATACATTTGATCCTGCTACATTGAGTCTATTGCTTGGATAATTTTCACAGGAAGAAAACTTTGAGTTGTTTGAAGAGATAGATGTGAACACACATGGAACTTTTCAACCATCTTAGATTATTAAACCACAGGTTATATTTAGGTGAATCCATAGCTGGTTGAATGACTGAACCACAAGTCATTTATTACAATGTGAAATGGGGGAAATAATTCCAGTGGGGTACCCCAGGCATCTTTTCTTGACCAAATTTTGTTAGATGTGTTCATAATCAACTTGAGCTCAATATACTTGTATCTCTGTGTTTGTGTGCTTCTCTTAAATTTTACAAATGATTAATAAAATTTAAAGGATGAGGGTATGGGTCTTTATATGCTATATACCTACATATGGTGCTAGGCATTGTGCTAAGTACTTAAAAAACAAAGTCAAAATATTTCATTTGATTCTCACATCCCTAGGAGGAAACTGAAGCAAAGAGAAAAATTAAGTGACTTATCTCAGGTCACATAGAGAGAAAGCACCTGAGGCCAGATTTGAGGTGTTCTTGATTACAAATTTCAGTCCACTGCCCTTTCAACTGTCTCTCCAACTACAAGAGATTCTAAAAGAGATAGCTAAGAAAGGACCTGATAAAGTGAGAATCCAAAAGAGTTCTGAGTACTCTAGAGCATTGGACTGAATATAGTAGGATGAAATTTAATAAAGGTAAAATATGAAGAATATTAGGGAGGTCAAAAATTAAGTTTGTGCAAATTAAATACATAAGTTATTATTATGTACATTGAGAAATGGTGATATCGTCAACTTTCAAGACTGTAATTATTTTCAGTATGTTGCCACCTTTGACTTCTGTCTTAACCTCCATTCTCATATCTCCAACTACCTATTGCACATTTCAAATTTTATATGCCATAATTTTTAGTATTGAAATCCTTATTTCTTTCTCTCCCAACACCGTGATCCATCTCTCTCCTCCTCCTAATTTTCCCATTAATGCAAAGGATTCCATCATCCAGTCACCAAGGTTCACAACCTAAGTTTCATTCTTATTTCCTCATTTTCTTTCTCTCACTTTCCTTTCCCAAATTCCTTATGTTACCTTCCTGCATCAGGTTCCCCTGACCTTATGCTTTAATGTTTTTAATAGTCTTTTGATGTCTCATCTTCTCATTCTTCATTCCACTTTGCACTCAACCATTAAATTGATCTTACAAAAATGTTGGTCTGACCAAATCTTTTTTTAATGGAATATATAACAATAACTATTACCTCTTGGATCAAATAAAAAAATCCTTTGATTATCTATTAAAACGCTTAATTAGTTTTAACTTTTTAAAGTATTTTTCTACCTCACTTCATTTCACATATTTTGATACGTTGAACTTGACTTCCTTACCATTCCTTGCAAAACACATAGTCCATCGACCCACTTTTGACATTTTACTCTGTCCTCCATTCCTGGAATGCTCTCTTTTCAATTCTATCTCTGGGCTTACCTGGATTCCTACAGGCCCCAATTAAAATCCCACTTTCTATGAGAGGTCTTTATTGCTCAGTCCCTCTGATATGATAGTTTGCAAAAACCTTTTAGAATTGAACACTGCCTTTGGGGTCCACTCAACTCTTACCTGTAGCTCCAAGAAGCTATGATATATACTTCAGCTACACACCAGCAAAAATATCTTGGCAACCAGACCAAACCATGCTGAGAAATAGATAGCAAACGATTTAGGGGATGTCTGCTCCAAGTTTATGAACACTTCTACTGGAGGAATGAGTAGATGAGAACAATTTTCTTCCAGTGTCCATGAAGGCAATTGACAAAGTTCTGTGGAGTAGTTGGAACTTAATCAAACATAGAAGAAACAAAGTTCATCCATTGCATCTTGTTTTATTGCCAATCATTTTGACTTCTGTCCTGTAATTGGAAACCAATGATTTTGCAAGGGAGAATGAGATTTATGCTTCAATGCAAATTTGCCTCATTTAAATAAATTAAAGTTCAAGCCAGGATATCAACCACCATCCATTACTCCATCTACCTTGAAGTCCCATGGTAATGGAGGAATGAGGAAGCAGCAGGAGGAGTGAGGAAGCAGCAGTGAAAAAAACAGTTGTTGCAGCCACAATTCTGAGCATAGGTAGCCCAGATTACTGAGTCATTTTATCATTGTTCTAAAGCAGTAGTGGATTTGGCAGTGGATTTGTAAACTCTTGTAAGGGTCACACTGTTCATCTTCTGGAAGAGGATGGGTCTAGAAAAGGTGCCAAAGTATTGTCTGCTTCATTCAAATCTTACCTACTTATGACAACAGGTAGTGATTCCAATCTGCAGCTAAAACACAAAAACAAAAAAAAAATTAAGGTGATTCCACTTAATATTGGTACAAGAAATATGTAGACAGTTATAGACAACATGAAATCTAGTAAGTTTGAGAGATAAACAGCTCTTGTGAGAGAACTCAAAAGGTGCCTCATTCAATTAGCACATATAATTAGCATATTTTAGTTGGAGTTAGATTCATATTTTTCTGAAGTGATTATTATGATGAAGGGCACCATTAAGTAGATATAGGTTTTGCAATCAAATCCAATAGAATCAGCAAGATTGAAAGTTTCTTAAAAGGAGACTTAAAAGAAGACTTGTGACAATGTTATTGCCACTTGCAAGAAAGCTCCATGATACCATCATTAGTGTTGTATGCCCTAACCATGATGAAGCCTGATGAGCTCAAATAAAAGTTCTATGAAGACTGGTTGACCCTCATCATCTATTGCTGAGAGAGGACAAACTTATGATTCTGGATGACATTAATGCTAGAGTAGGCACAATTTATTAGACATGTCAGGGAGTCTTTGAGGGAGGGAAATAAAAACAGCAATGGATATTTACTGCTAAAGACTTGTGTATCTCATGGCTTTCTCATCATAGCACAATAAATCATCATAGATGCACTTTTATAACAAATTCTGGCATTTAATGGACTACATCATTTCCAACAGAAGAGATAGTCAGAATGTGAAAATAATGGAGATAGTGTAGGACAGAGTACAGGACCAATTACAAACTCATCCTCTTCAAACTAAAAGGCAAGAAGCTTTCTCTTTGCATAAACAGTTTATTGTTAACCTGCAGTGAAATTTAAGGAAGAACACAGTAACAGTTGAACATAAGATGGGTGGACAGCTCATATGGGTCAAAACATTAGTGAAAACCAGGAGTAGTTTGAGAATCTTTGTAATGCATCAAAGAAATTATATGTTTTATAAGTAAAAAATTCATATTTAATATTTTGGTCTATAAATTGGGAGAGTAGAAATTGCTATGTTTAAAATTTTCTAGAAGTTTTTGAACTTTCCAATATCCTAGTAGTTAAGTAAATCATTAAGTACATTTTCTTATAAACATTCATTTCCTTCAATAATTTAGAATACAAAATTCCCACAATTAGCTCTTATTATATTCCTTATCTATATTCTTCCTTGACTTTATCACCTGATATCTGCTTATTTCTTCAAGGGCCTTTCTCATGCTTTCCTGACATTGCAAATATTCTAATGGAGCATGTAGACTGACAATCACTCTATATAAATGATGGGTCTTTTTTTCTAGTTATACTTTTGCATTTATAATGTGTTAAGGTCTGTTCATACCCATCAGATTCCTTTCCATTGCCCTTTGAATGATCCCTAATTTCAGTTTTTCGGAGACTGCCATTTCACATTATAAGTGAGACACTTATGCATGTATGCATATGGGAATATACACATATATATCTATTCATATGTTTCTATATTTCTATGCGGAAACAAGTGGATAAAGAATCTCTGCTGCCTAGGTCCTCATATAAAGCTAAATTAATAATCTTTTTTAAAAAACTATTTTATTTAATTTAACAACTTCATGCAATGAGCAGTAATTTACAACAATCATTTTTTCAAAGTTTTGAGTTTCACATTTTCCCCTCTCTCGCTTCCCTCCTCCCTCTCCCTGACAGTAAGCAATCTAATAGAGGCTATACATGTGTAACACTGGTAAACATAGATTCATATTAATCATATTATGAAATAAGACTAAAATCAAAATGGGGAAAACATTAAGAGAGAAAAAACATAATTCCTAAGGCAACTTTTAAAAATTGAATATAGTAATCTTTGGTCTACATTTAAACTCTATTGTTCATTTTTGGAATATGGATGGTATTTTCCATCACACATCTTTTAGAATTGTCTCTGATTATTGATGTCCATCATGGTTATTCATCACCCAATGTTGTTAGTAGAACAATATTTTGGGTAGTTAGGTGATACAGTGGATAGAACCCTGGCCTTGGAATCAGGAGGACGTGAGTTCAAATCCTTCCTCAGACTCTTAATAATTATCTAGCTGGAAATATGGGCAAGTCACTTAATCCTATTGCCTTGCAAAAATTAAAAAAAGAACGTACAATATTCTTTGGGTTTGGCTCACTTCATTCAGCATCAGTTTACACAAGTCTTTCCAGGCTATTCTGAAATCCCATCCCTCATAATTTCTTTTTTTTGTTGTTAGTTTTTTTTTTTTTTTTGCAAGGCAATGGGGTTAAGTGACTGGGCCAAGGCTACACAGCTAGGTAATTATTAAGTGTCTGAGTTAAGATTTGAACTCAGGTACTGCTGGCTCCAGGGCAGGTGCTCTATCCATTGTGCCATTTAGCCTCCCCCCTCATTATTTCTTAAAGAACATATTATTCCATCACAGTGATAAACTACAATTTGTTCAGCTATTCCCCACCTGAAGGGCTTCTACTCAATTTCAAATTCTTTGATACTACAAAAAGAGTTATTATAAATATTTTTGTACATATGGGTTTTTTTTTACTCTTTCTTGTAATCTCTTTGGTTTATAGACCCTGGATCAAAGGTTAGCCCAGTTTTGTTGCCCTTTGGACACCGTTCCAAATTACTCATCAGAAAGACTGGATCAGTTCACAACTCTATCAACAATATATCAGTATCCCAGTTTTACCACATCCCCTGCAACAATTATCATTTTTCTTTTTAGTCACATTGGTCAATCTGATAAGCATGAGTGGTACCACAGAATTGTTTTAATGTGCATTTCTCTAATCAAAAATGATTTAGAGCAAATTTTCCATATGACTATAGATAGATTTAACTATTTCTTCCAAGAATTGCCTTTTTATATCCTTTGATTATTTTTCAATTGGGAAATGATATATATTCTTATAAATTTGACTCAGTTATGTTAGAATGTTAGAAATGTTAGAAAAACATGTTAGAAATAAGACCTTTGATAGAAACACTTGCAATTTTTTTTTCCACTTTACTGTCTTTTGTTTTATTCTTGGTTGCATTGGTTATATTTGAACAAAAAATTTTTCACTTTATTGTAGTCAAAAATTACCTGGATGGATAATCTTGAGTAGAAACTTAACCTGACAATCATTTAAGCCTTGAATAGAACTAGAAGAGGGAATGGATTGGATTTCCATAGGGAAATAATGCAATTCCATAAAAGACTCTCAACTTCTCCTTTAAACAAAGGTACATGTTGAAATCACTAGTCACAAAATTTGCACCAAATAGACAAGACTTTTTAGGCCTATAGGAAAAAATTAAACAACAACAACAACAATAATTCAATAAGCATTGATTGTTTGCAAGACACTGTGCTTGCTTGCTACTGGGCATGTAAATGTAACTAGCAAAAAATATATGCCTATAATTGTTTATATTGTAATTTAGGGAACAGAGAGACATATATATATATATATATATATATATATATACAAGTAATGAATAAATAGAATTCTCTTAAGTGTCATTCATTTTTGAAGATGATCAATGCTATCATGGAGTGATAACTTATTTATGAATTGGATTTAAATGAGACAGAGTTGCACAAAGTCATCAGCCTCATTCTCTTTTTTATCAAAGGCGCAAGACAAAAATCATGATGGCATACTATGAGCTAGGATGACCTTGACTTCTTCAATGTCTGACCAAGTTCTAAGCATAGTGCCTGCTTTAGTCATCTCCATGGCTTAGTGGGACAAATTATTATTATTTGCTCATTCTACTAGGGAAAGTCTTCACATACTTCAGGTAGAAACCTCCCTAATTCATTTATGAATTACTGGTATATGACTGATACACAATCTATAATTTCTTGAAGCCACAAACTGGAATTGAATGCCAGATAGACACTGAAGACAGATGAGCACATTTACCTAGCCTTAGAGTTAAAGAGTGATGTGGTCAAATGTATGGTTAAGGAAATTTATTTTTGTAACTATATGTAGAATAGTCTGAAAATGAAGAGCTTTGAGAAAGGGAGACAAATTATGAGCTTGTTGCAATAATAAAGATTTGGTAGGGCTGTAGAAATGGCAAAATTTAGGGGTGGCTAGGTAGTTCAGTGGATAGAGCACTGACCCTGGAGTCAGGAGTACCTGAGTTCAAATTTGGTCTCAGAAACTTAATAATTACCCAGCTGTGTGACCTTGGACAAGCCACTTAACCCCATTTGCCTTGTAAAACTCTTTAAAAAAAATGGCAAGATTTGTAGGCTGATTTGGTTATGTTGGGTAAAGGAGAGTGAGGTATCAAGACTTGCTAGGTAACAAATCTAAAAGAATGAATGAATAGTATGTCTTCAATAGAAATAGGGAAGCTTGGATGAAATAACTAAAGTCCCTCATTACTACTGTTATTTTTCTTCCCCAAATTCTTCATCTATTTACTGTCTGTTTATTTTTGTATATTTTATATTATCTATTTTTTATATTACAAAGATGAAATTATTTCTTTTAGATCATTACCCAAATGCTTTCTAACTTAATATAACTTCTTAATTTATACTGATATTCCATTGCATATTTTTTACCTATTCTGTATCTTTTGTATAAGATATCACTTTTCCAGAACCATAATCTTTTTATGGGTCTCATCCCACTGCATTTCAGTGATATCAGCATGTTATAAGATCTTGCAGACCATGTGATCAAATTTGCTTCCTTTTGTTTATATTGCTAACTTACCTTAAAAGAAATTTCTTGGTATTCTTAGTCCAGGATAACACTGAGGATATGAGCTTGGGAGACAAATAGAATGGTGGTGCTTTTGTCAGAAATAATTGGGGAAGAGTTATGGATTTTTCTTTATTCTTGTTGAGTTTGAAATTTATCTGAAATATCTAATTTGAAAAGTCCAATATGCAATTAATGATTTAGGCATGAAGCTCAAAGAAAAGAAATTCATAGGCTGTAGATACAGATCTTGGGGTTATCAGCATAGAAATGATAATTAAACCCATGGGAGTCAATGCAATCACCCAGAAAAGGATGAGAGGAAAAAATTAGGTAGACTAAAATAAAACCTTAGGAAACACTCTCAGAGGGTGTGAACCAGATAATGATAAACAAAGGAAACTGAAAAGGAGCAGTTAGATAGGAACAGAATCAGAACAGGAGTAATATGAAAGCACAGTGTGTTGAGCATATTGTAATGATTTTTTTAGATAGAAGAATTTTGTTCATAGTTAAGACTGAAGGAAAGGACCCATTAGAATGGGAGATAATGGAAGGAGAAGGGATGAATGAGGTTGTGATTTGCTGGAGAGAATAGTAGAGAATGAAATCAAGGGCACCAATAGAGGGTAGACCTGTCAAGGATAAGGACTGTCTCATTATCAGAGACTATGGTAAATTTTAATGTGAGTGGGAAATATGTCAAAAGTTTTTGAGATGAAGAGAAGAGTAAATTCCAGTTGAAAATAGTTTATCAGTAAATTAAAGGTAGAAGTCCTCAGTTTAGGAGATTGTAGAAAGAGAGGAAGCAAGGAAGAGCAGCAAAAAGAAAATGGTTTGGAAAACTTTTGTAGGTTATTATGATAGATTATGATATCAATTTATCTTGAAAAATTAGAAATTTCTTTACCTTAGTGGGGGTTTAATAAAAGTTGAAAAAAAAATTCATTTATAATGACTAACTCCCGCTTCATTTATCAGTTTATACTAATGGAGGAAGTAGATAATTTTTATTAATTACAGAATTTAAGCCATTTCATGTTTTTTTATAGTAGCTTTAACATTTTGGTATTTCTTAGAAATTTTAATTTTCAGTTTACTTAAATATCTTAATTACAAAATAAAAAAACCAAAAAACAAAACAGTTATTCTTAAGGCCTCCTCCATTTAGCATTTTCCTGTTTCGATTTCTCCCTATGCTTCATCCTTGTGGTGGTTAATGTTTAAGTGAAATTTAGCAGTAAACTAAAAATATATTCCAGGCACTTAAGGAATATATGTTTTTCCTTTTTATTCAGCATGAAAAAGTAAGTACAAATACATATATACATATATGTATATACGTATATGTATATAATGATCGGAAGATTTTAAAAAAGCAAGCAAAGTGAGAGTAAAGTTTTGGGGAGAAGTTTATTCATGTAAAATAGAAAATCAGGATTTTGGTGGGAGTGAAGGGGAAAAGTAGGAGGGAAACAAGTTTCTAACCTTAGGATGTGATTAGAATCATCTTGCCAAAACGAAGGCAAATGACATGAAAGTATTCCAGAAATGGAAATTTTTCTTTTCAGCTAGCAGTAAATCTTAAGGAAGTCCTTTGAAAATTGAAAGTAAAAATGGATTTTATTTTTATTTTATTTTATCTTCTTATTACAATTCCTCCCCTGAAAAGGAGAAAGTTTCAATTACTTAAGTTGGGGAATAGGAGAATATATTTTCATGGGAAAAAATTGACATTTCCTATTCTGGGATCTTAGAGATCTATGTAATCAGACAGTATTATGGACCTTTCATGGAAACATCACAATATGGGCAGGCTTTCATTGGGAAAAAATATTTCCTGACATCAAGTCAAAATTTTCCTTTTCATTCATTTCCACCCATTTCTCTTCATGCTACCCTTTTGGATGTCTTCATATGGCAAAGATTCAAGTCCCTTTACCATCCTCAATGCTCTGAAAACTACCCAGCTTCCCAATGTCCTCTCTAAAAAGCGGCATCCAGAACTGAATGCAATACTACAAATATGCTCTGGGCAGGGCAAAGCAAGGAGAGCTATTATATTATTTCAATGAGCAATGTCTTTCTTAATTAAGAACAAAATCACGTTAGTTTTTGAGGCTTTTGAGTTAGATTGTGTTTTTAGCCCACTAAAACTCATAGGCTTTCATCAGAGAATTTTTCAACTAACATGTTTTTACTATCATATAGTCATACAATATTTTCCCTATTATATTTATTTCCAGGATAATTTATGTCATTTTATTCAATCCAATGATCTAGACTGACTTTTTAAAATTTTTTTCTCTGACTCCAGAATCAGTTCTCTAGCAACTCATTGCATCAGCTAGTTAGACTTGAATTTAGGAGTCATTTAATTAGATGCTCATGAATCTATTGAAGATTCAAGGTTTTATACTAAAACTTACATCATTATTTAATGAACCCAGACAAAATAATGGGTGAAAGAGGAATGTCATAAATGGGGTATAGCAAAACTCATTCAACAGTATAACATAATAATGCAGGCATTTTTACTATGTATTTTTATAAATATACCAAATGACAACAGTTTTGCAACACACAAAATCATTAAATGCATCTCTTTTGAATATGCTTTATTAGCCTCAACTCAAAGATGTTTTTTTCTCCTTGGGTAAGAGAGTATTACATGAACAGTGTATATATGAATAAATTAGTTTACCTTTGGTTTCTTATCCTAGTATCTATTCTTTGGACATATTTGCAATTGGAAGTCATCCATTAAATTAGGAAAAATATTCCCATCAGAACTCCATTATTATTCTAGTACAGCTTTTATTTCTTTGGAGTGTTTTCTTAGCTTCTACTTCCTAGCTGTTTAAAATTTATTTGCATAAATAAAAGACCTGACAGAAATTCAACAAAGATCCTCACAGCACCCACTGGTATCAGAAATACTTAATTTGCAGTCCTTGCTAACAAACGATGTTCAAATACAGCTCAAGGCTGAAATTGCTGAGGATGATTATCAAAGGTCTGCTGAGCACACTGGTTTTGTCACTATATCTTTTAACTAAGTTTTCCATTGAAATTAGAGCACAATCTGAAATTCAATTTTAGTTCTCTTTTCTTTATCATTTAGGTGAATGATAAGCTTTTTAAAAAAATATAGCTTCTACTACTTCTAGTGTCAACACTAAGAGACCTGATACATATTATCAGTAGCCTTATCCTTCCAGATATAGTCTGGCCTCATTAAGATAGACTTTCATTTTATATGCAATAGGGAATTATATAAATATGATATTTTAAAATTTTAAATAGAAAGGAGGAAAATAAATGTATGACTTGGACTTGGACAAAGAGAATTAATGCCTTTTGTGAGAAATTTAAAGGAGAATAATAATCCTCATCCTTTTTTAATGGGAAAATAAACTTTGGGAAGTGACAAATAGCACAGGATGAAAAAATAGAAACAGATCAAGATGAAATAGAATATAGTATTTGAAAGGACTACTGCATATTGCCTAATTAGTTCAATGTAAAAGGACCTTGGATGAAATATCATTCCAGATGGTGCAATTATTTCCATAGACACAATACTATAAAATGTAATATACATTCCTGGGTAACTGAGTGTAGATTGTAAAAATTCAAAATTGGTCCTTTTCAGAGAACCAATACTACAATGGTCAATGATGAGGAGCAGGTTGGGCTATTTGAATTGCAAGAGAAATAGTTGAAACTTCTACCTGATTAGCTGCAAATGCAGAATTGGAGGATTTCTTCTGGATGGCATAGGATATATGGTATGTGTGATGGAAGAAGAGGTGGGAAACTTAGTTGGTCTGAGGATGAGAAGAAGCATTATGTGAAGGCAACATTCCTAGAAGTACTTTGCCGAACAGAGCCATAATCTGAAGAATTCAGTTATATACTAGTGGGAGAATGGGAATAAAGCTTTATTCTAACTTGACCAGGAATCCCTTTATTATTCTCTTTTTAAGAGTTCTAGCCTGAATATCAAAACTTTTATATATGTTTAGACTTCGGTCTCTTAATAAAAAAGAAATCCACACAATCTGTTTTCCAGAAATGGTAAAGGTGTTCCCAAAGGAAGTAATTAATAGAAATGTGTGAAGTCCAAATGTAACATGGAAGAATGAGGATTAGATATGGAGCCTGAGGGGTTCAAGACCAGAAGTCCCTATGGACTTTTTTTCTATGAAATTGGAGTAATAAAGTAGACATTGAAAAAGTGACTTTAAACTTTTTAAAATAGTTTTTTCTTCCTTTTATTTCTGAACTGCAGTCATTTCCCAGTGCCAAATTCTTTGTTATCTAGGCTGTTTTATTTTAATTTATTTTCTTCCCTTTTTTGCAAGGCAATGGGGTTAAGTGGCTTGCCCAAGGCCACATAGCTAGGTAATTTCAACTCAGGTAACTCCTGACTCCGTGGCCCGTGCTCTATCTACTGCACCTCCTAGCCACCCCGATTTTAATTTATTTTCAAGTAAAGAAATGTAGTAAGAAGAAAAACACAATAACCTTGACTAAAAATGTATGTAAACTTCATTGTCTATTGCATACATTTTCTTCCAGTCTAGATGAAACAAGAAGACACCTTGTGCAAAAGATAAGAGATGGCATTTGTCTAGTGAATCAAAAAACAAATGCCTTTTTCCTCAGATCCTTTTGGAAGTAGTCTAGGATGTTGGAGGAGTGAATATGAGGAAAAGCAGTACTGCCAAGACCAACAGCCCTATGTTCAGTATAGCCCCAAAATGCATCATGCAGAGAAGTAACCTGTGAAAGAACAACCTGCCAACTTATTGCAGATGCTACCATCTCTGCTTGCTCTGCAGCAAGAGTTTTTGAAGACTAAAAAAAAGAATTTTCTTGCCACTAAAGTTACTGAAACTATAACAACAGAACTGCTTGGGGACCTATCCTGAGCCTTCACCTGGATACATACCTTTCCCCGGTCTTCGCACGTCACGGACCCGTCGGTCTTCGGACGCACGGACCCTCCTTTGGGGAAGGAGGGCAATAACTGGACAGAACACCCGGTTACAGTCTAACAAGCAGGTCTTTATTCCTTACATAGCAGCGAAAAAAGCCTCTCCTCTTCCCCAGTCCCCTCCCTTATCTAGTCTTCTGTTCCTCCCCCGAGCTCCTCCCCTGTTCCTCCCTCATGGGCGGAGCCACTCCTGTTACTGGGGCGTTCCCAGCACCCATGTGGGCGGGTTCACACCCCCAGGCGTCTCCTAACCCATAGGTGGCCAAGGTCCAGAGCTGGGTCCAGAGCAATTCCCCCTTTTTGTTTAGACAGGGGTAGTGTCCATTTTTGGTCGTTCTCTGGGATTCTGGAGAAGAGCACGAGGGTCAGCCTTTGATAGCGTATTTTTGCAGCAAGCATATGTAGCAAAAGAGGCAGGATAGAAATAATCATAGTCTTAATATCCTATAATAATAAAATTATTTCAGATCTGAATTAAGCACACATACACAAACATATGTACGAACTCACAGAAAACAATCATTTTAACCAAGCCGTGATTGATGCCCTGGCCGGCATCAATCCCAGAATATAGGAACATTTTCCTATCCCTCCAGGCCAGTAGAGAGATGTGAAAATGTCTCATTGAATTTTTTAATGAACCAATTAAGACCGGTCAAGAAAAAATAACTTTTAGAATCAATTAGAATGTCTTGAGGAACCTCTTATATAAATTTATTAAGAATTTTTAAATAACCAATTAATATAAAATTTGAATGCATTCTTAAATAACTCTATAAAATATAATATTAACCATTCTAGCACACAAAAAATGTAGTTATAAGTACAAGCACTGGTGATGTGAATTCTTCTTCCTATTTTGCAGTAATATAGGACAGTTCTGGCAGAAGGCCTCAATCCTTAGAGAAAGCGCTGCCTGCAGTCGCTTTCACCAGGAAAGATGAGATGCAAAACGGTGGATAATAAACATTTATATTGGTGCTGAATGAGGAGTGCGATGAATAAGAGACATGGTATCTGCCTTGATGTTGATCAAGGCAGTCTTCACTAGGGATATTAAAAACCGTATCAAGCAGGGGCCAAAAATACAAAGGAGAAATAATATGGCAACAGGACCTATCCAGCTGAATAACCACTGTAAAAATTGTAAATGCTTGAGATAATTAGCAATATTAAAGGCAGCAGTTTGATGATTTGAAAAAAATCAGTCGAAATATTTCTCAGTTCTTGAAGCAATAAGGCTAACTGATGAATGTCTGATGAAGCATTATGAGATAGTAGTGTACCCTGTAATGCAGCCCGTATCCAAAGCCATGAACCAACAAAAGAAGAGCTGGTAAGATTTACCTGTAATGGAGTGACACACAATGGTTTATATCTATAGTGACAAGGAATTTGGGTTATCAATTCATGGTAAGCAAGCTCATTCCCAATGTAAACTACTACAGGGGCCAAAGCATCTATTTCCTTTTGAAGTGCCCAATTTATATGATTTTGGGTGGTCCACATGGATGATTGCTGGGTCAAGAAGTTCTGCAATACAGATGCCAAATATCCTTGTCGTTGGTAAAGATCCTGAATTTGGAATTCCTCATAAAGTGAGAAAGCAAAATTTATGATATTGAAAGCAAGATCAATCACCTCACGCTTTTGCTCCGAGGTCTCTGACCCACTTGGTTGGAGCCCAAACTGGTTTCTCCTTTTCTTTGCCATCCGGATTTGGATCTGGTTGAATACAAAGATACCCTTGTCCATTTATAATTACGAGCCTGGGCCATGCCATTGGCCATCTGGGCTTTTCCACAGTACTCGGTTGCCTATTGGGCAGGGAGAGGGATGGCTAGTTGCGTGTGTGTGGAGTGTTCGTGAAGTTCCTGCGAAAAAACGCAAAGCTGGGGAGGTACCATCATCTCTCAATTGAAGAAAATTCATGGTGTATACGGCCTGTGCTAATTGTGTATATATAAGGCGGCCACGACCACTGACTCCCCCTTTTTGTTTAATGAGGAGGGTTTTAAGGGTGCGGTTAGCACGTTCAACTATGGCCTGACCAGTGGGATTATATGGAATTCCAGTTTTGTGTAAAATGGAAAATTCTTGACAAAAGTTTGCAAACGCCTTGGAAGAATATGCAAGGCCATTGTCTGTTTTTATGGCTGTAGGAACTCCACAAGTGGAAAAGCAGGTTAAAAGATGTGCTATCAGTCCATTCAGGGATAGAGTCAGTAAAATAACAAAGAACACCTTCAGAAGCACAAATATTTAAAACAGGATATTTTCCAAACATACAAAGACAACGATCAGACATAGCTAGGAACAAATTGGTCAGCATCGTAAATTTACAAGGGATGCTTCTTTTACTTCTCTGGAAATATTGCCATTCTAGGACACCTTGCTTTTGATAGAGACAACCAATATGTGACCTTTGATTTAAAATGGTAGCAAATATAGGTTGCTCAGGATCAAATTGAACTATAGACTCATGACACCTGGACAAAATCTGTGTCATGGCCTCTTTGGCTTCTGGGGTCCAATACCGGGGGGAGGTCAATGTGGAATCTCCTTTCAGGATATCATAAAGAGGATACATCAAATCATCAGGAATAGGAACTGTAGAACGTATCCATTGTATGGAACCAATAAGTTTCTGGAAATCATTAAGGGTACTACATTTCTCTAAATTCACCTTTGGGGGTATTCTAGATGCCCTCCCTTCACTAAGGGTGTGACCAAGGTATTGATAAGGGCTAGTATCTTGTATCTTATGAGGAGCCACTTGAAGCCCATATTTACGCAAGGAAAGGAGCATTTCTTTTGTTAATCCTTCTAGCTCCGTAGCTTGCTTAGTAGCCATGAGAATATCATCCATATAATGGATTATGATGGCCTTGGGGTACTTACTGCACAGCGGGTGAACAATAGCTGCAACATATGCTTGGCACATAGTTAGACTATTGGCCATTCCCTGAGGAAATACAGTAAACTGATACCTGATTGATGGGCTTTGAAAATTTTTTGATGGTACCGAGAATGCAAATTTATCCCTATCCTCAGGGTGAAGGGGAATGCTATAAAAACAATCCTTAATATCTATTATCTTTATAACAAATTCTCTAGGTATAAAGGCAGGAGAAGGAAGACCCGTCTGTAGCGGGCCCATAGGGACCATTCTTTTATTCACCGCCCGTAAATCAATAAGCATTCTCCAGGTGCCAACTTTCTTTTTTATTACAAATACTGGAGAATTATAAGGGCTGGTGGTAGGCTCAATTCTGTGTTGTAACAATAATTCCTTAACTATATCTTTTAATGCGGTGAGCTTCTCCGTAGAAAGGGGCCACTGTTCCACCCACACAGGGTTATCACTCCTCCAAGTAATCTTTGGGCAGCTCACCATAACAGTAGCCCCTAGGAGTTTGTTGCCAAATGTTCAGGGGTGGTAAGATACAATTGTAACTGATGTAACAAATCTCTACCCCACAGGGCAGAGCCTAGTCCCATAATCTTTAAGGGACGAATAAAACCACTTTGTCCTTCATAACTCCATCTTAAATGACGCTCTGCTTTTCTAGCCCCTTGGTGGCCTCCCACCCCCAAAATAGGGGTGGTAGATGACATAAGTGGCCTAAACACTTCTTCCTTTCTCAATGTTTGCTGCGCCACAGTCCTGGGTCTTAATTTCTGCTGCGCCACAACCCTGATTCTAACTTCCTCCATATTCTTCCTAGCTCTTGCTCTGTCCTCCAAATAGCTACTTCCTCCTTCTTCTTCCCCAACTCCATATTTATTATGTTTCTTATAAGTTTCTCTAAGTTCTGCCCAAGGATAAATCGGAGGAGGATTATTACAACCCCCCTCCTCAGAAGATTCTCCTAATGATTCTCCCACTTGTGCGCCAATTGTTTCTCGCCCACAGGGACGAGGACCCCCCTGTAACATTGTATTTATGAGAGAATAAAAGGAGAAGTCCTGGTCAGTTAGGATTCCAGGACATGACTCATCAAAAGAAGCCAACTGTTGCCCAACTGTCTCCCAGTTCTCTTTGGTAATCCCTGAATGTTCTAACCAAGGGGAGAACCCCCACACCTTATCTACAAATTGACGGCACTGCTTAATATGTGGCTTAAATTGATGCCGCTTGCTTAATTTATATAACTGACAAGCTAGAACTGCCTTTTCTTCGGGTCTAATCAGGGGAAAACCCATTCCCTGCCCCATAACTTTGTCCCAGATTAATCTCAAGTTAATCTGAGGCTGTCCAGCTCTTCTCCCTGTTAAGGGAGGCCAGGCAGAAATTCCCTTGGTCCCTGTTCGGGGTGCCAGCTGCTCGGGGACCTATCCCGAGCCTTCGCCTGGATACATACCTTTCCCCGGTCTTCGCACATCACGGACCCGTCGGTCTTCGGACGCACGGACCCTCCTTTGGGGAAGGAGGGCAATAACTGGACAGAACACCCGGTTGCAGTCTGACAAGCAGGTCTTTATTCCTTACATAGCAGCGAAAAAAGCCTCTCCTCTTCCCCAGTCCCCTCCCTTATCTAGTCTTCTGTTCCTCCCCCGAGCTCCTCCCCTGTTCCTCCCTCATGGGCAGAGCCACTCCTGTTAATGGGGCATTCCCAGCACCCATGTGGGCGGGTTCACACCCCCAGGCGTCTCCTAACCCATAGGTGGCCAAGGTCCAGAGCTGGGTCCAGAGCACAGAACATCGAAATTGAATTTTTTAAAGAAGTGGAAATGATGTTAAAGGTTATGGATTACCAATTTTGAAATTGAATCCTGATGAATTTGGTCTTTCCAATTGCCCAGCAACTGATTTCTCATGTTCATTGTCTCTTGCAGTTAGTATATGAACTTTTAGAACAGTTAATATATTATTTTTCTATTTGTATTCTAAGTGCTTTAAACATACAAAATAATTAACATGTTTTTCCTTGATTGATTCATCCATTCCACATTCATCTTATTAGTACTCTCAATTCAATTGATCATTGTTTTTTTATCAGAATTCTGATGGTTTTCAGTGATGTGTTACTTTGCATTATTTTAATTATTGTATACTTTTCTCCTGCTTACCTACTTTTGAAAGAGTTCATGCAAGACTTCTTAAATCCTTTTGAATAATTCTTATGTATTGTTTCTTATAGAACAGATGTATTCCATTACATTCATATAGTACAATTTCTTCAAAAATTTCCCAATCAGTGAACAACCTTTTTATTTTCATCTCTTTGATACCAGTATCATTACTACTCCAATTATTTCCACATATAGGAAACATTTGCTTTTGACTTGCTGTATCATAAATTGGGCTAAAGATTTATGAAAATGCATTTTTTTTACTTTCTTTTATGTTTCAAAAACAACTAAGAAAAAATATTGATACTTTTTTCTTATAAATAGGACTACTGGTGATCAACAAATTTTTATAAAATGGTTAATATTTTTCTTTAATATTTGACAATGAAAATTTAAAAAAAAAGCATAACAGTTTAAACTGAAACTGAACTTTGTCATAGGATCAGAGAATCATAGAAGGTTATCTTTCATTGTGCTTCCTTCCATGATTCTCCAAATGTATTCCTATTTTCCCTTTGATGCTGTTCAGCTCAATGTGTTCTTAGTTGAGTCTATCACTGATGAATTTTAAGACCTAGTCCTGATAATCCAAGGTTAGGATTCTTGATCTCCTGGTATGGTTGCTTTTCCTTGATTGTTACTTTGTGTAATGGTCAGAATGACTGTTTACATTTTAGACTCAGAGCAATTGTCTACCTGTTTGTGTTCCTGTTTCTTTTTCTGCTTTCCCTCCTATGTGACCATATACAATTTTTCTATGTCACAGCAGCTAGATGGTTCAGTAGATAAAGGAACAACCCTGGAGTCAGGAAGACCTGAGTTTAAACCTGGCCTCAGACACTTAATAATTGCCTAGCTGTGTGACCTTAGGCAAGTCACTTAACCCCATTGCCTTAAACAAATAAAAAATATTTTTAAAGTTTCTCTATATCCTCTGAGTAAGAGACAAAGACAACTTCATTCAAGACCACCAATGGTTAAATCATAAGATAATAGATATAAAATTAGAAGAAACCTGAGATATCATTTAGCTTCTGCACCCATTTTATTACTGGTTAGGAGAGGTGAAATTGCTAAATCCATTGTGTCCTGCTGCCTTCTTTCATAGAGATTCTATAACCTTATAAGGTTGTCTCCACATAAAAAATGAAGTGAAAATGAAGAGAACAATGCACACATTTACAATAACATTGTGAAATGATCAACCCTGATGGACGCAGCTCCTTTCAGCAGGTCAGAGAACTAGGACAACCAGCTATGGACGTTGTTATCCCTATCCAGAGGAAGAAAAACAAAACAAAACAAAGCAGAGCAACCCTTCAGAAGCTGATGAACACTTTATTTTTTTTAATTTAATTTAATTTAATTTAATTTAATTTAATTTTATTTAGGTTTTTGCAAGGCAAATGGGGTTAAGTGGCTTGCCCAAGGCCACATAGCTAGATTATTATTAAGTGTCTGAGACCGGATTTGAATCCAGGTACTCCTGACTCCAGGGCTGGTGCTTTATCCACTATGCCACCTAGCTGCCCCTGATGAACACTTTATAAAAATTATCTCTTATATAATTCTTTCCCTTAATCCTGTTTCCTTATACTGAAACTGACTGATCTATAAACGTGTTTATCAAAAATATTTTTGTACAATGCTAACCTGATTGTTTCCTGCTGAGAGGAGGAGGGTGGGAAGGGAGGGTAGAAGGAAATTTTGTAATTTAAAAATACATAATTTTTTAAAAAAATGAACTAATAATCTATATAATTCAAGTTAAAAACTTATCCTAGCCAAAGAGAGGACTTATTCTTGTTTTTCTTGTTTTCTTGTTTATTCTAAAGGAAGTCTCTTGAGAACAGGGATTAATGATGTTATACTGACATAATGAATACCTAATAGAATGTCTTTCACATAGTAAGTTCAATAAATGCATGTGTTACAGGGGGATGGGGGAGACATATACAGTTTTTCTTGGCTCATCGAACTGATTCTTGGGGGGGGAGGTATTGAGAGGACTTGGTAGATGATTCTCACTGACCATTAGGTCTTTTGAAGACAAATAATTAATCTAGCAGCTATTAAGAAATAGTAGGGGAAACTGAGAGCAGAGATGAGACGGGTGACCAGGGTTTAGGTACTTAGGTTCACAATGGAACTCTCATAAGGTACAAGGAAATGCATGTGAAAATATGATTCAGTCTGAGAAGAGTTTCAAGTACCATATACCCAAGCAAATTTGAGCTATACAAAAAAATTCATATGTCATCTGACATAGCTCAATGTGGAAAACTTTTAGTATAGGGTATAAATCATATCTTCCTTCCTAATTGTTCTGAATTAAATTCTATTTTTGAAAGTTCTCAGTTACCACTTCTCCTACATGAAAACTTGTTGTGTCACAGTGGTAGTGGAAAACCATGGTCCAAATGGCCAGGAGATAGAATATTCCATATACTAGTCTACTATTAGATAGAACAACATTGTGGTGAGGAGATTGATATTCTTTCCTTAAATGGAAAATATTTATTACAGAAGACATTGTCTTCATATAGTTTCATATTATATTATATATATATATGTATGTACATATCCATGCATGTATGTGTGCCATATGTATGCAGCATTTCTGTGTATACATACATATGCATATATACATGACAATGCTGAAGCCTGTTTCCTCCCAGAACTTCATTTAATGAAAATATTCAGGCACTAAGATATAATACAATAAAACACAATACAAAATAATACAATTCATATTTAATAAATTGTTGTTATTTTCCAGGAGTTGTACTAAGCAATGTACTAAGCATTGTTGATATAAATAGGTAAATGAAAGTAAACTTTGCCATTAAGGAAATTGACTAGGAAGTGGAATCAGAAGTGTTCATAGAACTTCTGAATCTTAATACAGAAACTGTAAAAAGAGTTTTTTTTGGCCACCCTCTATACAGAAGGGTAGAAAATATTAAACGTTTTAATGAAGTATAAGTACCAAAGTTGAAGCAAATGAAGGTTAGCCATATCCCTGATTAGAAGTAGTTAGTTGGACAATGGAAAGAGTGCTTGGCGTGGAGTCAGAAAGATCTGTGTTCAAATCATAACTCAGAAACTTATTAATTTGTGATTCTAGGCAAGTCACTTATTCTGTCTTCCTCACTGACCTTCCTCAATGTGATCAACTATAAAATTTCCCAAGAATGTTGCAAAAATCAAATGAAAATATTTGTAATGTGCTCACCAGAGTACCTACACATTCATAATAAATGCCTCTTCTCTTCCACCCAACTCTTCCACTTTTTTGACTTCCTTTTGTTTTTGTTTCTTTTATTTTATTTTTAGCAAGGCAATGGGGTTAAATTACTTGTCCAAGGTCACAAAGCTAGGCAATTATTTAGTGATCTGAGGCTGGATTTGAATTCAGGTCCTCCTGACTCCAGGGCTGGTGCTCTATCTACTTCATCACCTAGCTGCTCCCCGATTCAGAGCAATTTCTCAAATTACTATACATAGCTTCATTTGAGAATTGTCTTTCCATATTCTTTGACCATTTATCAGTGGGGAATGATTTGTTTTATTACAAATTTGACTCAGTTCTCAATATATTTTAGGAATGAATCTTTTGTTAGAAACACTAGCTGTAAAAATTGTTTCCAAACTTATTATATTCCTTTTAATCTTGGTTGCAGTGGTTTTGGTTGTGCATAACCTTTTTAATTTAATATAATCAAAATTACCCAGCTTGTTTTTAATAATGTTCTTGATACATTCTTTTGTCATAAACTGTGGTGCTTTCTATAAATCTGTGAGTTAAACTATTCCTTGTTCTCCTAATTGTTTTATAACCTTACCTTTTGTATCTAAATCCTGCATTCATTTCGAACTTATCTTAGTATAGGGTGTGAGATGTTGGTCTATTTCTAGTTTCTTCCATACTATCTTCCAGTTTTCTAGCAGTTTATATCAGAGTGAGTTTTTATCACCGAAGTTGAAATTTTGGGGTTTATCAAGCAGTAGTTACTATAGACAGTTACTACTGTCTCTTTTGCACCTAGTCTACTCCATTGATCTACCATTCTATTTCTTAGCTAGTACCAAACAGTTTTGATGACTGATGCTTTAAAGTATAATTTTAGATTTAGTATGGCTAGACCATCTTCCTTTACATTTTTTCATTATTTCCTTTGATATTCTTGAACTTTTGTTTCTCCATATGAATTTAGTTACTATTTTGGATTAGTATGGCACTGCATAAGTAATTTAATATAGCTAGAATTGTCATTTTTATTATATTAGCTTGACCTATCTATGAGCAACTGATATTTGACTATTTATTTAGATCTAATGTGTGTGTGTGGGGGGGGTGGGGAGAATGAAAAGAGTTTCATAGTTGTTTTCATAAAGTTTCTCAATCTGTCTTGGCATAAAATACTGTCCCAAATATTTCATCTTGTCTGAAGTTATTTTAAATTGGAATTATCTTTCTATCTCTTCCTGCTGTACATTGTTATTAATATATGGAAATGATGAGGATTATTTAGGTTTATTTTATGTCTTGTGATTTTGTTAAAATTGCTAATTGTTTCCTAGGTGTACCAATATATCATCTGCAAAACACAAAAGTTTTCTTTCATCATTACTGATTGCAATTCCTTCAATTTCTTTTCAGTTTTTCTTCTGCTCCATTTTCCTTAATTTAAATATATCATTTTTATTTAGCCAATTATCAATTTACTTCAGTCAAAATAATCAATTTTATCTTCTATATTTTTATCAACTGATATGCAATGGAATCTTCATCGCTGCATTAGTTATTTCCTTGATTATTTTTCTAGTTTCTTTATGATACAATCTTTTTTTAAAGTAAGTTATGGATCCATTGGAACTAGTGATTCCTTGCAATATTAGCTAAAATCTTTAAGCCTATTTAATACAATGATGCCTTCTTTATTTCCTTTTGCATGTTTTTTGTCTAATCTGTTCCACAAATGGACTTCACTCTTCTAGTCAGTACAAATAGTTTGCATGATGTATCCTTTATTTTTTAAATTGATATTTTGTTCAAGTTGTCTCATTCTCATCCCAGCCTTTTTCTGTTATCCCTTTGAGATTGTTGAGTTTTTGCTGTTCAATATAAATTCTGCTATTTTTCCCAATATTGTATTTTGTTATTTTGCTGGAATAATTACTAAATAAATACATTAATTCAACTAGCTATTTTATTCTTGATTATTTCAGAGCCCCATAATGGAATAATTAGTGTCTCTTCAAAGATTTGCATTTATCTTTACTTTGTTAAGCCTACTTTATACTTTATAAAATTCTTGTGCATGCATTGTTATGTAGATATTTTTAATCTGGATGGATTTTATATATTTTGTATTTAAAAAAAAAGCCAGGATTTCTGTTTCTCTCCCTCTTTGTCTTTCTTTTGATATAGAAAAAGCTGATAATTTGATTTATTTTATAATAGACTATTTAAAAAATTTTGAATCACCTGTATTTTCTGAGTGTATCATCATATTATCTGTAAAAAACAATATTTTCTCTTTGCCTTTTCTTATTCCCTCAATTTCTTTTTTCAACCTTAGTGACATATATACAATTTTTAAAGCTGTATCAAATAATAGTGGTGACACTACAAATCTTATTTTATCTTTGACCTTATTTGAAAATCCTCTAGATTATGCTCGTTATATACTAATTAAAATAAGTATAAGTCCATTTATTCTTGTAATTTTATTTTTAATGAAATGGTTGTTGTATTTTTCTTCACCTAGTATTTTAATTAGGTAATTCTCCTTTTTTTTTAATCATAGGTTAGTAAACTTAAGAGTTTCATATTATTGAACGTCCCCCTTCCACTATTTCTTCCATATTTATGTATCGTTACTGTATGTTTTGATTATATGAGATAATAAACTGAATCCCCTCTTCTCACTTTACTTTCTAGTGTGGCCCTCTCCCCTTCTCTTTTCTTTCATCTTTTAGATTATCGGAACTCAATCAAACCATTCTCATATCCTCTATTTCATTTAACTGACTCTATTTTAGTTTCTCAGTGGTTGATTCCTCCTTCCCTCCCTTCTTTTCTTCCATCTCTCCCTCCTTCCCTCCCTTCCTTCCTTCCTTCCTTCCTTCCTTCCTTCCTTCCTTCCTTCCTTCCTTCCTCCTTCCTTTCTCCTAGATGTTTTAACATTAATTTTTTTTTCTTTTGGGTATATGGGTATATTCTGGAATGCATATCACTTATTAGTGTTGTCAGTCATTTTTGAACCCATTTAAATAGCACAGCCACAGCCCCACCTTTGTTTGGAGATCTAAGAGTTAGCTTCAGACTCTGATGGCATGTTGGATGATTCCATAATCTTGGCCCATAGTCATAGTAACTCAATGGCAACTCAGTCTCTTCCCCCCCCCCCCAACTCTTTTCTTATCTCTGATTTGTGTTTTGGACCACATCCACAGGTATTAATCCCAGTCATTGTGCGAGAAGGTTTCTATAACCAGGCTATTCTGGCTAGTCTTTCTAAACTCACTTTCCCCAATGCACAATAATTTATCCTTGAATTCCTTGGTCACCATCAGGGTTCTCCCACAATATTTGGGTTAATTTAGTTGTTCTCCCGAATGGTAATGAAGCTCCCTTTAGGTCTTGATTGGCCAAGGGAAATTAAAGTTTAAACTACATGTCTGAAAACCCCTAGTCCTTGTGGCTGCTTAAGATAGAAAGGAATCTATACTTGTTGAATATCCATTCTGTGTTATAGCTAAGCAAATTTATTTTTTGTCAACTTTTGAATGACCTACACAAGTGTGTAATTTCATTTCACATTAAGCAGAAAATAATCAGAGACTGCCATGAATCATGTTTGTCAACTTGAGATCCCAAATTCTTAATCTGAAAACTCAGGTTATCACATGACCAATGGAAATGTATTATTCTATCTTTATATAGTATTTTCCCTTGTTCAGATTTTATTTAGATTATCTAAAGTGGTAATTAATGACATAATAACATAATTAGTGAAACTTGTCCTTCATTCTTTTTTTTTTCAATTTTTATTTTTAGGGTTTTTTTTGCAAGGTAAATGGGATTAAGTGGCTTGCCCAAGGCCACACGACTAGGTAATTATTAAGTGTCTGAGACTGGATTTGAACCCAGGTACTCCTGACTCCAGGGCCGGTGCTTTATCCACTATGCCACTTAGCCACCCCTTGTCCTTCATTCTTGAAGAAGACCGTGACATCAGGCAGGTGACACCATGGAAAGTAAATATATTGGATATGAATGAGCTAGGTCTCCAGTCTCATTTTATCTTCCAAATTCATCTGGATCCAGTGGCCAGATATGAATCAGAACAACTGGAGAAGACCCTGAATGAGAGGCAATTGGGGATATGTGACTTGCTCAAGGTCATCCAGCTAGTATGTGTAAAGAATCTGAGACCAAATCTGAACTCAATGCTCTTGACTCCAGGGCTGTTGTTCTATCTCCTGTACCACCTAGCTGCCCAAAGACACTACTACTTTCTGAAGGACATCTAAATTGCAAGATCTCTAGGTGCTAGGAGAAATTAAGAAAGTATATACACAATTCTACATCTCCAAGTATTTTCAAACTCTATAAGGTATAAGGGACTCTTGAATTATACACATATACACAATATCTTCCCATTTATTTAGTTAGTGCATCCTAAGGTTAGGGACTGACATTCATTTAAAGATATGTATACATACTTTTCCTCTCCTTTGTTTCATGAGTTCTTTGATTATCTAGTTTTACTGTGGATTCTCATGAGCTATGTCAGTGCTATTTAAGCTCTGGAAGTCATAGCAAGTTATAAAAACATTTAATTCAGACTCACACGCAGTCAAGTTAGGTCAGCAAGAACTGGGTTCCACTTAATTGAGGATGTATCTGACACAGGGAGATTGATCATAAGCCTACTTCAGTAATTCAGGCATTGGGGTAAAAAGATCCTGTAGCAAAGTTGTTGAAACCAGGGGACAGAAAAAAGGTAGGAAGTACACAGTAGATATTGTCAGGATAGAACTGAAAATAATTTATTAGATGTGGGTGGTGAAAGATTGAGGTGTTGAAGATGGTTAAGTAGATTGAAAACCTGAAATACTGTGAGGATGGTAATGCCCATGACAGTATTTGGAAAGTTAAAGAGGGGATAAGAGTTTTTTGGGAGGAGGGAAGATAATGAATTCAGTTTTGGACATTTTCATTTTGAGGTGTCTCAAAGGGACATGGAAGATGTGAAGCTGTAAATGAAGAAAGAAGTGAGGACTAGATAAAGAGACATGAGAATCATGAAAATGGTGCTGATAAATAATTAAATGGGCAGATCTTTGAGGAACATTCCTTTTGTGTGTGCATTTGAATATGGATCCAGCAGGGAAATATGAAAAGGAGTGGTTAGATATGTATCAAAACTAGAAGAGAACACTATTGAATAGTGAAAAAGTAGAAAGGAGATCGGGGTGGCTAGGTGGCACAGTGGATAAAGCACCGGCCCTGGAGTCAGGAGCACCTGCGTTCAAATCCAGTCTCAGACACTTAATAATTACCTAGCTGTGTGGCCTTGGGCAAGCCACTTAACCCCATTTGCCTTGCAAAAACAAACAAAAAAACAAACACACAAAAAAAAAAGAAAAGAGAAAATCAACTATAGACAACCTGTAGTGAGGTCAAGAAGGATGAGAATGGACAAAAAAGGTCATTATATCCAACAGTTAAAAGATCACTGTTAACTCTTAAGAGACCTATTTCTATTGATATTTGAGCTAGATAGCAGAAAGATAAGAAGAGAATAACAAGAAAGGAAGTGGTAGCAACAGTTGTAGATAATCTCAAGAACTTTATAAAAGATAGAACAGATTAACAGATAAGAGTTAGTAATGACTGATAGATCAGGTGAACATGGGAATTATGTGAATGTTTAAGGGCAGTATGAAAGCAACCAGTAGACTGGGAGATACTGATGATTAGTAAAACAATAGAGAAGTCATTTGACTAGAGAAGAAGGGATGAATTGTGATTATTTATGCATGTAGATGTATTTTCCTTGTCAAGAAGGATTATTTTTTAATATAAGACAGGAGTGAAGATTTAGACAGTGAGGGAATGAATCTGAGAGATGGGAGACGAGGAGAGGAAAAAAAGCCATTATGTTTTTCAGGAAATAAAAGGGAAGGATCTCAGTGAAGAGGATGAGTAGAGGGCTGTTGGAGAAGATGCTGTGGTGAGTTTGATAGGAAATCCATTAGGCAACTTTAACATTTTTATCTTGCTTCAATAATCTTCATATTTTCATATGTAATATAAACTTATTGTGGAGCTTATCATTATGAGGTTTTTTTTTAGTTTTTTTCAAGGCACTGGGGTTAAGTGACTTGCCAAAGGCCACACAGCTAGGTAATTATTAAGTGTCTGAAGCCAGATTTGAACTCAGTTATTCATGAATCCAGGGCCAGTGCTCTATCCACTGTGCAACCTAGCCACCCCTCTATCATTATGTTTTTCAGTGTTCTTTAATAGCACATGTATAAGAGCAAAGACAATGAATACTTGAGGCTTGACAGGATGATAAAAGGGCAAAGAACTTAAGAAAGAAAGGAGTGTAGAGTTTAATATATCAGGGAGTCAAGAAGGATTGAAATGGAGGAGACTGTAGCCATAGCAAAGGTGATGTTCTGGAAAAGATGACCTACATGACCTAGAAAAGAACTGAGAAGTCAAGACTTCATGATAATTATGAAGAATAGGATTAAGATTCCCAAGGCAGAGGGCAAGGTGGAATGACAACAGATTATCATCACAAAAATTAATTTTAGAATTCATGATCTTATAAAATGGAAATTCACTTGTGGGCAGTGGTATATTGGAAAATGCTCTCCAAAAAGCCGGCCCTCATAAAAATAATTATGAAAAACTTTTAAATTTATCTGCATTATTAATTTTTCTCCATTACTTTATTAATAATAGACTATCAAAAATAATAAATCAAGCCCTGATTTGTGGTATTTATTGGTTTCCAAAATAAAAATGCTCATTCTGAAAATATAATAATTAACTCTAGCAAGCCAGTTTGTACTGACTCAAAAGCATAGAATCATCTGACTGCAGCTGACATGAGATATAGGAATAGGTCATGATAAATGAGTAAGTTGAGAATTTGAAATGTCTGGGTGTTTGAGGGAACATATACATGCATGTGAGGAGTTAGGCAGGAAAGAAAAACTGTGAGCCAGGCAGTGAATTCTTTGAGGAAAGAAAGAGTGTGTCCTAAATGTGGGTACATGATAGCTACAAGAACCTTGATTGGATGGTAAGCATGGATGGAATAAAAGTCAAAGGAAAATAGGTTGCTAAGTGATTTTATAGAGGGAGAATCTGTATGGAATAATGGGAAACATGGTTTATTCTTATCCCTCCATTATGACAAATGAGTCAAGTGTGTAATTAAAGATATAGCCACTGCAGGAAAGGGTAGTCAAGGAAGTTCTATCAGTGGGAGGGGGCAGGTCTCAGTGAGTACTAAATTATGGGGAGAGTGATAAAGGAAAAGGTTTAAAATAAAATATAGTGAAGGCATCCTAAAATTTATGGCAAGGGTCTCAAAGTCTGAGAGTGGGAGGTTAGTGAGGTTGGGTAGATGGGAATAGGAAAGAGGGAACTATTGGTGAAGGATGGGCTACAGCTTTAGAATCACTAGGAGGAGGACAGCATGATGGGATCAGAATATGGTTAATCATTTCAAAGTTCAGTTAGTTTATCTTCATTCCCAAGGGTTCAACTGTTC
Source organism: Macrotis lagotis (assembly GCF_037893015.1). Taxonomy (NCBI): domain Eukaryota; kingdom Metazoa; phylum Chordata; class Mammalia; order Peramelemorphia; family Peramelidae; genus Macrotis; species Macrotis lagotis. The sequence continues at coordinate 226,254,947 of NC_133658.1, read as the reverse complement.
CAGTGAATCTAGGGAATTCCTTTTATTCCTAATCAAAGAGAGGGGAATAAAATATTACTTAAAGGTGAACTTAGACACTATCAGATACGCATGGTACTGTTATGATGATATCTGGAGCACCAAAAGCCTTCTGGATGTTTTTATATATTTGTATATGTTGTATGCTTTGGTAGGGGAAGTTCAAACAATGCACTGAAGCTGTGCCAAAATCACATATCATTGGAGGACTGAATCTCTCTCTCTCTCTCTCTCTCTCTCTCTCTCTCTCTCTCTCTCTCTCTCTCTCTCTGTCTCTCTCTGTCTCTGTCTGTCTGTCTCTCTCTCTCTCTGTCTCTCTATTTCTCTCTCTCCTCTCACTCTCTCTCTCTCTGTCTCTGTCTGTCTGTCTGTCTGTCTCTCTTTCTCTCTGTCTCTCTCTCTGTCTGTTTCTCTCTCTGTCTCTCTGTCTCTCTCTCTCCTCTCACTCTCTCTCTGTCTCTCTATCTGTCGCTGTCTGTCTGTCTGTCTGTCTCTCTTTCTCCCTGTCTCTCTCTCTCTGTCTCTCTGTCTGTCTCTCTCTGTCTCTGTCTCTCTCTCTCCTCTCTCTCTCTCTGTCTCTCTGTCTCTCTGTCTCTCTGTCTCTCTGTCTCTGTCTCTCTCTCTCTCTCTCTCTCTCTCTCTCTCTCACACACACACACACACACACACACACACACACACACACACAACAATCAAAGAGAGATAAATGGGAGATGGAAAAGAACAAAAGGGAAGGATGGACAGAAAGAGACAGAGAAGGAGAGAGTATACGATTTAATAAAGTAGTAAATACTAAGGGCTAGAGGGGTATTATGGATGATAAATACTTCAAGAAATGTAAAGAGGTAGAGCCACAGCAAACTAGAACATTCAAGGAAGGATTTTAATGAAATTTATGATTAAAAATAAGTGATAGAGAATATGCAATGAGTTTGAGTGTAGCTATCCTAATGATCAAAAAGGTCATTGCTAGGTCCTACAAAAAAGTCTGCTCTAACAGTAATTCCAGTAGGGGAAATTGCTCTTTAACTATTTAAAAAACCTTCTTAGATTTCATTAAAATCTGTTTTGAAAAATTAAGGCTGATTTAAATGGGGAACTTTGCAACTTTAAAATCATTCAGGGAAAAATGTGATCTCTGACAGAGGTCTAAATCAAAGGACCCCATTATTAAATGAAATGACTTGTATGTTAACTTCAAGTTGCCCGATGGGAAAGGGAGCTTGGTTAGCTTAGAAGCTGATTGCCAGGAAATGCATGTCCCCATTGGAAAGAAAAGTTAAGGGAGTTCATGCTGTGTTTGTGGATCATGGTTTATCAAAATAATCGTTTGTAGTTTCACATTTTAATTTTCCCATGAGAGAAGAGGATGAGGGGGTTTTACTTGGTATGGGAGAAAGGTTAATACAACTTTTCCAAGGAAAAATCATAGACTGACAAACATTCTAGTTCAAGAAATTGGTGCATCAGATGCATGGTCCATCGGTCCTGATATTATGTTGTTAAAAATGGTTCCAGAAGGTATGCTGTTGGACTGGTTCAGTGAAATTCATTGTGAGAACCTAAAAGTTAGCTTTAAGTGCCAACAACGAAGGACTTTATCATTCCAAGATCTATTTATTCACATTTAGCTTTCTCTGTTCATATGTGAACTTTGATGAGCCTCCTACTTGTTGGATAAAAGAAAGTGCTTCCTTTTATCTAATAAAATACAATATGGAGGATACAGAAGTGCTGCAGACTTCAAGTCACAACACATTAGTTTTAATTGAGTTTTTGCTTTACACCTACTGAATGTCAGGGTCTTATAACTTTTCATTGGAGAAAAGAAAATGGCTTAGGAAGTTGACTCTTTGACATGGAATATGCATTATTCAAAATTTTCAATGTTCTTTCTGCTCAAGCATTTGAGTAGCATGGTAATAATGTTGTAGAACTATAACAAAAAGTTATTCCTAGGGAAACATATAGCACAATGTAACACAAACACCAATACACAGGGAAAAATGCTAACAATCACTGAACTTTTTTCTGCTACAAGGAAGCCTCATATGTCTTTTTTTATCCTCTTTCTCCCTCCTTCAACAATTATTAACTTTGAAACAGTTTAATGTGTAAATGCTAACTGACACTTTCCTTCTCATTTCTATCAATCTTGTGATTACAGAAAGATTTCATTTGCTAGAGAAATTGATGCTCTCTTAGGAGCTACTGATGGAAGGTCCTTCTTTTACAATTTCACAGCTCAACTATTCTCTCTTTGCTTTTTTATACCAACATTGTATTGAATTGGGTAAATTATTTTTCTGAGGATGGTCTTGATTTTGTCATCTACAAAATGATGTGTTTGTGTATATGTGTGTGATAATACTTCTATCTACTTTCTCTCAAAATCATATAAGATTTCTTTAAAAAATATAACAGGGACACTTGTATTATCCTTTGATCATAATAATTTAGTAAGTAATAGAACAGAAAGATATTCACCAATATTCCTTGATATCATCATATACTGTATCAAATAGAGATTTGTATTTTTAATAGACATCACATTTAGAATATCTTGGTGTTCTTTGTTGCTAAACTCTGAAACTTCATAAGATCAATATGCAGTCACTGTTTCCAAATTTATTATATAATTTATCTTGTTAATTTTCTTTTTTATATGCACACAAATTGTCTGGAATGATCAGTCTTCCATCATATAATTAATTATCCAAAAAATGAGTGCTTTCTCCATGTCACAGTAGTAATATCCCCTATGCATTGTGAGACTGTCCAGATGTTTATTATTCAATCAGAGTATCAGAATTTAAAAGATATAGAGGACCTTAGAGGACATTACATGCAATTATCTCATTTTGAAGATGAGGCACAGAAAGTTTCAATGACTTACCCTAAACCATCCAAGGAAACTCTGAGGGTAGATTCAAATTTAATTCTTTTTTACCTGAAGTCCAGCACTTTATTTACCATTCTCCCTATCTGTCTTTTATTTGTTCATGACCTTATATTGATCACATCAAATCTTGGAACTTTTCAGAGATGCCCAATTAATATCCTTCATGATTCAAATGATTTTATCTTGACAATCCATAAAAGAAAAAAAAAACAGTGTATGAGGAATGCCCAAAATTTATAAATGATTATCTGAAGTGGGATAGATACTGATGGAGCCAGTCTATCAGTACAAATATCTTAGGCAGCTTTTAAGAATTTATAATGAGTTTACAAATTGAATTGAGAGAGAGAGAGAGATTTACTTGGGGAAATTGCTCAATGCTTTTCATTAACTTACGTTCTTTTCTAAAATGGGTATTCATTTTTTAGCATCAGTGGTCATTAGGTAATTCCATTTGGCTATGAGTACTGGAATAACAAAGCCTGTGAATAATTAAAGTTGCTACTCACACAAAGTGTAACAGAGGAACACATGATGTGTGCATGTGAGAAGACTGTAACATGGTTATAAAGGACATATATTACTAGAAGAGGAATTGGGGCAGTCAGGTGGTAGGCATACCAAATGGACCCACCTGCATGATTCATTGCTATATTCAGGCAATACTGAGACTTAGAGGACACATGATGTTAGAGTCAGAAAAGACTATGCTAGCTCTTTCACATTACAGGTGAACAAACTAATGCACAGAAATTTAAGGTGATATGTGAAAAGTAAACCAGTTACATTGGTCAAGCCAAGACTCAGACCTTACCCAGCTTTTCCTTTGAAGATTTTTTTTCATATTTTAGAAAGATGTTATTTTGAATTTTACAATTTCCCCCCTAATCTTACTTCCCTCCCCCATCCCTCACAGAAGGCTGTGTGTAAGTTTTTAAATTATTTCCATGGTATACATTGATCTAAGTTGATTGTGATGAGAGAGAAAGCATATCCTTAAGGAAGAAACATAAAGTACGAGATATAGCAGAATTACATAAGATAACTTTTTTTTAATTAAAGGTAATTGTCTTTGCTCTTTGTTCAAACTCCACAATTCCTTCTCAGGAAACAGATGGCATTCTCCATCATAGATATCACAAAATTGTGCCTGATTATTGCCCTGTTGGTATGAGCAAGTCCGTTAAGGTTGATCATCACTCCCATGTTGTTTTTAGGGTATACAATGTTCTGTTCATTTTGCTCCGCATCAGTTCATGCAAATGCTTCCAGGTTTCCCTGAATTCCCATCCTTCCTAGGTACTAATTGAACAATAGTGTTCCATACCTGTACCATAGTTTATTAAGACATTCCCTGATTGATGGACATTCACTCAATTTCCAATTCTTTGCCACCACAAACAGAGCTGCTATGATTATTTTTGTGTCAGTGATGTTTTTACCCTTTTTCATAATCTCTTCAGGGTATAGATGCAGTAGTGGTATTGCTGGATCAAAGGGAATGCACATTTTTGTTGCCTTTTGGGCATAATTCCAACTTGCTCTCCATAAAGGTTGCATGAGTTCACAGTTCAGCCAACTATATATTATTGTCCAAGATTTCCCACATCCCATCCAACATTATGCAATCATAATGGCCGGTCTGAGAGGTGTGAGTTTATACCTCAGAGATGCTTTGATTTGCATTATTCTAATAAGTAGTTATTTAGAGCAACTCTTTATATGACTATGGATTTCTTTGATCTCCTCAGCTGTAAATTGCCTTTACATATCCTTTGACCGTTTGTCAATTGGGGAATGGCTTGTTTTTTTGAAAATTTGACTCAGTTCTCTGTCTATTTTAAAAATGATTCCTTTGTCAGAAATACTAGTTGTAAAAATTGTTTCCCAATTTACTACATTTCTTTAGATTGTGGTTACAGAGGTTTTGTTCATGCAAAATCTTTTTAATTTATTGTAATCAAAATTGTCTTGTTTATTTTTAATGGTGTTCTCCATCTCTTCCTTGGTCATAATCTGCTTCCCTTTCCATAGATCTGACAGGTAAACTACTCCTTGATCTAGCTTTCTTATAATGTTATTTTTTTATGTCTAGATCCTGTATCCATTTTGATCTTATCTTGGTATGGGGTGTGAGGTCTAATTCAAGTTTCTGCCATACTTTCAATTTTCCCAATCATTTTTATCAAAGAGAGAGTTTTTATCCCAACAACTGGGCTCTTTGAGTTTATCAAAAAGCAGATTACTATTATCAGTTCCTGCTTTTGCACCTAGTCTATTCCACTGATCTACAACTCTATTTTTTAGCCAAAATGATACATTTTTGATGACTGATGCTTTATAATTATATTTTAGATCTAATAGGAGTAAGTCATCTTCTTTTGTACCTTTTTTCCATTAAATCCATCGAGATTCTCAACTATTTATTTTTCCATATGAATTTACTTATAATTTTTTAAACTCATTAAAGTAGTTTTTTGGAATTTTGACTGGTAGGGTACTAAACAAGTAGTTTAATTGTGGTAGAATTGTCATTTTTTAATATATTTGCTCATTCTAGCCATAAGCAGTTGTAACTTTCCCAGTAATTTAAGTAATTTAAATCTGATTTAATTTGTGTGAGAAGTGTTTTAAAAATTGTTTTCAAAAAGTTTCTGAGTCTATCTTGGCAAATAGACTCCCAGGTATTTTATATTGTCTGAAGTTACTTTGAATGAGATTTTTCTTTCTAGTTCTTTTTTCTCCATCTTGATAGTCATATATAGAATTGTTGAGGATTTTCAAGAGTTTATTTTAAATCCTGTGACCTTGCTAAAGTTTCTAATTATTCCTAGTAGTTTTTTTTAAATGATCTTTTTGGATTCTCTAGGTATAGCATCATATCTTCTGCAAGGAGTGAGAGTTTTGTCTCTTCCTTCCCTATTCTAATTCCTTTGATTTCTTTTTCTTCTCTTATTGCTGAAACTAACATTTCTAATGTGATATTGAATAATAGTGGTGATAATGGGCATCCTTGTTTCACCCCTGATCTTATTAAGAATGCTTCTAGCCTATCCCCACTGCATATAATGCTTGTTGAAGGTTTCAGATAGATACTGTTTATTATACTAAGGAACAATCCATGTATTCCTACACTCTCTAGTGTTTTTAGTAGGAATGGGTGCTATATTTTGTCAAAATCTTTTTCAGTATCTATTGATAGAATCATATGATTTCTAATTTGTTATTGATATAATTAATTACATTAACAGTTTTCCTAATATTGAACCAACTTTGCATTCCTGGGATAAATCCTACTTGGTCATCATATCCTAGTGATAACTTGTTGTTTTGCTAATATTTTATTTAAGATTTTTGCATCTATATTCATAAGGGAGATAGGTCTATAATTTTCTTTCTCTGTTTTAACTCTTTTGGTTTAGGTATCAGCACCATGTTGGTGTTATAGAAAGAGTTAGGCAGAGTTCCATCTTCACCTATTTTTTCAAAGAATTTATATAGAATTGGAACCAGATGTACCTTAAATGTTTGATAGAATTCACTTGGGAATCCATCTGACCCTGGAGATTTTTTCTAAGGAAATTCAATAATGGCTTGTTGAATTTCTTTTTCTGAGATAGGGTTATTCAAGTATTTAATTTCCTCTTCATTTAACCTGGGTAGCTGATATTGTTATAAACATCCATCCAATTCATTTAGATTATCAAATTTATTGGCATAGAGTTGGGCAAAATAATTTTGAATTATTACAGTAATTTCCTCCTCATTGGTGGTGAATTCACATTTTTGTTTTATTATACTAGCAATTTTGTTTTCTTATTTTTTTAATCAAATTGACCAGAGGTTTTGTCAATTTTATTTTTTTTTCATAAAACCAACTCTTAGGATTTTTTTATTTATTAGTTCAATAGTTTTCTTGTTTTCAATTTTATTAATTTCTCCCTTAATTTTTAGAATTTCTAATTGGGTATTTAACTGGGGGATTTTAATTTGTTATTTCTCTAATTTTTAATTGCCTATTTAGTTCTTTAATTTCTTCTTTCCTCAAATTTATTCATGTAAACATTTGAAGATATAATATATCCCCTAACAGCTGCCTTGAGTGTATCTCATAGGTTTTGGTATGTTGTATAATTACTGTCATTATCTAGGATGAAATAATTAATTCTTTCTATAATTTGTTGTTTGATCCACTCATTCTTTGAAATGAGGTTACTAAGCTTCGAATTAGTTTTGGGTCTATATCTCTCTCTGGCCCAATATTGCATGTGATTTTTATTGTATTATGATCTCAGAATGATGTGTTCACTATTTCTGCCTTTCTGCAATTGATTATTAGTTTTTTTATGCCCTAGTACATTGCCAGTTTTTTGTGTTAGTGCCATGTCCTGCAGAAAAGAAAGTATATTTCTTTCTATCCCCATTCAGTTTCCTCCCTAAGTCTATCATGTCTAGTTTTTCTAACAATCAATTTACCTCCTTAACTTCCTTCTTGTTTATTTTATGTTTAGATTTATCTAAATCTGATAGCAGGAGGTTGAGATCTCCCACTAGTAAAGTTTTGCTGTCTATGTCTTCCTGTAATTCCTTCAACTTCTCTAAGAATTTGGATGCTATACCATTGGTTGCATATATATTTAGTATTGAAATTACTTTATTGTCTATGGTACTTTTTAGGAGGATGTAGTTTCCTTCCTTTTTTATTTTAATGTTATCTATTTTAGCAGTTGCTTTGTCTGAGCTAAGGATTGCTACTCTCACTTTTTTCACTTCAGCTGAAGGAAAATATATTTTGCTCCAACCTTTTGCCTTTACTCTATAGGTATCTCTCTGCTTCAAATGATTTTCTTGTAAGCATCATATTTTAAGATTCTGGTTTTTAATCCACTCTGCTATCCATTTATGTTTTAAGGAAGAGTTTATCCCATTCAAATTCAATTTTATAATCATTAACTCTTTATTGCCATCCATGTCATCTTTCTGTTTGCATTTCCCCCCTTTTACTCTTTATCCATATTCCCTGGTATTTTGTTTCTGAATACCACCACCTTCAGTGTATTTGCCCTCCTATATCCACCCCCCTCCCCTTTTTTCCCCTTTGCCCCTTCTGCGTTCTCTTCCTTCTTTTGGTTTCCTCCTTTCCTCTCAATCCCATTTTTTTTTCTTTTAACACTTTAAAGGTAACATAATTTTCTTAACTTAACTGTGTGTGTATATTAATTTTAAGCCAATTTGATAATAGTAAGATTCAGGTGGTTCTCACCTCTTCCCTTCTTCCACTCTATTGCAATGAGTTATTTGTGCCTCTTAATGTAATAATATTTTCCCCATTTAGTCTCCTCCATCCTCCTATCTCTTTACTGTCCTTTTTAAGGAGGCATTCTTTTTAAATGATTCTATCTGCGTTACAGAATGGCCATGAGTGTCCATCACTTCTGTGAAATTATATTCTCTCTCCCAGAATTACCATCATTGATAGTTGTTAGAGTCTTTCTCCCAGGTAAGTATATAGCCAGTTTCATCTTAATAAATAGCAGTTTCTCAAATAAGTCCTGAATGTTCATCTCTTCTGACTAAATAAATTCTCTCTAATAGAGTTACAATTCTCTAGAGTTATTAAAGTATTTCTCTCAGGGATATAGCCAGTTTCATCTTATTTGAAAACTTTTTTTTCTTCTCTCCCCCTTTTTAATTTTACCTTTTCATGTGTCTCTTATTGGAAGTCCAAATTTTCTATTAAGCTCTGGTCTTTTCATTAGAAAGAGTTGGAAAGCTCTTATTTCATTAAATGTCCATCTTTTACCCTGGAAGAGAAGGTTCAGTTTTTCCAGATAATAGATTCTTGGTGGCACTCCAAGCTCCCTTGCTTTATGGAATATTGCATTCCAGGCCCTTTGATCCCTTAATGTTGATGCTGCCATGTCTTGTGTAAATCTTACTGTGTCTCCTTGGTATCTTAATTCTTTCTTTCTAACTGCTTGCAGGATTTTCTCTTTTATCTGATAATTCTGGAATTTGACTGCAATATTCCTTGGTGTTTTCATTTTGGGATTCCTTTCCTGAGGGAATCAATGCATTTTTTCAATAACTATTTTGCCCTCTGGTTTGCCCTCTGTATTCCATCACTAAATCCTGTTATATTGAGTCCAGGCTTTTTTTCTCTTCAATATTTTTAGGGAGACCAATAATTTTTAGGTTATCTCTCTTTGATTTATTCTCAAGGTCAGTTGTTTTGCTGATGAGGTATTTTACATTTTGTCTACTTTTTCAATTTTTTGGTTTTCTTTAACAGATTCTTGTTGTCTCATGAAGTCATTGGTTTACACAGACTGCATTCTTTTTTTTTAAGGAAGAATTTTCTTCATTTACCTTTTGCAACTCCTTTTCCAGTTGGACAATTCTATTTTTGTAAAAGTTTTCCATTTGACCAATTGAGATTTTGAGAGAATTATTTTCTTTTTTTGCATTTGTCAAATTGTATTTTCCAAGGATTTGTTTTCTTGTTGCAAGGTGTTTATCTCTCAGGTTTCTTTTTCCAAATTTTCCAAATTTTTGAATTCATTTTTAAACTCCTTCCTGATTTCTTCAAGGTAGTCTTTCTGTGCTGGAGATCAAATCATATTCTCCTCAGAGGTTCTATGTCCTTCTAGGAATTTTTCTATGGACCCCCTATGTTCTGACCTTCTTCATTTTCCTAAGTTCTTGTGTTGGGGGGGAGCTGGTTCACAGAGGTTTGGGTGTTGGGATCCCTATTGGCCTTATTCACTGAGTTTAGTAACTCCACATAGGTTGGCCAGCAGGGGGTGCTAGAGGCTAAAACTTACCTTCCAGTCCTTCCAGTAAGACCCAGACCATGGGTCCCACTGTCATACCTCCATTCTCTGGTTGTTTCTTGGAGCCCCCAGTAGCTCTCTGCTCCCTGTGCTCTGCACACCCATGATCCCCCAAGATAGAACTTGTGGTAGGTGTTATTCTCCTTGCTTCTCTTTCTTGGTTTTTTTTTTTTTTATACAAGATTTCCATTAAGAGGTTTGTTTCATATTATATGTGAGGGAAGATCTGGTGACCTTAGCACAGCGCCTGGATTCTCTCTGCCGTCTTGGCCTTTGAAGGACAACTCCTTTGAAGGTTTTTTTTTGGTTTGTTTTGTTTTTTTACTAATTCTTTTGGTACTGAGAAAATTTGATAGGCATTTCAAACCTATATTGCTGGTTTGAAAAAAAAAAGATCTGATTTCTTTCTTTTGTAAGAAATGAAATGTTATTTCCCAATATGTTAGTTACAAACTCAGGAAGGCATCTGATTAGGAAGATGGAAAACTTGCCCTTGTCATCATCATACTTTAAGTCTAGGAAGATATAACAATTCCTCTTCATTTAGACCAGATAGCATTGACATAAGCAATTTTCATATCTCCACGGAGATTAATTGACAGATCACCAAGGAGATTAATGATTTCCTTTATCATTTGTTTATGAATAAATGCTCTCTATCTCTTTGTCTATTTGTCTTTTTGTCTCTCTTGGGGTTGGTCATCTTGAATAGATGGGCTCTACCTATAGGTTTCTTGGTAAATCTGAGTGAATAAAATTCCCATCCACCTGTTGTTTTCTCTCATTTTATTTTAATCCTAAATTTTTGAGTTTTACAGATTGTTCCATGTTTCAGATATGGACAGGAATTTAAAGGGGGGACAGGTCCTCCTTCTCTGCCTAAACATGTTACCCAAAAGACCCAAATCAGTTTACTTGTTTACTGAAGAAAATTATAGCCTTGGAAAAAAAGAGGTCTCTAACTTCTGAAATCCTTGTTGTGTTTCAAATCCATGGGTTAGTCAATTTTGACTTGGAAAGGAGTAGATTACTTTTTAAGACCACTACATAATGATTTTGACCTTGGAATGAGTTGTCTACCACTTTTTAACTCAATTGCTCTGTTTTTGAACTTTTGCTTTTAGTTGAAATTGAAATATTCTCTGGAATTTACATCTGAAATTTTAATGGAAATTCTTGCATCTTTTTGTGTATGAATATTCTGTTTAGCCTCTGGGTATTATTATGACCTCTAGTGCACTCTAGAATGATAGTTCATTCTGGTGAACCTCTGTGTATGTTTTGTTGTTTTGAGACTTGTGCCTCTGGCACCAAATATGTGAGACTTTGTGTAATCCCCTTTTGATAGGTTTGTTCAGAGATCTGTGTTTGTTTATTTGTTTCCTTCTTTAAAACTTGTATTTCTGTTGTTAACTAGTACTAGAATTTAGAGTCTGAGCATAAAGATGGAATTTTTTCATGTGAAATCGTTCCAGTCATTGAACTTTCCCTCCCCTTTTTCATTAGACAAATAATGCTTTAAACTCACAACCTAAGGTTCAGGGACCTCCTAGGAAGGCTTTCAGGATCCCTGCTCTTTCTCCTTAGGAAACATGGTGACTGGTGGGTAGTGAGATTTTAAAATTCTCTTTGCTGTCTTAAAAATATGTTTTATCTGTTTTATTATGTTTTTTATGTATTTTGACTGCTTACATCAGATGTTTATTGTATTGTTTTCTGTTCTGATCTGGCCAAATGTGTTCTTCTTTTTATTATCATTACCCTACAAAGGAATTGGTTTCTAGCCACCTGTCATTTCTCTCCTATGATTTTTTCAGCTGTAAATGATAGAAAATTAGAATTTTTCTTTCAATATTTGCAATTTTGACATTCTCTGAAATATTTTAGAAATTACAGTTTTTAAAGTGGAAAGTTTTTTTTCCTATTCCTTGCTCAAATTTTGATCAAACCTTTATGGTCCATTTGTTTATTAGATTTGCTGTGCTATTTTCTTTTATATCATTTTATGTTGCAGGCTGTTCAATTTGCTCCCTTGTCTTCCCTCCCTCACGTCTATCTTTTTGGAAATTTAAACATGAAGAATGTTATAACAAAAAATGGAATTACATTAATAAAGGACTATTTAAGTTTTTAATTGGGTATTTTAAAGGTTTAAAAGTTAAACAAATGTAAAATGTACTCTTGAATTGAAAGATATACTGTGGAAGATTGGAATATTTTGCTGTAAATATCTTATTCCACACAACACAAGACAAAAGGAAATGTGAAAATGTTATGATGCCACTTTTGTGAAGAATTTGACTACTTTTTGAATAGATTATAAAAGATTTTATAATATTTTAAGATAAAATTGAAATATATAGGTCTATATCTCTACATATACATATATGCAAATGTATGCACATATATATCTGCATATACATACATACACATATTAACTGTTGAAAAGAATGAAAAGATAAATGGAATCTTTATAGTAGAGTGGAAACCAGATCCGTAATAACTTAAGGCATGATTATATTTGGGGCAAATTAAAATCCCAGCATTATAAATATAAATGCAACACTAATTTGAGGATCTTTTAAGGAATAATAAAGCTTTTGGAAACTCTTAAATCCTATTCTGATATTAAAAATTTGGAAAAAATGTTACTTAAAATACTATATTATTAATCTAAGGCTCTATTTGATAGCAGTTGGGAATAATAAGAGCTATGATAAACTGAATTCTTTTTCTAACTCCAGTCTAAATGAAATGAAAGTTCTAAAATGTAGATTACTGCTTTTACTTGTGTAGGTTTGGGATTTACTCATTTAAAAAGACTAATTTAAAGGGTTCAAGATAAGTATCTTTAGAAATCTTTTTTTGGAGCTAGACACACCTTGCTAACAGCAAAACAATTTCTTAAATAATCATGTGCTATCAGACCAGAGTTGTTTTGGTTTAAGTTAAAAAAAAAGTTAACTCTTAAGGGGAAAAAGAACAAGACTAATTGCTGTTCAATAATTGTCATTCAGAAATTTATTAAGCTATATGATCTTTTTAAATTTGATAAATATATACGTACATATATATATGAATATATTAATCTGTGTAAGATAATCTAAAATATATTAAAGTTAAGAAATTTTAAAGTATTTGACATGTATAATTGTGTTCATACTATTTGCAGTTCCCAAATGTTCTAATATTAAGAAATATTGGTAAATAATTGTATTAGCTATGACTATATGTATGCACAAATTTTTCTTATAAAAAATTTGGGAGTTTAAGTATATATTCTTGACAACCATATTGAATTAAGAAAATTTAAATGAAATAAATGTCATGTGCTTTTCTTTATTGTTTATTGAAACTAAAATAATAACTGCATCTGATCCTGATTTGTGACATTTTGCAATTGGGATAAAAAAAATCTTTGGAGATGTAGTAGACTCTGTTGCTATATGTATAATGATCATGTCCTAGGTTTTTCTCAATTGGAGGAATATGTACCTACTAAAGGGAACAACATTACCTGGTTTGGAAAAACAACTTCTAACATTTATTTTTCTATTTTAAGGCTATTTGGGATAATACTCTTAAAGATTTTATAACTGAAATACAGAGAAAATTTTATAATCTTTATAATCTTTTTTAATCTTTATAATCTTAAAAAGGAATATTTTTAGCTGAAAATCCTTATCAACAATTTTCTGCGTTGAATCTTTGTGTGAAATTGGAGCAAACATATATTTGTACCAAAAATTTGCTTGTTAAAAAGCAAAAAAAAACCCATTACTAAACAAACAAAGAAACAAATAAATAAATGAGTAAATAAATAAATGGATGAATGGATAAATAAATGGATGGATGAATGAATTTGGTTTTGATAAGTTCAGATTTTAAATATTTGTTTTAAATTTTTAAATTTTTCTCTTAAGACTTAATAGGAATGATTTTTTTTTGTTTATCAGTTAGTTGAAGATAAGTTTTGTTTGTGATTTTACCTTTCCAACATGTAAACTAATCCAGTATAATAATCTGATATTAACAGCTAATTTTCCAGTTTATTTAATTAATGAGTTCTTGGGGATTCTGTATTTATATTTCAAGTTCTCATTATTAGATTTTGCTATTTTGATGTAGATTTTAGTTCTGGAGATTTATATTTATATAACAAATGATATGACCTACCAACATATAATTAGTAATCTTTTAGGATAACAGATCAATAGTTTACATCAATGAGGAAGAGGGTCTCAGTTGAAGTTAATTGTTGATAATGATCCTTCTGCTCTCAGCAAATATGACTAAAAACAATTTGGATTTCCATTTTGATCCAAGGTATTATGTAGTGAGACTTTGAATGTTTCTGTTGGAGTTTTCTACTTTTCTACTTCATTAGCTATGTACCTGTTCATAGATCCCATAGAAAATTTTCTAGTTATAAATGTAGTAAAAGTAAGGGTAGCTAGTTGGCGCAGTGACCCTGAAGTCCAGAGGATCTGAGTTCATATTTACTCTCAGACACATAATAATTACCTATCTGTGTGATCTTGGGCAAGTCATTTAACCCTAATGCCTTGCAAAAAAGTAAAAAAAGAAATAAAAGAAAAAGAAATGTAGTAAATGTAGTTTACTATTTGCAACATTAAAACATTTTTGTCATTAGATAAACAAATATAAATTATTGTCAGTAGGAAGAATATTGTTCTTTTTGATCTGATTTTGTTACCATTCCCTGGGATAGGTAAGAATTCTGTTAATGTATTGATCTAATCATATAAAGAATTTTTTTTAGGTTTTTTTTTTTTTTTTTTGCAAGGCAAATGGGGTTTAAGTGGCTTGCCCAAGGCCACACAGTTAGGTAATTATTAAGTGTCTGAGGTCACATTTGAACTCAGGTACTCCTGATTCCAAGGCCGGTGCTTTGTCCACTGTGCCACCTAGCTGCCCAGTGAGGAATATTTTTGAAAATGATATGAGTGTATCTGGATAAGTAAATAAAGTTATAAAACAAAATAAATAAAATCCAATATGCTTATAAGGATAAAGTTAGGAAAACTTCTACATTGTTTTTGTTGTTCTAAGAAATAATATTTCTGTAGGAAAACAGGATTTAGTGAAATTTAATGACTTACTGTACTTGGAAACTTGATGTTTTTCCTTTTAACTGTTTTTGTTTCATTTGGAATTAGAAACACATGCAAGAATATATGCAAATTTAGGGGTGGCTAGGTGGTGTAGTGCATGAAGCACTGGCCCTGTGGAGTCAGGAGTACCTGGGTTCAAATTCAGCCTCAGACACTTAATAATTACCTAGCTGTGTGGCCTTGGGCAAGCCACTTAGCCCCATTTGCCTTGCAAAAACCTAAAAAAAAAAAGAATATGTGCAAATTATTTAAAGTCACCTAAGATGTTTCAAATATTTAAAAGAAATTTAAGTGTAATGGTTTGTGTTTATGGCCATTTGAATATGGATAAATATCAAAATATTTACTGTATTTTTAAGAATCTGCTTCTAGATGCAATTTGGGATTATTATATCTTTATATTACAAGTTTTTGCTTATTATGTTTCATTGTTAAACAAAGTCTTTGTGTGCAGCAACTGATAGAATGAGTTGTAAGACTTTTTTGTGATTGTAGCCACTGTAAAATTATAGTCATCATATGGTATATTCTTATCCTTTGAAGCTGAATTCACTCTTGATATGGGAATTAGCCATTAAAGAACTCTTAAGACTGAAATTTGACCTTGTATATGAGTCAGAATCTGAATATTTAAATTTATGTTGTTCTAATGACCTATGAGACTGACAACCCAATGGGGGTTTGAACATGGCTCATTTGGAAAGCATGGAAAAACAGTTTTTTTGCAAGCCCATAAGATTAATTTTCCAAACTTGGTTTTCCAAATGTGACATTGGAAGATATCTCATCTGGCAGATTTAAAATTTACTTCAAGGCATTTGTTCATTCATATAACCTTACCTGGAAACTAACAACTAAATTTAAAAAACAAGGATATTTTCCCTTTTTTATGTCCCTGATCTTTATGGTAAATTTCTGTGATCATGTCGGGTGATTGGTAAAAAATAATAATAATCCATGCCAACTTTGTTTGCAACTATCTAAATTCCAATGACTAGTTGGGCTAATGAATAGCCTTGGCATCTGTTGTCAGCCATATGTTCCTGTGGGAATTAGGATCCTTAAGCTTTTCAAAATGCCATGGGGGTATTTAAGCAAAAATGATAAAGATTTTTCTGACATCAAGATATAATTCTTTTTCATTACTATCTGAGGTGCCTTTTTAAGGAAATGAATGTTAGTTTACTAAGTATATCTGAAAAAGTATGATCTGTGTTCCATTTTAAATATTTTTAAAAGAAAAATTCATTTCAGCTGTTTTTTTTTATTCTTTTTAATCATTTGGCACAAGATTAAATTGTTTTTCACTTATTAGATGCACATTGTTTTAAAATGATTATTACATGTGTATGTTACAAACTCAAATTTATTTGGAAGTTTTTTAATGAATAAACTTTTTCAATAGAATCATTATTATTATGGAAGTCCTTAAAACTGTATTGTTTTTATAAAACTGGTATTATTTTCAAATTTTCTATTTGTAAATAAGTTCTCTATGTGACAATTTGCAAATCAGATTGTAATTTCCATGATCATAGTGGCATGTATTAAAGGATTAAATATATTTGTGGAGATGATCAAGGTGGAAAATTACTCTAATTCTTGCTATTGGGACATTTGAAGATGATAAATTGCTTGAACTCAGGAGTTCTGAATTTCAGTAGGATTAGTGCAAATTTATATACAGACTAATTCTAGTACTAATATGTTAAGGCCATGGGAGCACCAGACTGCCTAATAGGTGGGGCACAAACTCAACCTGGAAAAAGAATAGACCAAAGTTTCTATTCTGAGTCACAATGAGATGAGAACTATGAATAGCCAATCTAGGTTACATAAGGAGATAGGATTTTAAAAAAATGAATTAATTGATTAACTGACATCCTTCTTTTGCCAACAATTTCTCAAATAGTAATTTCTTGACTTATTTTAATCATTTTAGCCCTTAAAATGTGGAGGAATTAATGGAGGAAGAGAATAGAATAGAGCAATTAGATGTTACACTGGATAGAAAACACAAGACCTGAGTTGAAATCCAATCTCATACCTTTACTAGTTATGTGACTCTGGGCAAGTTATTTAACTAATGTCTCACTTTCATCATCTGTAAAAAGAGCTGGAGAAAGAAATGGCTCACAACTCCAGTGTCTTTATCAAGAAAACCATAACTAAAACAACTTAAAAAATAGAGGAAATGTCCATTCTGGATCCAATTCTCACCATCAAAGAGGGACTGGTGATTCAGGTGCAAATTATCATATCCTAGATCAGGGGTGGAATGGGAAAATGTCCACTCCATTGTGGAATCTAAGCTAGAGAATAATAATAATAATATCATTTTACTCAAGGAATCATGATCAGAACAAATGGGATGCTTTTAATAATGGAAATAAAAAGACAGAAAAAGAAACAATTTTAATGAAGAGGAAATGGAACTATCTATTGGAGCTTGAATGCAAATAATGGGAACTCAAAGAAATGGGGAGAAGAGAATATACATTTATATAGTGTCTACTATGTGCCAGACATCGTGCTAAATACTTCCCCCAAAACTATCTCATTTGATCCTCAAAAATCTCCTGAGACACAGGTGCTATTTTTGACTGAGGAGGACAGAGGTTGAATGATTTGCCCAGTGTCTGATCTTGGATTTGAAATCAGGACTTCCAGGCATTAAGCTCAATGCACTGTGCCACCATATACCTCCAAGGTCAGTTCAGATGAATTGAAATGTAATAAATTTCAAAATGACATGTTCAGAAGAGAGGTTTAGAAAAAATTAAAAGGTGGTCATTGCCTTCTAAGAATAATTCTCAGATACCTAAAACTGAGGAAAAAAAAGTTTGATTTATAGGATTATGACAAGCCTTCTATTTATCTAATTCAATATTACATAAAATTAGATAATCAAATTAAGGATAAAAACATTTTAGGGTAAACAGAACATTGAAAATTGATGGTGGAGAGAAGACAAATTGCATAATTGCATAATATTTATTTTGTTTCCATTTTCTTTGCCAAGCAGACTGGTCTTTGAATTTGAAAAGATAGTTAAAAATACTTAATTGAAATTTGCTGCACAAAATATGTAAGAAGATGCTGTAGTTTTAGTTGATTACTTCAGATTAATCTTAGGCAAAACCAGACTTATCTTGTTTCCTTCTTTGACAGATTGAGAGACATCTAGAAAGACAAGACTGATGTATATTTATTTAACTAAATTTTAATTTTTTTGTTTTTGTAAAGATCATTTTCTAATTGCATACAGGGCATATCTATATAAAAGATAAATGGTTAATCAAAGCAAACCATTCCAACATCCCCACCTGGCAATGCAAGCAATATTTTGTATCTATAGTTTGTTTCCTTCCTAAAGAGAGAAGTGATTTTTTTATCCTTAGTAAAGATATTCCTGTAGAGAGAAGGAGAAATGTTGACTAGATCATGGGCACTTAAGTGGATTGTGAAAACTAGTGAAAAACTAGTGGAAACATGAAAACTAGTGGGAATGAATTGGGAAGGCTAAAGAACAAAACAATTGTTGTCTTCAATTATTTTATTGGTTTTCATGATTTCAAGTTTGTTATGTCCAGTCTTAAAGGTCAAAGCAATTA
Organism: Macrotis lagotis; assembly: GCF_037893015.1. Taxonomy (NCBI): domain Eukaryota; kingdom Metazoa; phylum Chordata; class Mammalia; order Peramelemorphia; family Peramelidae; genus Macrotis; species Macrotis lagotis. Next base: position 226,236,445 of record NC_133658.1, on the reverse strand, counting down.
GAATTGAGTCAAAATTTCAGAGGCAAATTATGATATCATGTAAAATGCATTAAATAAAGTAGATAAAATCAAAACAATAACAAAAACTTTCTAAGAATTCCTTTCTACGAGTAGAATAGGAAGCCTCAGAAGAAAATGAATATCCTATCTTAGGAGAGTTTTGAGGAAGAATGAGCTAGAATTTTATAGATATGAAAATTAGGGTTCAGATGGACTACCTAGTAGCAAAGAGCAATTACATATCTGAAATAGGATTTGAATCCAGTTCTTCCTGACTCAGAAAGTCCACTGCTCCATTCACTACTTTGCATTACCTCTACTTCTTTACCAATAAACTTGACTTGCATACTTTGAACTATAGTTTCTTTCCATCATATGAATTTCCTGTATATCTATGAACTTGACTCAATTAAATGGGTGTCCTGATTTCTTAGGTGCTTACCTTTTACTAATACTCTAGTGACCTAGACCTTTAGTACTGCTACTCCTTAACCCTCAGACTATGCTTGAACATTCTGAAACTTTGACCTCTTGTGATATCTCCAAATCAATTTAAGCAAACTTGTTATTGAAGCAGAATGTTTGAATGGCCATAGTCCTTCACTCCTCTAAGTAAAATTTAAATTATTTATCACAAAATGTACTACCTGGAATTTTTCCATCTTCAAAACCACCTGGAATATTTTTCTGTCTATTCACACAGACTCTTAAGATATTTTTGTAATCTATTTCAATCAATTGCACTACGTATAAAAGTTAAATGACATCCATAAACCTGGAAATTTTCCTGAAAATTCCCTTCATAAGTTTTATAAATTATTAAACAGAAAAGGCCCTACCATTAATTTGTGCATGTCAGGATTTTCAATCCTAAGGAATGTCTATTTTTCCCTATCTTTGACTTTGTGTTATTATCCCAGTTCTCTACTCATGACAAAAATTTATAATAGAGTGGGGGACTAGAAAACAACTTTAAGCAGTGAATTCTGATTCTGACACTTTGCAATTTCAGAGCTGAATTTCTATGTATGTCTAAACTAGAAGTGTCTAATAATGTTCAAGACAATTAACAAAGTTAGTTCTCTGTTTAGGATTCAATGGATCAGATTGAGCAGGAATTTAGAAGTCAAAAAGATCTGTTTGAGTAGCCTTGGGTTAGTGTTTATTTAAATCTTGATCTAGGCAATATTTGAAATTTATAGTTTTCTTAAATAATTATGTTGACCTATTTTAAAAAGGGTACTATTTTTACAACAAAAAGCAATAAGAAGGGGGATAATAACACTGTCTTCCATAAATACTTCTAGTCAGAATATTTAAATCATCTAGCTGGAGAGCACTTCTAAAATAAATTTCAAACATAGCAACTTAGAAGATATAAAATGGTAATTGTATTTGATGGTATTTATTTGTAAATCTCAATAAATTTAGTGAGATACAGAAGATCAATACCACAGTTTCAAATTCAAAGAAAGGGATTTAGAAAATTTTCAAAAATAATGAGGTGAGTAGAGAGGAAGGAGAAGTTAGAGGTTCAGAAAACATTACACTTATGAAAAGAGCTAAAATTTCAGAGATAATTTAATTCTATTATGCATTGTCATGATTTTATTTTTATGTTTCTATGCCCTTTGCTAGTTCTCTCACTACCCTGGCCCTTCTATATTTTTGCTACTCTCTTCCTTTCTTATTTTCTTTACCATCATCATCATCATTGCTGTCATTATTGTTGCTTCTATTTTTTATAATGTATACAATACCTAAATTTGGCCTCCCAAAAAACCAGTGAAGTAGAGTAAGTTTAATTATTCCCATTTTAAAGGTGAACACTTTGAGTCTGTGTAATGTTAGATGGGTTTGGAAGGTTTGCAAAGCTCTAGTTAAATAATAATTATTGGAGTTTGAATTCAAGTATTCGGCTTCCTTCCCATTATACTATGCTGGTCCTCCACACCATTTTCAATTCAACTGAAATAAATAAGAATATATTGAGTTACTGTGTAAGGCAATGGGGTTAAGTGATTTGCCTAAACTAAGTAAGTATTAAGTTTGCGTGTGTGTGTGTGTGTGTGTGTGTGTGTGTGTGTGTGTGTGTATCCAGTTGTGAACTCAGGTCCTCCAGTGTCCAGGGTCTGTGCTCTAGCTGTCCCTTTACTTTGTCTTATGCAATGTAGTAATAGACAGAAAAAGTAGAACATAATCTCTACTGTTAAGAATTTTATAATCTTATAATCACTGAATAGAATGAAATCTGACTATCAGAGATAGATGTGATTCAATACTGTTTGTTTTACAATATAAATGATTTGTTTACAATATAAATTGATGATCTATTCCTTTTTTAGTATTTTCTTGGTATTTGGAATACAAGATATATTAATTGGTGAATTAATTAAAAGTTCATTAATAAAATAGTTTTTTCCCCAGCAAATCACTTTCCTGAGGGGCGGCTAAGTGGTGCAGTGATTAAAGCACTGGCCCTGGAGTCAGGAGTACCTGGGTTCAAATCCAGCCTAAGACATTTAATAATTACCCAGCTGTGTGGCCTTGGGCAAGCCACTTAACCCCATTTGGCTTGCAAAAACCTAAAAAAATCATTTTCCTAAGAGAGGTATGGTAGACAATATTTCTTAATATATTCTTAAATATTTCATAGAGCCCTAGGGGGTCCCTGGAACTCTTTCAGGTTGTACACGTGATCAGAACTATGTTTTGATTTAAAATTTTATTTCTTGCCAATTACATGTGAATTGGATAGAATCCCAATACGAATTCCTGTAAGAGTTTAAATTTATTGTCAAAATCACATAAGAGTGCTAAAAGAAAATTAAGATTAGAAATCAAAATAATGGAAGAAAATTATATAAAGAATGAACAGTTTAGTCAAAGTGGCACAAAAATGAAGAAAATAATACCTGGACAAATGGAAAAGGAAGAACAAAAATTCACTAATGATAATAATATCTCAAAAATTAGAAATGGTCAAACAGAAAAAGATAAATAGAAAGAAAATAATCCTGTAAAAATTCACATAGGTCAAGTTGAAACTGATGACTCCATGAGACACCAAGAAACAATAAAACAAGGTCCTAAGAATGAAAAAAAAAGAAAATGTGAAATATCTCACTGAATAAACATTTGACCTGGAAAATTGATGACAATTTAAGAATTCTTTGATTATCTGAAAAACATGCTAGAAAAGAATCTAGACATCACATTTAAAGAAATTATCTAGGTATACTGCTGAGATATTCTAGACACCATGTGTAAATTAGAAATTGAAAAAAATCCACTGATTGTCATTTTAAAGAAATCTCAAAATGAAAACCTCTAAGAATATTACAGCCACATTCCAGAGTTGCTAGTTCAAATAAAAAATACTTCATGTAGCAAGGAAAAAATATTTAAAATATATAGAGCCATTATCAGGACCACACAAGAATTAATAATTAAGACTTTAAAGTAGGCAAGGACTTGGTTTATGTTATTCTGTGTAGAGTCCCACTTCTGGACTCCCTCAACCTTCCCTGGGCAAGGGTTGGAGGGGCAGAAGACAAAGAAGACAAATGCTCCAAGTGCTCCATTTATTTACCACCAGTGCCTAAATACCTTTCCAGTCTCTATTCCACTTGCACTCCCATGGTACTAAGTCTCTGATGTTCAAAGACACCAGGTAAAGATAATTTATAGTGTTGCCATACACAATGGTTCCCAACATATCTCGCTTCTTGTTTTTGAAACAAAATTATTACATAATGAATATCACATAAATTATAAACAAAAGTTCAAAAATACTATATAAAAAGTCAATTAAACAATAGTAAAACTAATATTCCCAAATTCTTTGAAATACATTTTATCTCCAACTTACAAAGATTACAAAGTTTTTCTTTTGCCAACAAAATGCTTTTCAAAACAATCAAATTAAAAATTCAAACTAAAAGGAGCAATATTTAACTTTACTTATTTCAGAGTTTAGACACTAACACAAACACAGAAAAAAAAAAACTCTTTTGTATTTTAAACTTATTAAAATGAGAATGTTGTATACCCTGACTGGCACCAAAATCTCAGAATATAGAAACATTTTCCCACCTCTCCAGGCAAGTGGAGTGATGTAAAAAACATCCTTTTGATTATTAAATACACATATACACATGCCACACCAATTAAGACCAGTCAACAGAAATATAAGTCATAAGCACAGGCTTTATTTGAAAGACAAAATCCAAATTTCCCAATCCCAGAAAAAAAAAACCTTCTTCCCTTTTTTTCTTAACTAATTGAACCATGAAGCTTCCCAATCAATAACCTATAGGAAAATATAGTCATTGCCTAACTCCCCCCTCCTCCCCAAACTAGGAAGAAAACATGGGGGTCCATTGATTTCTAAATTATGTTTCTTTTGAGACATGGGTTTGAGTTCCAAAAAGGAAGACATCCCTTCTCCCCGCCCCCCAGAGGGTGGGAACAGCAGAGAAAGCAGAAAATCATAGAAAGCCTTTGAAATTACATGAGATGTTGACAGTACAATTTGGAGTTGTTGCATTTTGTAAACAGTAGCTAACACCATTACAGAGAGTGAAATTTGTTGTCAACATCAAGGTCTGTGTCAAAGTCTGCATCAACATCGAGAGGTTTCTGCAGCCAGTAGTAGGATTGGGCCCAGAGTGCACAGTATAATCAGGCAGGCAGCTGTGGCCAAAAAGAACAGCAAGCAGGTTCCCTGCATCCAGGTCATGGCACTGGTACAGACTCCTGCTGATCAAGAAGCTTCATCCCCTGAGCGCACTTGCCTCAGAGACCCTACTACCACTGCCTCCTCAGTGTTAAATACTTAATTGTTTTCCCACTTTCACTGGTTCCTCTTTGTTTAAAATCAGCCCCCTAATGAACTTGTTACTTTCTCCAGTCTTTCACCCTGGGATGTTTCCTGGTTCTCTTTCTAGTATCTGCTATGTCCTTCTTCCAGACTTTAATCAGATAACACCACCTTTATTGTCCCAATTACTATGACAATATGTTGAGTCCCTGTTGCTGGACTCCTATATTGAGTTCCACTTCTGGACTCCATTATCTTTCCCCAGGCAAGCATTGAAGGGGCACAAGACAAGGATTACAAAGGAGACAAGTACTCCATCAAGATCTCCAAGTGCTTCAAGTGCTCTGTTTATTTACCAAAACACCAGTGCCTAAATACCTTTCCAGTCTCTAATCCACTCCCACTCCTGTGGTACTTAGTAGAACAAGGCTCTGATGCTCAAAGACACAAGGTGAAGATAATTTACAATTTTACCATACACAATGGTTCCCAACAATTTTGGAAGGCAAAAGGGCTAGTATTACAAGGATAGAGGACTTTTGAGACTTCCAGGGCAGAGCAAAGATGACAGCATGAAGCCAAAATGTTCCTGCAACCTTTCCCTACCAAAGATCAATGAAGCCTCTGTATGGACAAATCAAGTTATATATACCACCAAGAAAAAGAGAAGATTCAAAGAAGTTTTCAGCAGTGGACATTGTGGAGGATATTCGGTGAAGATCTGTCTCTTTGTGGGGAATGGGGAAGTAAAGTCCAGGAGAGATGAGAGTGGGAAAGGCAGCAGGAAGTTCTTAGTACAGTGCAGTCCAGATCCTGATAGCAATAGCAGAGGTCCTGGCAGTTAGATGGCAACCCAGCAAGGAGGATCCTACCTCCAAACAATTCAATATAGTATTAGGTGCTAGCTTTAGCAATAAGAGAAGAAAAAGAAATGGAAGGAATCATAATTGGCAATGTGGAAGCAAAATTTTCACTCCTTGCAGATAATATGATGGCATACCTAAAGAACATGGGAAAATTATCTGAAAAACTCCTTGAAACAATTAACAAATTCAGCAAAGTAACAACAAATAAAATAAACCCACACAAATCACCAGCATTTCTGAACAAGGTCAATGAACAAGAGATAGAGAAATTCCAGTGAAAGAGATTATATATAATATTAAATACTTGGGAATCTACCTCCTAAAACAAACCCAGAAACTGTATGGACACAATTATAAAGCATTTCTCATCCAAATAAAGGCAGATCTAAATAATTAGAACAATGTCAATTGCTCATGGTTAGGTTCAGGTAATATAATAAAAATGACACTTCTACCCAAATTAAATTATTTATTCAGTGCCATACCAATCAAACTAACAAATAACTGTTTTACCAAGCTAGAAAAAATAGTAAAAAGCATCATCTGGATCAACAAAAGGTGAAGAATAGTAAAGAAACTGAAGAAAAAATGTAAAGGGAAGGTGGCCTAGCTCTACCAGATCTAAAACTATACTATAAAGTGGCAGTCATCAAAATGCCCTGGTACTGGCTTAGAAATAGAGGATAGGTTCAAAAGAAACCACAGTAAATAACCAATGCAATCTACTTTTGACAGATCTGAAGATATCTCCTTCTGGGATAAGAACTCATTATTTGACAAAAGTTGTTGGGAAAATTAGAATACAGTATGGCAAAAACTAGGCATAGAACCATATACCAAATACATGGTCAAAATGTGTGCAGGGCAACATCATAGATGTATTACTAGACCACGAAATGCTCTATCTGATCTATGGAAAGGATACAAACTTATGACCAATCAAGAAATAGAGTACATTATAAACTGCTAAATGAATTATTTTGACTTTTCAAAATAAAAAGGGTTTTGTATTAATAAAATCAGTGCTGTAAAAATTAGAAAGAATGCAGAAAGCTGGGAAACAATCTTTACAACTAGGAGTTCTGATAAAGGTATCATTTTAAAAATATATAGAGAATTGCATCAAATTTATAAGGTTACAAGTCATTCCCCAATTGATAAATGGTCAAAGGATATGAATAGACAGTTTTCAAATGAAGAAATTAAAGCCATATATAATCATATGAAAAATGCTCCAAATCATTATTGATTAGAGAAATGCAAATTAAAACAGCTCTGAGGTATTGCCTCACACCTATCAGATTGCCCAAGGAGATAAAAAGGGAATATGATCAATCTTGGAGAGACTGAGGGAGGACTGGGACAACGATGCAATACTGGTGGAGTTGTGAACAGATCCAACCATTCTGTAGAGCAATATGGAAATATGCCCAAAAAACAATAAAACTCTCCATTCCCTTTGACCCAGAGATTCCAATTCTAGTTCTATATTCAGAAGAAATCATTAAAAATGGGAAAACTCCCTCATATTCAAAATATTCATAGCAGCTCTTTTTGTAGTGGCAAAGAACTGGAAATTGAGGAAATGCCCATCAATTGGGGAATAGCTGAACAATTATGGTATATGAATACTGTGGGATACCATTTTTTTCTACAAGAAACCATAAATGCTTGGACTCTAGAGAAGCATGGAATGAGTTACAGGATCTGATGTTGAGTGAAGGGAGGAGAACCAAGAGAACAATGTACATATTAACAACAACATTTGAGATGATCAACCCTGAAAAGAGCAACTCCTCTCAGCAGTTCAGAGAGCTAGGACAACTGTATCAGACCAGTTATGGACAATGCTATCCCCATCTAGAGGAAGAAAAATAAACAAGACAAAACAAAACAAAACTACCACTCCTAAAAGAAAACCCTTCAGAATCTGAACACTTCATAAAAATTATCTCTTATCTATCTCTTTCCTTTAATTCTAATTCCTCATACTAAAAAGGACTAATCTGTAAACCTGTTTATCAAAAATATATATGTACAATGTTAATCTGACTGCTTGCCTCTGAGAATGTTGAAAAAACTTTCATAAACATGTATTTGGAAAAATGAAATATCAATTTAAAAATAAGAGGATTTTCAAGAATTATTGATGAAAAAAATCCACAAGTGAATAGAAATTTGTCCTTTAAATACAAGACTCAAGGGAAATACAAAAAGTAAAAAATAACATAAGGTGCTCAACAAGGTTAAACTGTTAACCTTTCTATATGAGATGATACATTTTCTAAGAACTTCTTTATTAATACTGCAATTAGAAGAATTTGATGTGATTATGTGGGGTGGTATAAAAATTAATAAATGAAAAAGAAAAGAAGGGAGGAGAAGGGGGAAGTCAGAGGAAGAGCAGGGAAAATTATCTCACATAAAAGATAAATGTAAGGT